>NC_082719.1:25041180-25391488 GCF_030144855.1 Hypanus sabinus
TAGAGAAGGGATGCACTCAGTCCAATTGTTTGAGATGTGTCAGTTTTAATGCGAGGAGTATCATGAATAAAGTATATGAGAGAGCGTGAATCAGCACTTGGAGCTATGATGTTGTGGCCATTACAGAGACTTGGATGGTTCAGGGGCAGGAATGGCTACTTCAAATGCCGGGTTTTAGATGTTTCAGAAAGGATAAAGAGGTGGGGGCATGGCACTGTTGATCAAAGATAGTGTCACGGCTGCAGAAAAGCAGGAAGTCATAGGGAGTTATCTACGGAGTCTCTATGGGTGGAGGTTAGGAATAGGAAGGGGTCAATAACTCTACTGGGTGTTTTTTTATAGACCACCCAATAGTAACAGGGACATCGAGGAGCAGATAGAGGCAGATTCTAGAAAGGAGTAATAATAACAGGGTTGTCTTGGTGGGAGATTTTAATTTCCCAAATATTGATTAGCATCTCTCTACAGTGAGGGGTTTAGATGGGGTAGAGTTTGTTAGGTGTGTTCAGGAAGTTTTCTTGACACAATATGTAGATAAGCCTACAAAAGGAGAGGCTGTACTTGATCTGGTATTGGGAAATGAACCTGCTCAGGTGTCAGGTCTCTCAGTGGGAGAGTGTTTTGGAAATAATGATCACAATTCTATCTTCTTTACCATAGCATTGGAAAGGGATAGGAACAGACAAGTTAGGGAAATGTTTAATTGGAGTAAGGGGAAATAAGAGGCTATCAGGCAGGAACTTGGAAGCGTAAATTGGAAACAGATGATTTCAGGGAAACGTAGGGAAGAAATGTGTCAAACGTTCAGGGGATATTAGCGTGGGATTCTGAGTAGGTACGTTCCAATGAGACATGGAAAGGATGGTAGGATACAAGATCCGTGGTGTACAAAGGCTGTTGTAAGTCTAGTCAAGAAGAAAAGAACAGCTTACGGAAGGTTAAAAAAAACAGGTAATGATATGAATCTAGAAGATTATAAGGCTAGCAGGAAGGAGCTTAAGAAGGAAATTAGGAGAGTCAGAAGGGGCCACGAGAAGGCCTTGGGGGGCAGGATTAGGGAAAGCCCCAAGGCATTCGACAAGCATGTGAAGAGCAAGAAGATAAGGTGAGAGAATGGGACCTATCAAGTTTGACGATGGAGAAGTGTGTATGGAACTGGACAAAATAGCAAAAGTACTTAATGAATACTTTGCTTCAGTATTCACTACGGAAAAGGATCTTGGCAATTGTAGGGATGACTTGCAGTGGACTGAAAAGCTTGAGAATACAGATATTAAGAAAGAGGATGTGCAGGAGCTTTTGGAAAGCATCAAGTTGGATAAGTCACCAGGACTGCACGGGATGTACTCCAGGCTACTGCAGGAAGCGAGCAAAGTGATTTCTGAGCCTCTGGCAATGATCTTTGCATCATCAATGAGGACGGGAGAGGTTCTGGAGGATTGGAGGGTTGTGGATGTTGTTCCCTTATTCAAGAAAGGGAGTAGAGATAGCCCAAGAAATTATAGACCAGTGAGTCTTATTTCAGTGGTTGGTAAGTTGATGGAGAAGATCCTGAGAGGCACGGTTTATGAACATTTGGAGAGGCATAATATAATTAAGGAATAGTCAGCACAGCTTTGTCAAAGGCAGGTTGTGCCTTACGAGCCTGATTGAAGTTTTTTGAGGATGTGACTAAGCACATTGATGAAGGTAGGGCTGTAGATGTATATGGATTTCATCAATGCATTTGATAAGGTACCCATGCAAGACTTATTAAGAAAGTAAGGAGGCATGGGATCCAAGGGGACATTGCTTTGTGGATCCAGAACTGGCTTGCCCACAGAAGGCAAAGAGTGGTTGTAGACGGGTCATATTCTGCATGGAGACTGGTGACCAGTGGTGTGCCTCAGGGATCTGCTCTGGGGCCCCTACTCTTTTTAATTTTTATAAATGACCTGGATGAGGAAGTGGAGGGATGGGTTAATAAATTTGCTGATGACTGAAAGGTTGGGGGTGTTGTGAATAGTATGGAGGGCTGTCCGAGGTTACAACAGGACATTGATAGGATGCAAAACTGGGCTGAGAAGTGGCTGATGGAGTTCAACCCAAATAAGTGTGAGCTGATTCATTTTGGTAGGTCAAATATGTTGGCAGAATGTAGCATTAACGGTAAGACTCTTGGCAGTGTGGAGGATCAGAGGGATCTTGGGGTCTGAGTCCATAGGACACTCAAAGCTGCTATTCAGGTTGACTCTGTGGTTAAGAAGGTATATGGTGCATTGGTCTTCATGAATTGTGGGATTGAGTTTAAGAGCCGAGAGGTAATGTTGCAGCTATATAGGACCCTGGTCAGACCCCACTTGGAGTACTGTTCTCATTTCTTGTCGCCTCATGATAGGAAGGACGTGGAAACCATAGAAAAGGTGCAGAGGAGATTTACAAGGATGTTGCCTGGATTGGGAGCATGCCTTATGAGAATAGGTTGAGTGAACTCTGCCTTTTCCTCTTGGAGCAACGGAGGATGAGAGGTGACAAGATAATGAGAGGCATTGATCATGTGGATAGTCAGATGCTTTTCCCCAGGGCTGAAATGGCTAGCACAAGAGGGCATAGTTTTAAGGTGCTTGGAAGCAGGTACAGAGGAGATGTCAGGGATAAGTTTCTTACGCAGAGAGTGGTGATTGCATGGAATGGGCTGTCAGCGGCGGTGGTGGAGGCAGAAATTATAGGGTCTTTTAAGAGACTCCTGGATGGCTACGTGGAGCTTAGAAAAATAGAAGGCTATGGGTAAAGCCTAGGTAGTTCTAAGGTAGTGACATGTTCGACACAGATTTGTGGGCCGAAGGGCCTGTGTTGTGCTGTAGGTTTTCTATGTTTCTAACTATTTTAATCATATTAAACCTTTCACTCCAGCTCTCAAAAATCTCTGCTGCTTCTCCCATCATTTGAATTGCTTTGTTTCTAAGCTGGTGTATCTGGCATTCTGACCAAGCTGAAAAATGTAAACAGAATTTAAAAATATCTCACCAATAAACTTAAGTAATGTAGCTGTACTAATATAAATGCATACTCGCAAATGACAAAAGAAAAAATGTACACAAAACAAAGCCAATGCCAACATGTCCGCTTACTATCCAGACACTGATTTGTCCACCAGTTTTGCGAGGATTTCAAAATATATCATCCAACATCACTTGTTCACATGACCATCTAGCTGGCCTCCAAGCAGGCGTGAGATGTTTCCTATGAACACATCTCACTGCTCTCAGATTGTAAAAAAATCATTTGCTTTTCATTTAGCAATAAAGTTGATTATTACATTTTTATTATAGATAGGGATTTAAAGAATCAAGGGATGGCACTGCATGCCATGTGCCAAAGTTTTTGCACATTCCATTTTGGACACAAGTATCATCAATCAGCCACCCCTGCTTTAGGGCTTACTATGGAGAATTCACAAGCAGTGTGATTGATTTTGGCTCAAGTAGTTAGTCCTGTGATAATTAAAATATTTCTTTTAATGTCTCTGTTAGCAGTTTAGAATCAGTTAAAGCAGATTGAAATGATTTTCAATTTCATGACTTTAAGTAGGTGTAACTGAACTTATGTACATAAGTAATTGAGGAAAATTAATTTTGAATAAAATTAAAGAGAAAGAAGCTAAATAATAAACATATCTTCACCTTCCCCTCCCCTTCCCAGTATTCCACAGGAATCGCTCACTCCGTGATTCCCTTGTCTATTTGTCCTTCTCAACTAATCTCCTTCCAGCATCTTATACCTGCAAGTGGCCTAAATGCTACACCTACCCATTCAGCTCCTCCCTCACCTCCATTCAGGGCTCCAAACAGTCCTTTCAGGTAAGGCAACACTTCACCTGCAAAACTTCCTCCTGACGCAGTCTTCACGATATCAGTGAGACCCATCGTAAATTGGGGAATGGCTTCATCAAGTACCTCCACTCCATCCGCCAAAAGCCAAACTTCCCAGTGGCCAAGCATTTTAATTCCAACTCCCATTCTCATTCCAACATATCAGTCCATGACCTTCTCTTGTGCCAAGATGAGGCCAATTTCAGTGTGGAAGAGCAACACTTTATATTGCATCTTAGTAGCCTCTGACCTGATGGCATGAATATTGATTTCTCCTTCAGGTAAAAATAATCTTAGTCCCTTTCTCTTCATCTTCTATTCCCTACTCCAGCCTTTCACCTCTTCTCACCTACCTATCACTTCCCCCTGGATCCCTTTCTCGTTCTCTTTCTCCTATGGTCCACTCTCCTCTCCTATCAGATTCCTTTATCTCCAGCCCTTGACTCTTTCCACCCACCTGGCTTCACTTAACGCCTTCCAGCTACCTTCCTTCCCCTCCCCACCTTTTCATTCAGGCATCTTCCCCCCTTCCTTTCTAGTTCTAAAGAAGGGTCTCGGCCCAAAATGTCAACTGTTCATTCATTTCCCTAGATGCTATCTGACCTGCTGAGTTCTTCCAGCATTTTGTGTGAGTTGCTTTGGATTTCCAGCATGTGCAGACTTCCTCATGTTAATGGAAAAATAAAAGCTTTTTCCAGCCCAGGTAAACAACTCCATTGAAATGAATTAGGCAAAGTTTCAGAGCTGACTTCAAGCATCTGACATGATTTATGCATTTGCAATCTACAGGTTACTAAATCATACAGCAGAGAAGCTATGAGAGTATGCCAGCTCTTGCCATCAAGTGAAAGCATAACTGAATGCGATGTTAAGAAACCTCTGCAAAACTGAAGTCATTCAGAAATTGGGATAGGGGTTGGGTAGGAATCCACTGGCTGGAGACATACCTCACAGAAAGGAAGATGGTTAGGGAAGTCAATCATCTCAGTCTCAAAGTATTGCTGCATGTGTTCCTTGAGGCAGTATCCTAGGTGAATTATTTTCATGCTTCAGAGTTTCCTTCCATTGTAGGGCCAAAAGTGAGAAACGTTTAATAATGATTGCACAGTGAACAATCATATTGATAATTTCAGTAGAAGTAAACTGTATTCTATTTGTATGTAGAAAGATTTGGACAAAATTGTGCTTTAAATTTTGTTATGAATGTAATACCCTGGGTTGAGACTATGCACTATTTTATTAGTACAGTTATGCTGTTGGGTATTTTATTTTTATTTGCAGATTTTCTCAAAATGCACTAGGTGTTCCTTTAATTACATTGTTGAATTGACTATTTCATTTTTGCTGTTTAAAACAAAAATTCAATTGTTTAAGTTAGCATTGTTGAATTAACCAATAGGATTTGTCTTGCGAACATTTTAGAGAGTGTGGGAAAAAGAATGGGCTACCATATCCTAGAGAGAGCAGGAATCAAAGATGGAGAAAGAAGGAAAACGGATACAGACAACAAACATAGCAGAACAACAACTCACAGAACCCATTTAGGACAGATACTGCTGTCAGGAAGTGCTCATGCAGACAAGCAGTGATGCCCTAATTGTAGGCATCACTGAATCATGGTCGAAAGAAGGTTATAGCTGGGACCTTAATGTCATAGGATACAAATTGTATTGAAATGACAGGCAGGAAGTTAGAGGGGACTGTGTTGCTCTGTTAGTGAGAAAAATTAAACTAAATTATTAGAAAGAGGTACCATAGGGTAAGAAGTTGCTGAATTATTGTGGGCAGAGCTAAGGAGCTGCACCCTGTTGGGATTTATATACAGACACCCAAACAGGAGTAAGGATGTACTTTACAAATTACAACGGGAGGCAGAAAATGCATGCCAAAAGGGCAATGTTGCAATAATCACGGGGGAATTCAACATGCAAGTAGATTGGGGAAAATTGGGTTGGTGATTCCAAGAGGGGAATTTCTAGAATGCCTACAAGTTGGCTTTTTAGAGCAGCTCGGGGTTGCTCTAATACTAGTGGATCAGCTATTCTGGATTGGGTTTTGTGTAATGAACCAGAATTGATTAGAGAGCTTAAGACAAAAGGACCTTTAGGGGTAAGTGATCATAATATGATCGAATTCACCCTGAAATTTGAGAAAGAGTAAAGGGAATTACAGAGGCGTGAGAGAGGAATTCTCCAGAATTGATTGGAAAAGAACACTGGCAGGGATGATGGCAGAGTAGTCAAGTTTTGTTGCTGTTAGCTTGTATTCTCAGTAATAGCTAGCTCATTACAAACCTATGGTAAGAGGGTTACACAACTTTACAACACAGTGACAGACATCACAGTCAACGCACAAGGATATCATCAGAAACCATGAAACATATCATTCCCCACCGATAAATTTGCTACCTCTATCAAAACATCAGGCTCTTCATAATCTTGCTGTTGAATTTGAATAATTATCTATGTCACCAATAAAACTTTTCCATTTCTGTAATGTTGCCCAAGACCATCAACACATCTGTAACTGAAACAATTTTTCAAGAGAACAGCAATTGTATTTATGAAACATTTTACATAAATTTCCAAGATGCTTCCCATGAGTACTTTAAAGCATACTCTGCTATGAAACATGGGAAATAATAAGAGTGTTTACTGAACTCTTGATCATCCAGGTGGGTTTAAAGATTATTTGAAAGGAAGAGAGAGTGTGAGGTTAGGGCCATAGTTTGCAGAACAATACATGGTCTCAATGCTAAAATTGGAGGAGGTGATCTGAAAAAACTAGGAAATGATGAAATTACAGTTGTAAAGAATGGAGTGATCTGAAAATAGGGTTAAAAATTTTAACACTAAGCTGTTGCATAATTGAAAGCCAATATGCATCATAAATGGATGGATGATTAGAACTACAAGTTTATACAATGTTGCTTTCAACTCACCTCTCATTTGTAGAAGTTAGAATCAGGGTAGCTTATCAGGAATGCATTAGAAAATTTGAATGTAGCAATGGTGGTAGCTTTTTGAGCTTAGTGGCCATGGCCTGAGTTCATATGAGAGGAAACGGTTAGATAGTAATCATCTTAAACTGCATACTCTTTATTTTATATTGAAAGAGCCTCCCTATCCAAAAGTTCTTGATGGTACTACAAATATTAAACTGGAACTTAACCTTCAAATTGAAGAGCATGGCAAGTCTGAATCTAAGTACCCCATCTTAGAATTAACTTGCATATTGTCTTCCACCATGGTAATTGAACAAAACGTTTTATTGTAAAATTCTATCAATTTTTTTAGACCATAAGACATAGGAGCAGAATTAGGCCATTCAGCCCATTAAGTCTGCTCCACCATTCCATCATGGCTGATTACACATTCCACTCAACTCCATACACCTATCTTCTCACTATATCCTTTGATGCCCAGACCGATCAGGAAATGATCAACTTCCACCTTAAATATACAGACAGACACGGAGAGAGTCAGAAGACCACCGGATGAAGTGGACCGAGGAGCAAGGGTCCAAGGGCCGGCTACGCTTGGAGGTCGACGGGAATAAATGAACAGTGAACTCCAACAATATGCAATAGACTTTTTCCTTAAAATGGGCCCTTTTACTTTTTATTTTCTTTACTAACCATCTATCCAGATTAAGATTTATAAAGCTTAATCATTTAATTACATATGGTGTACTGTCTGATATTTTGCGGTGCAGATTTGTAACCGGGCAACACATCAAGCTGCATCCACGCAAACGAGATTTCTCATTTTGGTGGGACCAGAAGTTGTTTTCCCCAAGACAACCACATGCTGGCCGAGCCTGAGGGTTACATTTGGTTTTTTGTATTTACATCATTTGGTACTTTTTGCTCATTGGTTGTTTGCCCATTTTCTGTGTGCAATTTTTCATTGTATCTATTGTACTTCTTTGTATTTACTGTGAATGCCCACAAGAAAATGAATCTCAGGGTTGTATATGGAGGCATATATGTATTTTGATTAAATTTACTTTGATAAATTTATATAGAATTTGGAACTATTAGTAGAATGCAGGAAAACTTATAAACCTTTCCCATCAAGGAACTGGCACTTAGCCTACTTTTCTTCTAGTTTCACCTTAAACTGACTTCTAATGTATATACTGGTATTTGAACTTGTATTTTGAATTTGAAATATTATATTGAATGATTATTTCTGCTGCCAAAATGCCTCTTAATTATTGGTATTCTTGGAAGAAAGTCTTGAGGCTAAGGTTGAATAAGAGGAGAAAGACAGATACAAGCTTAAACCATTTTAATAAAAATAATTATTGTGTATCACATTTTGTGTAAGGGAAGCAATTAATGTATGGAGTAGTGTCTTTCACTATTTCTTTAGTTGATGTGCCTGTCATGGTTGAATAGTACCTTGGTGTGTAGGCTTGTAGTTGCAGTATTGCGGTGCATGAGACTGCTGGGTCTCAGTTCTAATTGACTGCACTTGTAAGAACACGAGTGACAGGATGTGATACATTGAGCAGTATGTAAGGCTAGCAAGGCACTAGATTTGAAATTCTGCTTCAATTCTTACTGTTAACATATTTTGCATCCAACCCCTTAGGGCAGCATTCTTGGCACTGACCTGACAGCTGTCTTCCCCCGTTACTACTTTAGTAGTTTTTTTTATCCTGTTAGTTGAGGAGTTGTAGTCTTTTGCCTCCTTATTTACAATTCCTTCCAATCGGGCATCAGAAAAGTAGGATTCCTGCCTTTTCACTTGCTCAATTTGACTTCCTCCAAACAACACCACCAGTTCGTATCATGAAGCACCTTCTCTTTAAGGATGAAGCTCAAAATAAAAAGTTCAGATGCTGGAAAATTAAAAACAGTAAATGCTGGATATACTTACCAAGAAGGCTGCATCTGAAGGAAGAGATCAGAGTTAATATTTAGGTTGAAGACTCCTAAATATCAACAGATTTTGTGAGTTTCTCAGCATAACTGATCAGAAATTTGAAGCAGCACTGCTTGTTGGAAAGGTACTATGAGGCTTTTCAACCAATCAGGCTGAGGGAATGGAGCAGGGGGCAGGGATTCAGATTTCTAGATCATTGGGACCTCTTTTGGGGCGGGTGTGACCTGTACAAAAAGGACGGGTTGCACTTGAATCCAAGGGGGACCAATATCCTAGGGGGCAGATTTGATAGAGCTGTTGGGGAGGGTTTAAACTAGTTTGGCAGGGGGGTAGGAATCAGAATGTGAGTGGAGGGATTAAGGTAGAAGGACAAGGGCATGATGCTGAGTTCTGAGTTGATGAGGAAGGACAGGCAGGGGACAAAAGATAATTGTAGCCAGTTAAAGGGGTTTCAATGCTAGGAGTATTAGGAACAAGGAGGATGAACTTAGAGCATGGATTAGTACATGGAACTACGATGTTGTGGCCGTTACTAAAACTTGGTTGGAGGAAGGGCAGGATTGGATGATGCAGGTCACAGGGTTCAGGTGTTTTAAAAGGAATAGGATGGGAGGTAGAAGAGTTGGGGGAGTGGCATTGCTGGTCAGGGATAGTATCACGGCTATAGAAAGTGAGGACGCTGCAGAAGGAGTGTCCACGGAGTCAGTCTGGGTGGAAGTCAGAAATAGAAAGGGATCAATCACCGTGCTGGGAGTAGTCTATAGGCCCCCAAATAGCCCTCGGGACACCGAGGAGCAGATAAGCAGGCAGATTTTAGAATGGTGCAGGAAATACAGGGTAGTAGTCATGGGTGATTTCAACTTCCCTCATATTGACTGGCATCTCCTGAGTGCAAGGGGGATAGATGGGGCTGAATTTGTCAGGTGTGTTCAAGAAGGATTCCTGACACAGTATGTGGACCGGCCGACGAGAGGAGAGGCCATACTGGATCTAGTTCTGTGTCAGGTGACAGACCTCTTAGTGGGGGAGCATTTTGGTGAGAGTGACCACAACTCCCTTAGCTTCAGCATAGCTATGGAAAGGGATAAAATCAGATGAAATGGTAAAGTGCTTAACTGGGGAAGGGCTAACTTTGAAGGGATGAGGCAGGAACTAGTAAGAGTAAAGTGGAAACAGATGTTCAAAGAGGAAAGCACAGAAGTAATGTGGGAGAAGTTTAGGGACCACTTGAGCTGGGTTCAGGATAGGTTTGTCCCACTGAGGCAAGGAAAAAATGGTGGGAAAAGGGAACCGTGGCTGACGAAACGTGAGGCAATTTGTCAAGAGGAAAAAGGAAGCATATGTTAGATATAAGAAGCAGGAAGTAGGAGGGACTTGTGAGAAATATAGGGTAGCCAGGAAAGAGCTAAAGAAAAGACTTAGGAGAGCTCGAAAGGGGCATGAGAAGGCCTTGGCATGAAGGATTAAGAAGAACCCCAAGGCATTCTATGCGTATGTGAAGAACAGGAGGATGACGAGAACGAAGGTGTGACCACTAAAGGATAAAGAGGGCAACATGTGCCTGGAAGCGGAGGAGGTTGGGGAGGTCCTAAATGAATAATTTGCTTCAGTATTCACAAGGGAAAATGATCTTGATTAGGATGAGGTTGAAGTCGAGCGTGCCTGTGTGCTGGACAATGTGGAAGTTAAGGAAGAAGCTGGATCTTCTTAAAAACATTAAGATTGATAAATCCCCAGGGCCGGATATGATACACCCAGGTTGTTGTGGGAACTGAGAGAAGAGATCACAGGAGCATTAGCTATGATCTTTGAATCCTCTTTGGTTGCAAGGGAAGTGCCAGAGGACTGGAGAATGGCAAATATAGTTCCCTTGTTTAAAAAAGGTAATAGGAAGAAACCTGGGGACTATAGACCGGTGAGTCTTACATCGGTGGTATGCAAACTACTGGAAAGGATTCTTAAGAATAGGATCTACAAGCATTTGGAGTACAGTCTACTTATGGATAGTGAACATGGCTTTGTGAAGGGAAGATCATGCCTCACGAGCCTGATAGAGTTTTTTGAAGAGGTAACAAAAGAAATTGATGAGGGTAGGGCAGTGGATGTGGTCTACATGGACTTTAGCAAAGCAGTTGACAAGGTCCCTCATGAGAGACTCATCCAGAAAGTCATGAGGAGTGGGATAAGTGGAACCTTGGCTGTTCGGATAAAAAATTGGCTTAAAGGAAGAAAGCAGAGGGTAGTTGTGGAAGGAGAGTATTCTGCCTGGAGGTCGGTGACTAGTGGAGTGCCGCAGGGATCTGTCCTGAGACCCCTGCTATTTGTGATTTTTATAAATGACCTGGATGTAGAGGCGGAAGGATGGGTGAGTAAGTTTGCGGATGACACGAAGATTGGAGGAGTTGTGGATGGAGCTGTAGGTTGTCAAAGGTTACAAGAGGATATAGACAGGCTGCAGAGTTGGGCAGAAAAATGGCAGATGGAGTTCAATCCAGACAAGTGTGAGGTGATGCATTTTGGAAGGACAAACCAGAAGACTGAGTACAGGACTAATGGTCAGTTACTTAAGAGTGTGGATGAACAAAGGGACCTTGGGGTTCAAATCCATACATCCCTCAAGGTCGCTGCACAGGTTGATAGGGTAGATAAGAAGCCCTATAGGATGCTAGGCTTCATTAACAGGGGGATTAAGTTCAAGAGTAGAGAGGTCATGTTGCAACTCTACAAATCTCTGGTGAGACCACACTTAGAGTATTGTGTTCAGTTCTGGTCACTTCATTATAGGAAGGATGTAGAAACTATGGAGAGGGTGCAGAGGAGATTTACCAGGATGTTGCCAGGTTTGGACAACAAGTCATATGAAGCAAGGTTAGCAGAGCTGGGACTTTTCTCTTTAGCGTGTAGAAGAATGAGAGAGGGCTTGATAGAGGTCTACAAGATTATGAGAGGCATAGATAGGATGGATAGTCAGTACCTGTTTCCCAGGGAACCAATAGCAAACAGCAGAGGGCATATGTACAAAATTAAGGGAGGGAAGTTTAGAGGAGACATCAGGGGTAAGTTTTTTACACAGAGGGTTTTGAGTGCCTGGAATGACTTGCCAAGGATGGAGGTGTAGGCTAAAACATTAGAGGTATTTAAGAGCTTCTTGGACTGGCACATGGATGAAAGAAAAATGGAGAGTTAAGGGGTAGTGCGGGTTTAGTACCCTTTTTTTAAGGATTATATGGGTTGGCACAACATGGAGGGCTGAAGGGCCTGTACTGTGCTGTAGTGTTATATGCTTCTATGCTTCTAAGAATCATCAAGTTTTAATCCACAAACAAGGAAAT
The DNA here is from genome assembly GCF_030144855.1 of Hypanus sabinus. Taxonomy (NCBI): domain Eukaryota; kingdom Metazoa; phylum Chordata; class Chondrichthyes; order Myliobatiformes; family Dasyatidae; genus Hypanus; species Hypanus sabinus. The sequence continues at coordinate 25,053,256 of NC_082719.1, forward strand.
ATATATTATTTTTAAGAAACTTTAGAAACAGAAATAATGAATCAGATACTTGAGACTGGGAAAGAAAAAGCAATAGACAGAAAAAGTAAGATTACTCATAAATAATCCTCAACACGATTTGATTGACGAAGAAATAAGGTTGTATGCTTATTACATTTTCAGGACCAAAGAGGTGGTTTGGCAATGACTATAATTTTTCATTCCATTAAAATGTAATTTATTCCTGAAACCCATTGAGCTTTTTCAGAACCCTCTAGTGGGGAAGTCCCCTTGCATTCACTGCAAGCAGTAATTTCATTCCCAGTGCTATTTTCATTGATAGAAACAGAAAAATCTGGGAGAGTGGGGCATTGTTGACAACATCTTCAGGATTTCTGTCCCTAACTGCACTCTCCTGTCCTTCTGAAATTGATATCACATTACCTTCTTTATAACAGTAACATTTTTGGGAGTATCCACCTCCCCACTCTACCATAGCTCCCTCTGGCCCCATTATCAAGTCTTTCAGAAAAGTTCCATCAAAGAGTATAAGATCTTCAAAAAGACCTAAAAAGAGATTCGGATTGCACTGATTTAGAGATAGAGAAAAGAGGGGAAATATTGAGTAAAAATGAGATCATTTTTGAATGGAACATGGGAGATGGACATGGAGTCTGTAGAAGTGAGGCAAACCATCAGTGAGTTCATGGAGCCTGTACAGTTTACCGAAGAGAAGGTGTTTGCTGTCTTGAGGCAAATTAGGCTGAATAAATCCCTAGTGACTGACAAGATATTACTTCAGACCTTGTGGGAGACTAGTGCAGAAATTGCAGGTGCCTGAGCAGAGATATTTAAAATGTCCCTAGCCACAGATGAGGTGCCAGAGGATTGGAGGATTGGTGGGTATGTCTGAACAATATTATAGAGTTTTTCCAAGAAGTTACCAGGAAAGTTCATGAAACCATGGCAATGGATATTGTCTACATGGACTTGAGCAAGGCCTTTGACAAGGTCCCACATGGGAGGATTGTCAAGAGGTTCAGGGTTCAGTTTCTTGGCATTCAAGAAGAAATACTAAATTGGATTAGACACTAGCTTTATGGGAAAAGCCAGAGAGTGGCAGTAGATGGTTGCCTCTCTGAATGGAGGCCTGTGACTAGTGTACTGCAGGGATTGGTGCTGGATTTGTTGTTGTCTGTCATCTATATCAATGATCTATGTGATAATATAGTGAACTGGATCAGCAAATTTGTGGATGATATCAAGGAAGCATAGTACATGGTGAGGAAGACTTTCAAAGTTTGCAGTGAGTTCTGGACCAGCTGGAAAAATGGGCTGAAAAATGGTAGAGGAATTTGAAGCAGACAAGTGTGAGGTATAACAAATCAGGATAGGACTTAAATAGTGAGTGGTAAAGCACTGAGGAGTATGATAAAACAGAGGGTTGTGGGAATACAGATCCATAGTTCCTTGAAAGTGCCACCACAGGTAGATAAGGTCATAAAGAAAGCTTTTGGCACTTTGGCATTCATCAATCAAAGTACTGAGTACTGGAATTGGGATGTTGTAATGAAATTCTAGAAGATGTGGGTGAGGCCTAATTTGGAGTATTTTGCTCAGTTTTGGTCACCTACCTACAGGAAGGATGTCAATAAGATTGGAAGGGTGCAGAGCAAATTTATAAGAGTATTACCAGGACTTGAGGACCTGAGTTATATGGAAAGGTTGAATAGGTTAGGACTTTATTCCCTAGAGCATAATAGAATGAGGGGTCACGTGGGTGCCGGGCAAGATGGCAACATGTTAGTGGAGCTCCGACAACCCACCATAAAATTAGAAAATTATGAGGGATATATGTAGATAGGCAAGCTTTTTTCCACTGAGTTTGGGTGAGACTTGAACTAGAGGTCATGGGTTAAGGATGAAAGGTGAAATGTTTAAGGGGAATATGAGGGGGCTCCTTCTCTCAGAGAGTGGGGAGAGTGGGGAACAAGCTGCCAGTGGACAAAGTGGATGCATGTTCAATTTCAACAGTTAAGAGAAATTTGGATGGGAGGGGTATGGAGAGCTGTGGGAGGGGTATTCAGTTTGAGAGGATGAAGCAGATTAATTGTTCAGCATGGGCTAGATGGGCTTGCTTCTGTTCTGTAGTGTTCTATAATTCTATGACTCTTAATAGTCAACTAGAAATGCTTTGCTCAATTTAATTTGGAGTAGCTTGAGCCAGAGGACTCTTCTGTTACTATATCTCAATGCTTCTCTTGTCAGCCAGAAGAAAGCTTGCAGACCGAACCTCCCCCAAAGGGATTACTTTCTCACACACTACTTTCACAGTGTTATTGTATCCTTCATGCTCTTGGCTGTCACCCATAAGTCTAATTTCCTCTCCAGAACTTCATGAACAAATTTTGTTTATTTAGGAGACATAATGTTGCCAAATTTCTCACCTCCTTTCCTCTACTGCAGTCACTTGAGCTTTTCCTAGGATACAGTTCCATAAGCACCAGTTAACTTCGAAACCTCACACAATTGGCCATCATATTTGGTTGCTGTGTTGGCAAAGATAATAAGCAGGTTATTTGACTTAAGAGACACTGCAACTAAGTCCTTACCTCATCCATAAATTCCACACATCATGCAATGATTGCTGAAAAGAGATGAGTGTCAGGAATAAAGTGTGGGTAATTCTTGAATCCAGTGATTTTGCAGCAAGTTGTATCAAGCCTGTAAATGCTGCCTGCTCCCCCAACCTTGGTAGAGATCAACTAACACTGTGGGATCAAATTGGAATTTTCAGATATGTGCATTTGCCAAATTAATTATGAGTTTTATGGATTCAAAAAATGTTACAGAAAGAATGCCAGTGTCGATTTTGAATAAGAAAGTTGGCAGGGATTTAAATATCTCCTAGATTGTTGTAAGTACCGACAGGCTCATTATAAATCCTAATTCCTCCCAGGTCCAGGTCCATTTTGCATTGTCCGAGGTCTCAGCATCTTTGGGGAAGTTCTGATTTCTCAATTTCTCAATCTTTCCTTAAGTTTGCTCTCACTCAAATCACAAAGGAGCAACAAAACCTGAAAATACAGTAGCTTAACAGAAGAGCTAATCATTAAAGTTGTCTCCTGGAATGTATGGAGAGAAAAGTAGCTCTATGCCTGGAGTAAATGCAAAACACAAGATCTGACTCCATAGTTTAGCAATAAATACACACCAATGTTACTTTAAATTTTATTCATATTTTAATTTATTGTTCAGGGTGACAAGGCCATCATTTGCTGCCCATTCTTTACTGCTCCTTTGAACTGCTGAAGATCTTTTCATGAAGATACTCGTCAATGGTGTTGGGTAGAACTTCCAAGATTTGGACCAAGTGACAGTGAAGGAAATAGCAAATTGTTCCAAGTCAGGATGGTATTTGAATTACAGAGGAGAGGACCTTGCCACTGTTAGTCATCCTTTAAACCTTTTACCTAGGTGGCAAGGTTTGCAACTTTGGAAAATGCTGTCAAAGTAGCCTAGCTAATAGAAACATAGAAAATAGGTGCAGGAGTAGGCCTTTCGGCCTTTTGAGCCTGCACCACCGTTCAGTATGATCATGGCTGATCATCCAACTCAGAACCCTGTACCTGCTTTCTCTCCGTACTCCCTGATCCCTTTAGCCACAAGGGCCATATCTAACTTCCTCTTAAATATAGCCAATGAACCGGCCTCAACTGTTTCCTGTGGCAGAGAATTCCACAGATTCACCACTCTCTGTGTGAAGAAGTTTTTCCTCATTTCGGTCCTAAAAGGCTTCCCCTTTATCCTTAAACTGTGACCCCTGGTTCTGGACTTCCCCAACAACCTCTAATGAAGAGGTTTACAATTTATCAGTGCTATACTTTATTGACACTGTGTGCTGGTGTCGAAAAGAATGAAGATTTAGTGCAGTAAATGAAGTGTCAATCAAGCAAGATGCTTTGTTTTAAATGGTCTTGGGCTTCTTCAGTGAATTTGAAGCTGCACTTACCCAACCAAATAGAGAGTATTTCATAATACTCTCATTTATGGATTGCAAGAGTTGAAAAGATTTTTATATATCAAGAAGTCATCTTAAGGATATTTTGTACTTACATAATGAATTGTTGTGCCTGATCCAACTGATCTTTGCATTAATTGTGACTTTCAAGGTAAAGGTGGTGGGAGGATTAGGCAATGGTGTTGCAAAAATCTTTCTTCAATACTAAACTATTAAGGTATCCCTTTTCCTCCAGAGTTTTAGCAGAGAGTCATGTCCCAAGGCATGCCACCAAACTAGCAATAACATTTGACACCAATTGCACTAGAGATATTTATCTGATCAAAGACATAGGTAGGTTTTAAGGAACTAGAGAAATTTGAAGGTGGCAAATATTACAGAGAGAATTTTAAGATCTGATCAGAAATAATAGATTGTAATATTGGAATAATTAACATCATGATTGTTCAAAAAATTTTAATTGCCAAATGTCATTTTCCTACAGGTCCTTTTTCAAGCCTATCAGCAGCCCCTTCCACCTTAATGTGGTATATTCTGAAAGTCAAGCTGCAGCCAGGGCTCGTGTTCTGTATCGCACAGTGAGATACATCCCAAGGGAAAGTTTTGAGTGATTAATTGCTGTGTGTATATTTTTGCCATTTTTGCCAAACAGCTTTAAGCATCTCTAGCCCAGAAGTCTAGCTTAAGACTTAGACTTTTTTGTCATGATTGACAGCAGTCTAGATTGGTGGCAGAAAAGGCAGCTTGAAATGTTACACTGTTACAAACCTTGAAAACTCATTGCCTGCAGCTATTCATAGTCAAGATGGCAACAGTTCAACCCTGTATCGTAGCAAACTGAACCTCTGCTGCAGTGTTCAGATGTTGATCACTTTGGCTAAAGATGATGGACATTAGTTCCAGCTTCACCCTACTCTTTTCTCACGGATGCGGCCTGACCTGCTGAGTTCTTCCAGCGTTGTGTACATATTCTTTGATCCACAGCATCTGCAGTTGTATTTTTGTGTTTTGACCTCAGCGCAGAAAACAATGTAACAATCAACTCATTTCAACACTTTGAACTCACCTGATTTCTGCTATCAAAGACTCTGCTGGAATGCCAAAGTAACCAGCATCTGAATATTGCAGTAGAGGTTCAAATTTTTGCCCTGCAAGTTCAGTTTGTTGCCATGCATCTATAGAAGTTTGTCAAGGGTTTAGATGACTTGCCAAATTTACACAAACCTCAAAGAAAGTAGATGCGCTCCGTGCCTTCTTTGTAATGGCTGGACCCAGGACAGATCTTCTGAAAAGATAACATGTAGGAATATAAGGTTATTGATCCTCTCTGCCTCCAACTCCCGGATGAGGGCCAGTTCATGGATCTCCATTTTTACCCCCTGTCAGTTATCAGCTCTTTGGTTTTGCTGACATTGAGCAAGAGGTTGTTGTTGAGGCACTTTTCAATCTCCTCCGAATTGCCAATTCATCACCACCTTTGATCCAGCCAACAACAGTGATGTAACTTAACTATGGCATTGGAGCTGTACTTAGCCTCACAGTCATAAGTATCACTTCATTACAACAGTGGCATTGAGGCAGTACAAGGGAAAAACAATAACAGAACACAGACTTAAGTGTTACAGTTATAGAGAAAGTGCAATGAAGGCAGACAATAAGGTGCAAGGCCATAACAAAGTTGATTGTAAGGTCAAGACTCCACCTTATCATATTAATGGTCTATTCAATAGGTACTGAGCACAGTGGGATGTGCTTTCAGGCATCTATATTTATATCTGCTGAAGAGAAAATGCTTGTAGTGGGAGGGAATCAGGCAATGTAGGAATCCATGGGGAGGCTAATTTCTGTGATGTGACTCCATGGGTTATAGAATCATAGCTATTTACCGTATTCACAGATGTATTTTTCACTTTTCATCATGTCGTATAAGAAAGAGCTACTCAGACTACTCACAAGCTTCAATTCTCAGCCTGTAAATCTGCAGGATCCCCCACATTAAGCCAAGCAAATTTTTTATATGTAAGTGATGAGGACTTTTGCTTTCCTGCCCTGTTAGGCTATGAATGACAAGCCCCATGACTCTTTGAATGAAAATTGTTTCCTCACTATCTATCTAATTCATCTACCTTTTATTTTAAATGCATGTCCCCAAGATACTGACCATTCCGGAGTAGACAATATTTATTTTCACCCTACTTTGGTCTCTCACTGGACAACAAAGGTTTTGCTTCCTGAATACCTTTAGGTGTATCTTATGAATTTTGGGCTACTAATCAAGAAAATCACCATGAAATTTCCCTATCGCACACCATTTTAAAATAAACTTATGTTCATTATTTCAATTCATAATTCAAGTCAATTAAAATGTTGCCTACAATACAAGCTGGAAAGTTTCCTATCTTGTCCAGGCATGCTTCAGCATCCTTAGGCAGCATTGTTGCTGCATGGCAGGACAGGTATTAGTAATAATTATTGGGTTCAGGACTGTAAAGATGGAATTTGCTATCACCAGGCACAAAAATTTCTATGAAGGATTTTGATACTTGAGACAGATGCTTCCCAGAATAATGGATGCCAAGATTAAGGAAAGCATTTTTGTTGGTCCACAAATCAAACAGGTCATCAATGACAGGCAATTTGAAGAATTTCTAGTGGGACCGGAGAAAATCACATGGAAGGCATTCAAGGAAATTGTTGAAATTTTTCTCGATATCTACAGAGAGCCAAACTATATGCAGCTGGTTTGAAAGCATGCTTCAAGCATATAAAACCATGAAATGCAACATGTCACTAAATATTCATTTTCTGCATTCCCATTTAGACTTCTTCCCTGCAAATCTTGGTGCTGTTAGTGACGAGCATGGTGAAAGGTTTCACCAGGACATTATGGTCATGGAGAAAAGATACCAGGGCAACTGGAATCCATCAATGCTGGTGAATTATTGTTGGACACTTAAGCCAGAAGCCTCAGACACTGAGTACAAATGAAAATCATTAACATTAATCATTAATTTTTTAACTTAGTTGAACTATTGCAAAGCATCAGCACCATTATGCAATTAAACACATTATATTCAGTAAAAGTTAATTTGGTGTTTCTCCAAATTCCTACGTGATACAAGTAGTCTGAAATTATATTTGTGTTCATCTTCAAGCAGTCTTATCATAAACAAAATAAAAATTCTGAGGAAGCAACACTTTTGAAAAAATTTGTTGTCCAGTGTAATTTTATGAATCATGTTTAGCTCCATCCTTGGCCTCATTTGTTCTAAAGAAATAAAATCAGCTTGGCTAATACTTCCTCTACTAAACTCCCCTATACCTAACTATATTCTTGTGAATCTACTCTGAACAGTTTCCAGTATTATCACAGTTTTGCTGTAATGTGGTGACTAGAATTCCACATGATACTTTTGCTGTATTCTAAGCACTGTTCTATTTAGTTCAAAGGAAAGTGAATTGTCTTATACGCCATCATAAACAGCTTATACTCGCCCCTATGAGCTTCTGAGAACTTGCATTTCTAGGTTTGTTTGCTCTTCTCCACCTCTTGGCAACAGATTATTAGGAGTCATCTAAAATTTTGAACACTGTGTATTTTTTACAGTAATCCAATTCAGCCTCTTTAGTTTCTTGATTCCAACCTCCAGGTTCCGCACCCCTATCTTCTTCACAACTGTGACTGTCACTTCTGCCAATTGGATTCACCATGCTGGAATTTCTTTCTAACTTAATGTGAACTCAGCAAAACCATCTTGTGGCATTTTCTTTGTATTTACTAATCAGAATCCTAGGGGCTTGATCTTCATTTCTGAATAATAATTAATATAGCTCAACTTTAATTGCTAAATTGTCACTTATAATTGTTATAAATTACGTTCAAATTTCAAATTTGACATATTTAGCATGTATTCAAAGTGATGCTAAGGTTTGTAACCATGGTTCAGACAATAGCTATTTACACGTTCTTAAAGCAAGCACAGAGCAATCACCCAAAAGATAGGAAATTTATTGATACGAGAGTACAAGGGAAGAATCTCTGCTTCCTAACTAATTGTATTGAAGAGGAATAGACTTACACAATGTCTAAAGAGGCTGTTGGACATGCTCAAGGTTTCATACACATCTTGGAGAGTTAACAACTTGGTCAACATCTTCCAGATAGTCCACGAAACTGCTATTTCACTTCTTCTATGTTGATGTTCTTGTTGCATTTTGTTAGTTTTTTGTGTGGGGAGGGTTTGGGGTTAAGTTTTCTTCTTGTGTTTTGTATGGAGGGTGGTGGCTTGGGGGTTGACGATCATGTTGCTGTTCTTTATGGGAGGGTTACTGTTTCTCTTCCATGGTTTTCTTTGTTTCCTGGATATCTGGAAAAGACAAACCTCAGAATTGTATACTGTATCCATGCTTTGATAATAAATGAACCTTTTCAATCTTTTTAATTCAATGTCAAATCGGTATCAAACTGAAATGGGATAAGGCTACATCTTCTTGATACTCTTACACTTCGCTCCAGCTCTGAACTCACATTCAGACTGCCAGTTAATTATCAATACATTGCTAAAAATGCTTTATACCAATTCTAAATTTGCTGAATAGTTTCAGTCCAGCAGAGTTTGTGTGGAACAATCATAGCTACTTTTGAACAATTTATAAACTGCAGAAAAGTATGGAAAATATTATCATTTTAAAATCTTAGAAAGTGTGGTAAACTCTGATTTCAGAAGCACACTGCAGACTGAAATGGAAGGTTTGCCTCATATTTGCAACTTTTGTCTCATTGGCACTTTGCTCAGGATGGACATCCTGTTGTAACTCAGTATCGTTGTATCTTAAGGATGAAGTTAATGTCTGTCTGCTTCCACACAGTAGTCCAAACGCAGGTCCTGGGAGAGGAGGTGGAGATCAAGATTAAGTTGATGGTTAAGGAAAGATTATTTGATAAAAAATGCTGAATGGAAGTCAGCAATAAACTTAAAGATTACCATCAGACTGAAAATATCTCGCTTGAAGTTGCTCACTTCAAGTTTGCCTGACGGTTTAAGAATAAACAATTGATTGTTGGCAACCACTAATAGAACCAATAGAGTAGGACTGTCAAGCAGTTCATGTTTCAACAATTACATGTTCACAAAATAATCTTCAGTTCATTTAGCTTGATGCTGGTTATGCACTAAATATCTCAATTTCCTCCATCAAGGACTAAATAATCCTCAAACAAGGACTAAGCACCTGTACAGAACTCTGGCCTCTGCTTTACTTGCAGTCCCTAGAATTCTTTACTGGAACCTTTACCAAGTCGACAAATGAACAATATCATTCACAGCATATCCATATACCAATCATTTATGTAACAGTTATTTTCTCATCTGAACCTTTTATCACATATGCAATAAATAATTTCTAGGCATCAAGCCCTAAGAGTTTCATATGAATTCTTCCCAAAAATGGATCATGTTGTTATATATGTTCAGATTTGGAAGCAAACATGCACATGCTGGTTAACACAAATGTCTAATCAGCCAATCGTGTGGCACCATCTCAATAGACAATAGGTGTAGAAGTAGACCATTCAGCCCTTCGAGCCTGCACCGCCATTCTGAGATCATGGCTGATCATCTACTATCAATACCCGGTTCCTGCCTTGTCCCCATATCCCTTGATTCCCCTATCCATAAGATACCTATCCAGCTCCTTCTTGAAAGCATCCAGAGAATTGGCCTCCACTGCCTTCTGAGGAAGTGCATTCCACACCCCCACAACTCTCTGGGAGAAGAAGTTTTTCCTTAACCCTTCCTAAATGACCTACCCCTTATTCTCAAACCATGCCCTCTGGTACTGGACTCTCACAGCATCTGGAACATATTTCCTGCCTCTATCTTGTCCAATCCCTTAATAATCTTATATGTTGCAATTAGATCCCCTCTCAATCTCCTTAATTCCAGCATGTACAAGCCCAGTCTCTCTAACCTCTCTGCATAAGACAGTCCGTACATCCCAGGAATTAACCTCGTGAATCTCCGCTGCACTTCCTCTATAGCCAGGGTGTCTCACCAGGGCCCTGTACAAATGCAAAAGGATTTCCTTGCTCTTGTACTCAATTCCCTTTGTAATAAAGGCCAACATTCCATTAGCCTTCTTCACTGCCTGCTGCACTTGCTCATTCACCTTCAGTGACTGATGAACAAGGACTCCTAGATCTCTTTGTATTTCTCCCTTACATAACTCTACACCGTTCAGATAATAATCTGCCTTCCTGTTCTTACTCACAAAGTGGATAACCTCACACTTATTCACAATAAACGTCATCTGCCAAGTATCTGCCCACTCACCCAGCCTATCCAAGTCACCCTGAATTCTCCTAACATCCTCATCACATGTCACACTGCCACCCAGCTTAGTATCATCAGCAAACTTGCTAATGTTATTCTCACTGCCTTCATCTAAATCGTTGATGTAAATCGTAAACAGTTGTGGTCCCAATACCGAGCCCTGTGGCACCCCACCAGTCACCACCTGCCATTCCGAGAAACACCCATTCACCGCTACCCTTTGCTTTCTATCTGCCAACCAGTTTTCTATCGATTTCAATATCTTCCCCCAATGCCATGAGCTCTGATTTTACCCACCAATCTCCTATGTGGGACCTTATCAAATGCCTTCTGAAAATCGAGGTACACTACATCCATTGGACCTCCCCCATCGATCTCCTCGAAAAACTCCCAATAGATTAGTCTAGCATGATTTGCCCTTGGTAAATCCATGTTGGCTCAGCCCAATCCTATCACTGCTATCTAGATATGCCACTATTTCATCTTTAATAATGGACTCTAGCATCTTCCCCACTACTGATGTTAGGCTGACAGGACAATACTTCTGTTTTCTCCCTCCCTCCTTTTTTAAAAAGTGGGATAACATTAGCCATTCTCCAATCCTCAGGAACTGATCTGAATCTAAAGAACATTGGAAAATGATTACCAATGCATCCGCAATTTCCAGGGCCACCTCCTTTAGTACCCTAGGATGCAGACCATCTGGACCTGGGGATTTGTCAGCCTTCAGTCCCATCAGTCTACTCATCACTGTTTCCTTCCTAATGTCAATCTGTTTCATTTCCTCTGTTACCCTTTGTCCTTGGCCCATCCATACATCTGGGAGATTGTTTGCGTCTTCCCTAGTGAAGACAGATCTAATTAATTTCTTCTGCCATTTCTCTGTTTCCCATAACAATTTCACCCAATTAATTCTTCAAGGACCCAACATTGTTCTTAACTAACTTCTTTCTCTTCACATATCTAAAAAAGCTTTTGCTATCCTCCTTTATCTTCCTGGCTAGCTTGTGTTCGTACCTCATTTTTTCTCCCCGTATTGCCTTTTTAGTTAAGTTCTGTTGTTCCTTAAAAATTTCCCAATCATCTGTCTTCCCACTCAACTTAGCTCTGTCATACTTTTTTTTTAATGCTATGCAATCTCTGACTTCCTTTGTCAACCACTGTGGCCCCTTTCCCCCCTTTGAATCCTTCCTTTTCCGGAGGATGAACTGATTTTGCACCTTGTGCGTTATTCCCAAGAATACCTGCCATTGCTGTTCCATTGTCTTTTCTGCTAGGATATCTGTCCTGTTATCTCAAAGGATAAAAGCATGCAGGCATGTTCAATCAATTCAGTTGTTCAAACCAAATATGATATAAGTTACTTTGACCATCGAATGATTATTTATGGCAGAGAAGGTGGTTTTGGTATCTCTGAAACTGTCAGTCTTCCGGGATTTTCACTCACAACAGTCTTTAGAAAAGTTCAAAAATCAAAAAAACATCCAGTGAGTGGCAGATCAGTGGGTGAAATTGTCTTTTTAAAGACAGGTCATTAATGTATCTAATAAAGTGGTCATTAAGTGTATAGTGCCAATTATGAGCAGGTTTACCTTTTGGCTTTTTAGGATCCAAGGCCTTTGACAAGGCACCACACATGAGGCTTCTTAACATGCTATGAACCCATGGTATTACAGGAAAAATTCTAGCATGGATAAAGCAGAGGCTGAATGGGAATAAAGGAAGCCTTTTCTGGCTGGCTGCTGGTGACTAGTGGTGATCCACAGGGGGTCTGTGTTGGGACCAATTCTTTTTATGTTATAAGTCAATGAGTTGGATGATGGAATTGCTGTCTTTGTTGCAACATTTTCAGATGATATGAAGATTGGTGGAGGAGCAGGTAGTTTTGAGGAAGTAGAGAGGCTATAGAAGGACTTAGACAGATTAGGAGAATGGGCAAAGAAATGGCAGATGGAATACAGTGTTGGAAAATATATGGTCATGCACTTTGATAGAAGAAATGAAAAGGTTAACTCTTCTAAATGGAGAGAAAATACAAAAAAAAAAACTGAGATACAAGGGGACTTGGGAGTCCTTGTGCAGGATTCCCTGAAGGTTAATTTGCAGGTTGAGTCTGTGGTGAGAAAGGCAAATGCAACATTAGCATTCATTTCAAGAGGACTAGAATATAAAAGCAAGGATGTAAAGTTGAAACGTTTATAAAGGACTGGTGAGACCTCACTTGGAATATTGTGAGCAGGTTTGGGCCCCTTAGAAGAGATGTGCTGAAACTGGAGAGGGTTCAAAGGAGGTTCACGAAAATCATTCCAGGATTGAATGGCTTGTGATATGAAGAGCATTGGATGGCTCTGTGCCTGTATTCACTGGAATTTAGAAGAATGAGGGGTTACTTTATTGAAACCTATCAAATGGTGAAGGGCCTTGATGGAGTGGATGTTTCCTATGGTGGGACAGTGTAAGACCAGAGCTACCCTGTGGTAGCTTCAGTATAGAGAGTCATCTTTTAGAATGAACATGAGGAAGCATTTCTTTAGCCAGAGAGTGGTGGATCTGTGGAATTCTTTGGTGCAGGGAGCTGTGGAGGCCAAGTCTCTATGTATATTTAAGGCAAAAGTTGATAGATTCTTGACTGGTCAAGGCATGAAGGAATACGGGGAGAAAGCAGGAGACTGGGGCTGAGAGAAATATTGGATCAGCCATAATGAAATGGAGGAGCAGATTCCATGGGCCAAATTGACTAATTCTGCTCCTATATCTTTTGTCCTTATGGTATGTTGTAAGAAACCTTGTTTACTTTTCTGAGTTCTTAAACTGTGAAGAACAACTTATTCAATTAGTTTAACAAATGTGATTAATGAAATATGACAAATTATACCATTTGACCTACTTTGATCAGATTTTTTTTCGTTGGACTCTCCAAACTTCAAATACTCTTTATAAAACAAAAAAAAAGTTTTATCAAGCTTTCAGTATTGTTAAATATTTCACTTCAGCAGAAAATAGGCATATAAAATTCTGTCACTAAAGTAACTGTATTTATTTTTATTAATTCCACAGACAGTAATGTGGAAAACCCTGTGGTAGTTGAAGCTTACAACATAAATAAAGACTCTTTATTTACAAATTTAAATAATGTTTAAATATTTGCATTCTATTTTTCCATTACATTAGGAATGGATTTGAATGATTTCCAAAACCACCTCTATCCACACTCTTTTGACTAGGGAATTTTGTAAGTGTTGCTCACTTTTCCAGTAAAAATTCCATAGCTATCCATCCAAACCTTATGTTGTGTTCCTGTGTTTAGGTCTTATTGCTTTCAGAGTTCCTACTTCATGAAAGATATTTTTGGTGGTGTCATTTGATCTCAATTTAACATTGGAAGCCAAGTCTGTTTAAAGCATGCTTCAGTATATTCTGAAGTAAAGTAATAAGAAGTGCATAGTTTAATGAAAAAAAACACTTAACTACTGTATTAAATTTACCATCACTCCCTTCATTAAATTTGACAACCTTACTTACAAAGAGTTCGATTTTCCATAGCTACATTGCTACATATTTTCAGCCTTCAAAAATTCTCTTGAGTTCTAGTGTAGACGTCTAGCCTGTTTAATAAAAAAAGTTTCAGTTCCAGTTAAGCTAACTCTGACTTTGTAAACACCTTTACATCAAGTGTATTATTGTGTACTCATTTTAGCGTATTATTTTGTGTATCCACATTCTGAATCATTTAATAATCTTGTTAACAGTGAAAGCAAAGCAAATATCCAGTGCATCTAAACGGTTCTGTTTTCCTTGTTCCAGATTTTTCTTCAAACAATGTTTCAATCATGGCCTTATAAACAGGTTATAGACAAATAACTTTGTTATGTAATTTTTACTCTACTGCCAGGAAAGGCATTGTTTCCTCACTCTGTGGGCATAGGACTGCATAGGAACTTCAGTTTAATGAAGTAGACAAGATTGATTATCATGACACTCACAGCAAAGGAACCATATAAAATAATTCCAATTAGACAAATGTAATTCAGGCAGAATAAATTAAAATCAACTCCTATGAATTTGTCTCTTATGTTTGTAGGCCTTTATTTTGCCAAGGTAGCAGTTTTTGGATTACAGATATATTCCATTAATCTCATGCTATTCACCAATTAATTAGGTAGGTTCATCTTCAAATTGGCTTTATTCCCTCTTTATCCTTCCAGATTGTGCATCTCATATGTATATTAATGCACTTTTATTTATGGTGACTACAAGTTTATTTACAAGTTTGGAAATTATTCATCATTTCTCTATGTTTGTTCCAGTTAGCAAATGTGTAATAGTTCCAGTGTAATTGTACCACCCTATACCGCACACTAAAATAAATGAAGTAAAAAGTATTCTCACTTAACCCAGAATCAGAATGAGAGAAAATAAGACCCTTGCTTTGAAATCCTTTGCAAAAATTGGCAAGGCACCAAAGAAACAGACAGCTTAAAAACAGCCGCCTAATATGTTCCTACTCACAGCTGAAGACAAGGAATTAGATTGTAAGTGCAGTCAAGTATAGACTTGTCATAACTTAAGTTGCAGGAGTGTTTAAACCTCAGTCATTTTTACTGTTGGGGGGGAATTAACCAGAAGTCTATAGTTGCTACTTTGAAGCGCCAGTGAATTTAGAAATGATTGAAAGTGGTTGTGAGATGTGAAAGCACAAGGTTTATTTTCTCACAAGGTTTGGGTCATCCCCAGCACTGAAAATATTGATTTTTTGACACTATATTTGGTTAATTTTGAGCATTTTGAAGCCCACTGTAACTCAAGCCAAGAATAATTCTGAAGGATATTTTAAATATGAAAATAAAACTAGTTATAGAACTTTCTGTATAACTTCACGGGATTCAGTTCCTTTTACTTTGTGATTTGAATCCAGACAATCATATTGCTCAATAAATTGAACCATTTTACATCCACAATAATCTAATCCATCATTTATAAAACAAAGTTATCTCATTATGCTATTAATCCCATTGTGTTTATGCTTCATGACACAGCAGAAATGGCCATAGATTTTTTTGCATTGTATTTAACTAATTAAAATAACTATTTTAAATAAATTTTCTAGCAGTTATGATGATGGTCCAGAATTTAAAAATGAATGTGTCCATTTTATGTGGCAGTCAACCAATGTGCATTTTAAAGTCTTCAATGTTAACTACATTTTAAGAACCATTTACTTGACAGTAATTTTCTTTGAGGTGATCTGAAAGATACTACACATAAGCATGTTCTTCTTTTCTTTAAACACAGCTACTGATTTTGTACTAATAAAGATATAGAATGATACATCTTGCGATGCACTCAGACACATCATCAGTGATGTAACTCAGGTCTTTCAGCATCAGGCACTCTCCCCCGGGCAACCCTGCCATTGTAGCTCAAGCCCCAACTTGTGACTGAGTAGCATTCTGCCACGGATCACTCCTCCTGATCCACAACCATCTTGAGGCTCACTCCATTGCCTCTGTTGTATTCCTGATGGCTTTCTTCTCCTGGGCTCCTGAGATGCCCATTCAGCCATAGGCTCGGCAGAGGGATTGACCAGCAAATCCTCTGCAGCCCACCTCTGTGGGCATACAGTGTGTCCACCACCCCTGCAGCATTCCTCCACAATGTCTTGGTACTTTTTCTTTTTCCTTTCAAACCCTTAACTATTCAAATAACCTTCTGTATTTTAGCTCGGGCAATAATTCATTAAAATTAGACAGTCCGATGTAGCATTGCACAGAGTCCCTTAACAGGGTATTAGGCTTTAGCTTTGTCATAAGTTTGGACATAATAAAAAAGTTTATTGATTATTACATATTACATTTATTAATAAATTAAACTGCTCTGCAAACAAAAATGGGTACTCCCTTGAGAAGATTAAATTGTATTTGAATGTACTGTTAAACATTTTCAATGTTTTCATAGGGTAGCAATAGGTAAGCTTTTATCCCCCTACATGAGAAAAAAAATAAATATGGCAATATAATTTTAAAATTAAAATTGGACCATTCAGGAGACATCATTAAGTACTTTGGTAGATCTGGAACACTCTCCACTACAGAGCTGTGAATTCTAGAATTACTGGAGCTGTCAAAGCACCCGATAGTAGGCTTTCTTAGCAGTGATCATTATCTTCCTATATGTTTCTGCAGCATGAAATACCAACAGATGGTACCTCAAACCATTCCCAATGCTATTCCCATAAGATTCTTCAAATTCACAAGATGGATAAACTAAACATTCCTGTCATTCTTGACACTGCCAATATCTCCAGCAATGATTCCCTAGGTGAGTCCAATGCCCAAGTTTAGTTGTTTGCACGACCAACACCAGGCTCTTGAAGCAGATACCACTGCATACTCTGTCATGGGCAGAAACTAACAAATGATTAAAGGAATTGGTATAAGGCTTGATGTTCTCAAGAGCTCCTTGAAAGAATGTTATATTCCCACCAATACATTAGTAGTGTTTGTCACAGTTAGAATATAGAATGAGCATTAAGGATGGTGTTGAGAATGCAGAGTTCCTGCATTGATTGCACTGAAGCTTCATGTAGATGGCAGGGGTGTACCATTTCCAAAAGTTCTCATGCACTTGATCGGAGGTAGAGTTTGTGGTCCCCTCGTTGACCTCATCAGCCACCTCAGATCCTACAGTACTGAAGTGGAAGTAAGTCATCCTTGATCCTGAAGAACTGCCTAAGGGAGGAAAGAGACTGGAGAGAAAAGTAAAGTTAAAAAGAGGTACAGAACATAGGCATGAAACTGCAGCTCAAGTACAAGTAATAGTTATGAAAATGAATTCCAAAATGTCATATTGAACACATTTCAATCATACTTGGAAACTTAATTATATGAGGAAGACCTAGGAGAAACAAAGACACTATATAATTGCTAAACCTTATTTCTCTTATGGTTAAGTAGATTGAATGGGACTGAAAGTTATTCGTATACTTATGAAGAAATAAATGGTGTATGCTCAACTGCACCTGTTTCACATGACTGTCTCACTTTTGCAATCACTATGCAGACTTTACTGGGTCCGTTATCTATTTATATTCTTCACATTAACTGGCAACACTAACCCGGTGGGCCCTTAAACTGAAAAATCCAACCTAATAGCTTCCACAAAAGCTGACTGATAATCATATAACATACCAATATAAATCATAAATATGAAACTAGACAAAATCTGCAGATGTTGGAAATCGAAGCAACACACACAAAGTGCTAAAGGAACTCAGCAGACCAGGCAGCATCTATGAAAAAAAGTGCAGTCGATGTTTCAGGCCGAGACCTTTTGGCAGGACTAGAGAAAAAAAGATGAGGAGTAGATTTTAAAGGTGGGGGGAGGGGAGAGAGAAACACAAGGTGATGGGTAAAACCAGGAGGGGGAGGAATGAAGTAAAAAGGTGGGAAATTTTTGGTGAAAGAGATCCAGGACTGGAGAAGGAAAAAATCTAATAGGAGAGGACAGAGGGCCATGGAAGAAAGAAAAGGGAGGAGGAGTAATGGACAGGCAAGGAGAAAAGGTGAGAGAGGGAAAAGGGGAAGGGGAATGGTGAAGGTGCTTGGGGGGAAATTACTGGAAATTCAAAAAATCGATGTTCATGCCATCAAGTTGGAGGCTACCCAGACGGAATATAAGGTGGTGTTCCTCCAAACTGAGTGTGGCCTCATTGCAACAGTGGAGAAGGCCATGGATTGACATATCGGAATGGGAATGGGAAGTGGAATTAAAGTGGATGGCCACTGGGAGATGCTGCTTCCTCTGGTGGATGAAGCATAGATGCTTGGCAAAGTGGTCTCCCAATCTACGTCGGGTCTCACCGGTATACAGGCGACCACACCAGGAGCACCTGATACAGTATATGACTCCAACTGACTCACAGGGGAAGTGTCATCTCACCTGGAAAGATTTGTTTAGGGCCTTGAGTGGTAGTGAGGGGGAAGGTGTCAGGAGGGAGATCAGCGGGGAGGGACGAATGGACAAGCGAGTCGCTTAGGTAGCGATCTCTGCAAAAAGTCTTCTCCAGGCCTGTATCTCTTTCACCAACTTCCCAGCTCTTTACTTCATCCCTCCCCCTTCCGGTCTCAGCTATCACCTTTTGTTTCTCTCTCCCCTCCCCCCACCTTTTAAATCCACTCTTCTTTATCAACATCGACTGTACTTTTTTCCTTAGGTGCTGCCTGGCCTGCTGAGTTCCTCCAGCACGTTGTGTGTGTACTCATAAATATGAAATGTGTGCAAAATTCATCATGACTTAAATCCAATGCCCATTTATTTTCAAAATTTAGTAAACAGCTAGTGTGGCAAAAAGAATAAGAGCAGATGTATTTGCAGGAGAAATGTTAAAACACAGAGAATGTGAATGCTGAGAAAAGAAAAGGAAATGCACACCCACGAAGATGTTCTTAAAAAGTATGATTTAGCAGGTTGTTGTATATGATATCTAAATCTTTTATCTAGTAAGTAGACATGAAATCCATTAGGTCACGTTAGCGTTTTCTTGCTGGAATTTTCATACAACCAATAAGAGAAAGTAATATCAAGAACTGGTAGTTTTTGCTCAGGTCTGACTTCTGGCCGCCTCTGACTGTTGGCAACAATCAAACTCCTTTTAAAAAGAAAGATTGTTTTGTGCAATACATGCTGTCTGATAGATGATTTAAAATGCTGACCATCAGTTTAAATGGATGCTAATCGGTATTATGTATTCTGGAAAACTGACATGATTGAGGTGAATAGTTAGGTTTGCATTGCTAAAAATATTCTTTATTAAATCTTCATTGTAGGATTTGAGCACTGAAACTCGCCAAACAATTCATTGGGGTGCATGGGGAGTGTTGGGTTACTTAGTGTATTTTGGATTAAATATTACACTGAGACCCACCCTGACCCTTCAAGTGCATCTAAGGTTATCTTTGAAGAGTTGCAGTGTCCTCACCATTACTCGTTTCCCAACCAACAACAGCAAAAACAGTTCATTAGCCTCACATTTTTCACAGTTTATATAAAGTTGCAGTGTGGAAAATCGACAGGTGTTTCTGTTCATGGCAGAAGTCATTTAATTCTTTGACAGTAAAACATTTTGGAAATTCCAAACCTTTTGAAAGACTGTAAAAATGTATAATTTCTGACAGACCCAATATGAAGTCACCACTAGAAGTATCTTTCCATCCCTTCCCTTTTCCGCATTACAGAAGGTCTAATACCTTGGGGTACCCTAGTTATTCCTTTAAATCCAACAGCTTATCCTAGCAACAGTATTACAGGCCCATGTTTTTGCAACTTGGAGATTCTGCAGCTGGAAAGAGTCAGATTTAGCAGGGTAAACATGGTGAGCTGACTCACTTAGAGAATTGAGTCACAGACACCAGTTTCCTGAAATATGAACTGAACAAACACCAGTTTAAAAGAGTTCTTGAAGATACCAATTTCAGTGTTGCTAGTTGCCTCCTGCAGACAAATTGGATCTCACAGAGAAACAAAGTGCTCTTCTGACCCTCTTCAAAACTCAATGCTGAAGCAAAATTGTTGGACATGTCTGAATCATTTTCAGAATCACTGACTTCTTGTAGTTATTGCAAGCAATAAAATTTTGTATTAAATAAAAATGGAAAAATGTGGAAAATTCATAGCAAATCAAACAGCGTCTATTGAGAGAGAAAGAGTTAACATTTCATGTCTTTCATCAGAACTGAAAAGGAAGTGTTTAAGAAGGTTACAGGGAAAGTGAAGAGCAAAAAGTAACACAAGTAATGGGATAGAAACCAGGATAGATTGAACGACGTGAATAGGAATGATATCCATTGAAAGGGAAAGGTAAATCCCAATGAATAATAATAGATATGTCTAGGAGGGTGACAAGTGACATCTTAAAATGCCAAATGACCAGGGAAGAAAAGAATGTGGCAAATATTAGAAACAAGGCTAGAAAAAGCAATAATCTGTTCCAGAGTTAAGCTTATCAAAGTCATTATATGAGTAGATTTAAGAAGTAATATGTTATTCTTCCAGCTAATGTTAAACTTGGTTATAATAGTGTGTGAGAGGCCAAAGATAGAGAAATTTGAGTGAATTTGACTGAGCTTGAAACCAGGAGCTAGCAGTCACCCTTACTGAATGAAAGGAGGTATCCTGCAAAGTGATCACCAATCTGCATATCTCTTTCCCCAGCTCACATTGTGGGCACTAAATACCATCTGTTAATTAGAACAAATGCAAATAAATTAACATGAAAGGGTGTTTGGATCTCTGGACAATGGCAAAGATATAAGAGAGCAGGAATTCCTGAATTATGTGAGAAACGGAGTAGTATTGTGAAGATGGAAGGTTAAATCAGGATAACCCAGGAGCAATGGTCCCTTTATAAAGTGAAAAGGAAAATATATCTGGTGGTAAAATTACACTGAAGGTGGCAGAGATTATGGAGGATAATCTACCGTATGAATGAGAAAACTGAAGGGGTGGAAGGTTAGGATGAAGGAACCATTATCTTTGTTCAGGAGAGAGGGAGAGTGAGTGCAGTAATAAGTACAGTTGGGAACCCTATCAACAATGCTGCTGGGGAAACTATGACTAAAGGAAATGGGGGACTTTATAGAAGCTTTGGTGTGGAAACTGAAGACATTGGAACAAGAAAATAAAGATCGTATGGAAAATAGGATGGAAATAAGTGTGGGAATCCGTGATATTTCAATGAGTATTGGATGCTAACTTATCCCTTCAAGTGAGAGAGAGAGAGAGAGTGAGTGGATGAACTATATGAACACAAAGATGATGAAACCTTTGAATTGAGTGTATGAGCAGAAAGTTACACTAACAGAGTCACCTGCCAGACAAAAAAGCAGTAAGGTTGGAAGCCCCAGGTATAACTTTAAAATGGAATATTCTGTATATCCCACAAAAAGAGGTGTTACTTCAACTTGAACATGTTTCCTGACAGCATCTGTTATTCAGAATAAATGAGAGATGCTAAAAGAGAAGTTATTAAATGAGAACAGGTTCAGTCATGTGAAGGAGGATGGTAGTGGAAGGAGGCCGACTGTGCCTTTATACAAAGAACCATCAAGCTCTCCTGATATGAGATAGACAGGAAAATTAACCACTGGAATTATTATGATGGCAGCAGATGACAAGGATGAAGACTCTGGTGGGAAGATATACAGAGAAAATGAGGTCAGAGATCAGTGGTCAATGATATGCAAGAAGCTGGAAGAAGAGGTCAATACCACGTCTGGTTCAGAATTAATTTACAAAGGATAAGATAGAAAAAAATGAAGACTCTGCTGTCAACTAGTCCTTCAAATTCAAAAATGGGGAGAGTCAGAAGGGATAATGAAGACATAACAAGGATGAGGTTGGAAGGAGAAAGGAAAGGATAAGAAAAGGAAGATCGATCTCCAAAATATTTAAATTCAGAAATCATTGACGATTTGAATTTTTAATACCTGAAGGGGATGTTAAGGGTTGAATCACTCAGTGCAGTAAATAATGAAGAAAGATTGTGTATTGGGACAGCTTTGAGAAAGATTAGGTACTGCTAAAGAGAGAGCAAGAGCATGCATGTGCTAAGCACAGCATTAAGTGTGAATGTTAAAATGTGTCAAGAACACTGTCCCTTACTGTTCAGCCACATCTTATTCAGACAGTTCTGTATTAAACACTGGTGTGTTGGATTAATTCATAACCTCAAAGAGAGGGATTATCTATCAATCCAGCAAACCATTCTAAACCAGTCCTGATGCAGAGTCTCCGCAGTAAATACTGACTCCTTATCCTCTCCATAGATGTTGCCTGACCTACTGAGTTCCTCCAGCATTCTGTTTGTGTCATTCTATTCGCTTGCTTAATTTCCTGGGTAATTCTTAGATTTTTCAACCCACTTGGTGCAAAGATTTTGCCCAGCTTCATAAATTGCATATTTAATTTAGTTAAACATGATAAAAGTGCTACTCAGAAATATTCTTTTCATTGTATAGCTTGATGCCCTGCAAATGGAAGACATTAAATCCACTAAATCAGAAGTTAATAAATTAAAGCTAATATAACTGCCACATAGTTGGAACAAAATTAAAGTAGAAAAGAATGATTTTTCTTTATATAATTAGTTCACAAATATTATCATTGGAATTTATTTAATGTAAATTTCAAGTTTATGCCTCCAACCTTCCCACTGCAACCAAAAACTTTTTGTAAAGCACATATATACTCAAGAAAGCTTCTTTACTCTTTGGAGAAGTAATAGGTCTACCACATAGATGCCATGCATTTCCTAAAAGCTTTTTTAAAAAAGCTTGAAAAATTCAGTAATCGCATGATGATTCCAAAAGAAACCAGGCAAGCATTCAGAGCTCCTAGGAGTGAGGAATAATGTTCCAACATTAAAATTAGTTTCTTCCACTGTGTGAGAAAGCATTTACCTTTGAATTTTGGAATGAATGCTAAAAACAGATTAACAGCAGCTTAGGCATTTTGCCCAGTTGCACACAACTTAAGCCACAAGTTGAATACTCCAATGTCTTCTGGTTGTCCAGGGCTTCCTGTTGGTCAGATCAAAAAATCATATCGTAATAGTTGCACTTCCAGGGAAGGTGGATGGAAGCAGGTATGACATAAAGGCATAGTCTGTTATCTAAAGTGGAGAGAATGCAGAAATCAGAGGTGCAAAGGGACTTGGGAATCTTTGTGCAGGATTTCCTATAGGTTAACTTGCAGTTTGAGTCAGTAGTAAGGAAGTCAAATGCAATGTTCACATTGATATTGGGACAACCAGAATACAAAAGCAAGGATGTAATGCTAAGATTTTATAAGGCATTGGTCAGACTGCTCTTGGAGTATTGTGAGCAGTTTTGGATGCCTCATCTAAGAAAATATGTGCTGCATTAGAGATGGTCTAGGGGAGCTACTCTAGAATTATTCTGGGAATGAAAAGGTTAACATATGGGGAGCATTTGATGACTCTGGACCTGTATGCACTGGAATTCAGAAGTGAATCAGAATCAAAATCAAAATCAAGTTTAATATCACTGGCATACATGGTGAAATTTGTTGTTTTACTGCAGCTGTATATTGCAATGCATAATAAAAACTATAAATTACAATAACAAGTATATACGTATAAACATTAAATTAAAGAAGTAGTGAAAAAAGAGAGGATAAAATAATTGAAGTAGTGCTTATGGGTCCATTGTCCATTCAGAAATCTGATGGCAGAGGTGGTGAAGCTGTTCCTGCAATATTGAGCATGTGTCTTCAGGCTCCCATATCTCCTTGATGGCAGCAATGGGAAGAGGGCATGTCCTGAATGATGGGGTGATGAATGCTGCCTTTTTGAGACATTGCCTTTTGATGGTGTCCTTGATGTTGGGGAGACTACTGTTCATGATGTAGCTGTCTGAGTTCACAACTTTCTGAGCTTTCCTCAATCCTGTGAAGAGGCCCCTCCATGCCAGGCGGTGATGCAACCAGTTAGAATGCTCTGCATGGTACATCTGTAGAAATTTGTGAGTGTCATTGGTGACATACCAATTCTTCTCAAACTTCTAATGAAGTGTAGCTGTTGTTTTACCTTTTCTGTAATTGCATCAGTATGTCAGGCCCACAATAGATCTTCAGAGTTGTTGGCACTCAGGAACTTGGAACTATTCAGCCTTTTCACTTCTGCTCTCTCAATGAGGACTGGAGTGTGCTCCCTTGACTTCCCCTTCCTGAAGTCCACAATTAATGGTCTTACTGACAGGTACAAGGTTGTTGCTGCAGCACCACTCAACCAGCTACTCTATCTCGCTTCTGTATGCCTCCTCATCATCATCTGAAATTCTGCCAACATTAGCTGTATAATACATGAGCATCTGTGAGGTGTGCCTGTGCTGACTGTCAGTGAGGAGGAGATCCCTTGTGGCTAAAGGGATCGGGGGGTATGGAGAGAAAGCAGGTACAGGGTTCTGAGTTGGATGATCAGCCATGATCATACTGAATGGCGGTGCAGGCTCCAAGGGCCAAATGGCCTACTCCTGCACCTATTTTCTATGTTACTTCCAATCTGTGCAGACTGTGGTCTCCCTACGAGGAAGTTGAGGATCCAGTTGCAGAGGAAGGTTCAGAGACCCAGGTTTTGGAGCTTGTTGAGTAGAACTGAGGATATGATTGTGTTGAGCACTGAGCTATAGTCAATAAACAGCAGCCTGATGTAGGTATTGCTACTGTCCAGGTGTTACTGTCCAAGCCAAGATGAGAATCAATGAGTTTGTGTCCACTGTAGATCTATTGCTGTGATAGGAAAATTGTAGTGGGTCCAGGTCCTCTCTTAGGCAGGAGTTGTTTCTAGACCTGACCAACCTCTCAAAGCACTTCATCACAGTAGATGTGAACACCACTGGGCAATAATCATTGAGGCAGCACACCCTGGTCTTCTTGGGCACTGGTATGATTCTCGCCCTCTTGAAGCAGGTGGGAACCTCTGACTGGAGCAGTGAGAGATTGACAATGTCCTTGAACACTCTCGCCAGTCGGATGGCCAGCTTTCAGAGCCCTACCATGAACACCATCACAGCTTGATACCTTGCGAGGGTTCACCTTCCTAAAAGGTTGTCTGACATCGGCCTCTGAGAGAGAGATCACAGGGTCATCAAGTGTATTCTCCATTTTATAGCCTGCATAAAAGACTTTGAGCTCATCTTGGAGTGAAGCATCATAGCCATTCATTATGTTAAGTTTCACTTTGTCAGAGGTAATGGCCTGCAAACCCTGCCAAAGCTGACGTGCATCTGATTCTGACTCTAACCTTAATCAGAATTCTTTCTTCACCCATAAAATAGCCTTCAGTAGGTTGTACCTGGACCTGTTGTGAATATCACATATTGTCCTTTGAGACAGACAGATGCTAACCAACCATACGCTGGGTGTAGAAGTACAATCATCTGATTGGACTAACTAAAGTATGAGCACGGGATGACACAGTAAGCGTTCCTGATGGTGCTATAACAGTGACCAAGTGCATTGGCTTCTCTGGTTCTACAAGTGCAATATTGGTGGTAGCTGTTCAGAGACTTCTTCAAGCTGGCCTGGTTGAAACCTCCATAATGATAGGGAAGACACCTGAGTGTGCAGTATTTTGCTGCTGATTATGGAGCTCAGCTCCTCCAGTGCCTGCCTGATGTTGGCCTGAGGTGGAATGAACAACAGTACCAGGATGATGGTGGAAAACTCCCTCGGCAGATAAAACGAGCAACATTTGAATGTGAGATATTCCAGGTCAAGTGAGTGGAACTGAGACAGAACTGGCACTTTTGTGCACCATGATGAGTTAATCATAAAGTGTACTACACTTCCTTTACTTTTAAAGGACTGAGCTGCCGTGACTTTGCAGAGAATGGTGAAGCCATCGAGCTGCAGCGCTGCATCCAAAATGACACCAGTGAGCCTTGTTTCTGTAAAGCAGGTTACACAGCAGTCCCTCATGTCTGTCTGGTACAGAAATCTTGCTCTGATTCTTGAAGTTTGTTTTCCAGAAACTTAACCTTTACCTGCTGGATTGTCAGAGTGGAGGTCTGAAGCCTCTGCATTTCAATTGTACCTGTAGACTGGCTTGGCATCCCCAATTCCGTTTTCTTAAAGGGTGACTAAGTCTGCCATCTGAGAATTGTCCATTTTGAGTATTGATAGATTTTTAAAAAATGTCTTAAAATTGATTTTGCTCACTGAAGTACCTATGGCTGAGACTGTGTATTGCAGCTGGAGTAATCCTAAACAGGAATACTTGATGATTCCCATCAGAGCTGCACACAAGGAGCTGCCACTAATGGTGACATCTTACTGGTTTCATTGAATGTTGATGAACTCATTGAAACTAATCGAATATTGAAATGTCTAGAGAGAGTGGATGTGAAGACAATACATCCTATGATGGAGGAGTCTAGGAGCAGAGGATATAGCCTCAGAACAGAGGGACGTCCTTTTTGAACAGAGATGAGGAGGAATTTCTTTAGCCAGGGGGTGGTGAATCTGCAGAATGCATTGCCACAGATGGTTGTAGAGGCCAAATCACTGGGTATATTCAAAACAGAGGTTGATAAGCTTTTGATTAGTAAAGTCGTCAAAACTTATGGGAGAAAGCAGGAGAGTGAGGCTGAGAGAGCCATGATGAAATGGTGGAGCAGACTTGATGGGCTGAATGGTCTAATTCTGCTCCAACGTCATGCGTTTTTACTTTCTTATTGAATAATGGTTGGCGCAGATATGGTGGGCTGAAGATTCCCTGTGACATATTAATTTTTTTGCTCTTTATACTCTTTTGCATAAAGTTCTCAAATGAAGCAGTTTGACACTGGTCTCATTTTAACCTCTTCCTTTAACATAATTTTTTGTTAATACACCTTAATAAGACATTTTTAACTATTAAGCTTCAGTTCAATTTATATCAGGGTGGGAGGTATACTTGTTTTGACCTCAACTGCTGATTTTGTAATGCATGATAACCTCTTAAGAATATTCTCCATAAATCATAAGCTAATAGAAGTGTTTTTCTCTCTCTTCTTGGCTTTGACCAGTCCTAAAAACAAGGCTGACTTCCTGATTTGATGTAGGATCTCAGCAGAAAATTTTATCCTCTGCTAACAGACTAGCTCATTATACTTTATTGCTTTTTCTACTGCAGTAAAACTGTTTGATACCGGTACTTGAGTCAAATCTAGCAAAGTAAATAATTCATAATGATATAAACACAAAAGCAATAGCTAGAGACCTGCACTTCCCTCTGATGTCCCTTATTTTAACTTGGATTCTCTGCAGAAGCTAGACAGGCACCAACTTTTTTGGGCTTAGACACTCTTTGGGCTCAGCCAGCTCAAACGTGATTTCCTTCCTCTACAGTGATGCTCTAATAAGGCAATCGTTAAAATAAATCACATGAAGAAATGTATAGCTATATATCCATATTCACTGTAAGACCTAACTCACTTCCCACAACTGTTGCTTTTCTTTTATTTTAAATCCTGTTTCCCTTTTTTAAACTTTACTACACTTATCCTCATGCTTTTTCTTCTCACTCCCTCATATTTTTGTTTTCTCTCACTATAATTACTTTTTTTCTTCTTATGTTATTGATGTTCATTCCTAGTTGATATATAATCACTTTTAAAACTAATGGATGTTATTGTGTCTTCACGGATCTGAAATGGAAATCTTCAGCTAATTCCTTCATTTTCAGCTTTGTTCTGATATTGTGATTTATCTTTGTCTCACGATCAATGGCTCAGTGGCAGAAAATTGAGATTCTATTCCTTGCAATTACTTTCTTTCGGTATATCTTCAATGTTGATATTCCGTGCACTAGCCACTAATCCTTACACATTTGTCACTTGTTAAGAAATATGTGTTAAAACAGAGAGTGCAGCGACGATTCACAAATACATTGTCAGGATTGAAGGGCTTGAGTTATAGAGAGAGTGAATAGGCTAGGGCTGTTTTTACTGGAGTGAATGAAGCTGAGGGGTGACCTTGTAGCAGTTCATAGAATCACGAGGGGCATGGATAAGATGGATTGTCACAGTCTTTTTCCCAGGGTAAGAGACTCCAAAGCCAAAGGGAATCAGTTAAGGGAGAGAGGGGAAATATGTAAAGGGGACTGGAAGCAAGTTTTTCACATAGAGGATGCTGGGTTTCCCAAATGAGAAACTGCCAGAATAAGTGGTAGAGACAGGTACAATTACAGTTTTATAAAGACCTTGAGACAGCTATATGAAATTGAACAGTTCATAGGAAAGTCAGCCAAATTCAGGCAAGTGGGACTAGGTCAGGAAGACACCCAGGGCACCATGAATGAGTTTGGCCAGAGGGCCTGTTTCCATTCTGTATGACTATTTGCAACAAATTATTAATATAGAATGCATAGCCTGAAAATATTTATTTATATGTGTTTGCATTCTTTTTTGTATTTTCCAGTTGTACCTTGTTTTCCTTTTATCAAAGTTAGTCTCTTAAAAAATATTGCAGCTTCTAACAGAAAACTGAACATACACGATACTAAGTTTACAAAACTACTAAAATCGCATCACAGGAAAGCATAGTCACCCATCTCTACTCAAAATTATAGCGATAAAAAAAGAATAGAAGCCTTTTAAAATATTTTACAGTCTATTTGACAAGGAATCATTAGAAAGGATAACATTCTGTACATCATTATGACAAAAATTAATATCCCATATTAAATATTTTCCACAACTAAAACAATGAACTATGTTCATTTGACTTAACAAGTATCTATAGACAAATGATACCAAGAAATTCCCATATCTGGTAACAATTTAGTTTCAATAGTGTAACTGTTAATGCATTATGATGTTTATTGGTAACCTTGTCTTGCTACTCCATAGAGAGTGAATCGAACAGGTACAAATGATAAGAATGTCACTCCACAGCGGTGTAGATAAAACTCTGCTGATCAGAGAGTCTTTAATGTTTTTGTATGCCATATATAAACATGTATGAACAAAAACTGAATTTTTTCAAAGTTATTTTTGACAGTACTTATATGTGACCTTTAGAATCTTAACCCTAAATGCTAGCTTAATGAAAACTTTGGAAAATATACAAGATATTTTACCAATAACCCTGTTAACATACAATTCCTTTGCCATATTTTAAGTCCCTGAGATGTAACGTTGTAATGCATCATTTAGGTGACACACTGTGGTTGTTTGTATTCACCTGAATCTTTGGTGTGCCTTTTTATTGTGAGAATGCAAATATTGCAATATCTTCAAGTAAGTAAGTTCAGTTCCACATGTTCCCATTCATAGATTATAACAAATGTCTCACACAAATGAGTTCCTGAAATAATAAGATTGACCATGTCTTTGGGACTTCCTTTTTGAAGTCATTATACAAAACATTAGATTAGATTCGTTTAGGTTAGATCAGTTTACTGTCATATACACCAAGTTGCAAAGAAATCCCTTGCCTGGTTAAAACTCACAGAGTAAATAATTTGCTTTTTGCATGATTGTCTGTAAACTCTAGAGACTGTTGTGCATGAAAATCCCAGGAGATCAGCTGTTCGGAGATCCTGCAATCTTCTCCTCTGACATCAGCGATCATTCCACTGTAAATGTCACTTAGATCACACTTCTTCTCAATTTTGATGTTTGGTCTGAAGAGCAAATGAACCTCTTGACCATGTCTGCATGTTTTTATGCATTGAGATGCTGTCACATGATTGGTTGATTAGATAGTTGTATTCATGAGCAGCTGTACAGGTGTACCTAATAAAGTAGCCACTGTGTACATGTATATTTTAGTCTGTGTATAATATAAATATACTATATATATAATATTATACTTTATATTATACATTTCTTATTGTAATCTGTAAGTCATAATTTGTAATTTATTGTTTTTGTGTATTTCACTGTATTGCTGCCACAAAACAAGAAATTTCACAACATATGTCAGTTACGTTAAACCTGATTCTGTTTCTGATTCTGATTCCGATTCTAAACCGCATACCTTTGTTGGGACCATTTTACTGAGGTCTGCAACTTAAAAGGAAAAAATACACTGTCCCTGTTTACTGGACACCTTGGTTGGATAATTATTTCAAAATGCAACTGTTGAATTATTTGATAAAACAAAATAGTTAACTGTAAGGGTGTGTACATAATATATACTTATTATGCAAGCTTGCCTATAGTAAGTGACAATAGTTTTGTACATATTAAGGATGTAATCATAAATGAAAAATGACTCATTTTACATAAGCTGTACTTTCTTTATTGCATTTATGTTTACATATATTAAAATGTTAACAGTCAAAAGCTATATTTATGAATTTAGTTGATCAAGCATGATCAGTTCCATTTTATTGAGGACCTGAATGAACTCCTCTTCCTTCAGAATGTGTCTTACATATCTAAGAATCTATTTAAATGTTAGTAATGGACTAATGTTTGCAATTAAGGCATAATCTTTGTAGCTGTCCAATAAAAGAATTCATGATGATTATTCTGTAGTCACATTAATAGATGAGTGATCACAGATGCCTTAGTAAATCTATATTTTCTTGCCTGGCACCCTGTTTAATGACTATGCATTTTGTTCTTTAACCAAATTTGACAGATAATGTTATTGATATAGTGTTAAGTTATGTTTTAACATTTAATATAATTGATGCAACCTTAACATTGATGCAAAAGTATTAAAGAACACCAGAGAAACAAAGAGAAGTACAAATATATACCCCTAGCTACAGGATAATCCTGCTCTAATATAATTTAGACTAAAATTGAAGCTTTAATCAATAAATTATTTTAAGTAATTGTGAAAAGGAGTAGAGACATTTATTTTGATTCAGTGTCCCCTTCTGTGATAAATGTCTCATTACAATGTTTGAAATTGTGGTAGAATGCACACCTGTGCTTTTACACTTGTCACTTAACAATCTGGATTATTTTGGGATGTATACACATAAATATCTTATATTTATTGAACAATCTGGTGGATATGTGCCATGAAAGCTGTGTGTTCTACCTTAATGACTTGAACTGCTGCTTTTCCTATCATTGTTAAAAAAAAATTTTCCTCCCTATTTGGTGTTTTGGGATAATTTGAATGTTTGCCGAAATTAATTTAATTTTTATCACGAGTAATGGATTAACCAAATTTCACCCATTGAGATCATTTATGTAGGCAAAGTGGTTGTAATTTGCTAATTAACAATCATGGTTAATTAAGAAATTAAATGCTTGTCTATAGTTTCCCTAACGTTTGAGAAACCTTGTACTTCTGTTATCTAATTTATTGAATTGGAGAACTTTAGAAAAATGACTAACATGATGGGTTTTATGAAAAGCTGATACATTGCCATCTGTTGGCGTGACTGGAACTAGATAAAATGACTAACATTGCTGGTTTCTAATCGTAAATAATCTCATGCGGGCCAAAAGATTAAAATTTCTGAAATGTTAGCGAGGTCGCGAACGTTGAGAAGCAATCCTTCATCGTTAGTTGGCGATACCTTTCAAAGAAACAGTCAGCATCAAGTACACGTCAAATATTACTGCGTCGTCTAAAGTTCAATACTAATTACAAAAGAACTCTTTCAAATCTCTGATTGGAGAAAGTCAGAGGAAAATGTTGAAACCAGACTTGCGTTTACGCAGTACTAAACTGATCGGAATTTAAACCAATTTAAGATGGTGTGCGAACGCACAATGTACTTAGTTTGAATGACACCTCAACGTGACACTGTTGCTACCTAGGTTCCTGTTCAACAAGTCTCTCTGTCCAATCTATTCAATGACTTGATGTCTTAAAATTTGTCCAATACATGTCTCTAAAGTCAAATATCACCGAAGCACTCCAATATTTAAACGCTACTTGGAACGAACGTGCAATGCACCGGCAAAGGTCGACTGATGAAGGAATTGTAAAAGGGGTCAGTTCAAAATACCAGATGTTTCTGTAAAAACGTGGTTTATTTAGTTAATAAATAAATTGTACTGATTCTTTTTAATCCAAGAAAACCGACACTTCCAATTGCTAACGGAAAAGAACCGAAATGCCCTAATTTATTTCTGCACAATTGCAGAATATGATCACACACATTTGATCATGATGAATCAGACCTCTCCTTCTCAACTTGTTGACAGATATAAACATTGATGCCACTGGGCTGTAGATAATATGCAACTCATATTCTTCTGGACAAATGGGCAAATTTCAGATTTTTTCGCCGAATACAGTGCATACCGCATTTATTTAGTTACGTGCAGTTCAATCAATATCAAATTATACTGGGATCATTCAAATGGGCGTCTTGTCCCCTTTTTTAAAAAAAAACACTAACCATTTTGTGGAGCAAGCATGGCATTTTAAATCCGAAATTGGCCCAAAACCGGGATAACAGTACTTGATGGTTCTGCTGAAAGCAACCGCAGCAAAGTGTTTTCTGCAAATACAGAGAAATGCGTCCGTTTAAGTGCAGGTTGATTATTTTATTTGGGGGGCGGGCGGGTGGTGGGGTGGGGGGGGGGGTCTCAAAATGCTCTCCACGAATGGCAAAATAAATGTAAAAGAATTGTTTAGGATGTGATGTCACTAAATACCCATGCATAAATAGCCATGCATAATAGAGGAAATACCCATGCATAAATAGCCTGCAAGTTATTTAAAGTTTGAATAGTTTTTTTTTCTCTTGAGCTCTATTCATGCTAATATTTCAAAAGAATTGAAAGGCCATCTAATACGTTTCTTTTTGAGTCACGTTTACAAAACAATAAACTGTTAAGTCAAAATATAATGATTGATTAAATAAGTAACATTGATATGCGATAGATGTCAAAATGATAGCGTTGGTATGTTGGTAATTTGAGTTCATTAAGTGTGAAACTGGATATGGAACAGCAAATGGAACATGTCTGCGCAATTGAGAATAATTTTAATGATTAAGTGCTATTATGGCTGTCAAGTACATTCGGTTTAGTTGTATAGTATTCTATTTAAAACATATAAGAAACTTTTCCAAGTCTTACAAAAACTTACACTATAAAATTATTAAAAATCATTGCGGAATGTGCAAAAGATTAAAAGTACACACAAGTACAGAAATAAAGCTATAGAAAATTACATGCATGTTTCTGGCTGAACCCAAGATCTGGATAACCAACAATTTCCTTGTCGATCTCAAGTGTTTTAAATAATTATGGACAATGAAACTCGCTGACGAGCATGGTTAACAACATCCGGATTGTTGTCATATGATTTAATTAACTTTGAAATCAGAAGAGTTACCGAGACAAAATAGTTAGGAAATTTAAAATGTATATAATGTATATAGTGCTTTTATTTCTTCCAGTAAATATATTTTATAGGCCTTGAAAAGACCTGAAATAAAGAAATACTGTAACTTTGGTTTTATGAATATACTCCATTTATACCAAATAGAAAGGTTGGTCATTCGTAGACTCCCATCAGATAAGAATCATTTATCGAAAGGTGGAAATTAATAAGCAACAGGGACAAGATACTTAACTTTCTGGTCATTTGGTTTACTGCTGATGGTGAGCGTTTAAACGTGACGCCAAATAAAATTAAGCACAGACGTTTCCTACGGAGTTTAAGGAACAATGCATTTTTCGCGAAGATGCGATGGATTATATCCACATCCTGCTATTGTTCGCATTAAAGAAGGTTTTAGTACCACCTGTTGGCTTCGGTTCCGTCCATGGACTGTCTGCGACTTTCAGACTGGCAGCCTGCTTGATTGTTTCCCATGATTAATGACACCAACAGGGCACTGACCGCAATCAATACTCTTTCATTTCAACAGACATCAACCAGGACTAGTTCCACGCAGCATTAGTTTCAAACTAGGCCAAGTATCCCGCCTTTAGTAGATTAATCTAAATAGAGCGAGGGGGAAAAAATCACAAACATTAATTACCTTTGGCGACGCACTCTAACGGAAACGAGTATTCCGTCTAAGCTGAGTGTGCGTTCATTCTCAAAGTCTTTGTTTCTCATGGCTGTCTCCTAGTCTTCATGCAAAATTTAATTAATCATGTACGTTAACACATCGATACCGGAATCAAGCCTGAGCTCGGGAAATAAGAGTTTTCGAAATCTATTCCATTTGGATTAACGGTTGTGCGGAAACTAGAGCTGCTTTTGAAAGCCGCGGTATATGTAAATATAAACTTGATTTAAGCAAAATATTTGGATCGGATGGAATGAGCATCTGAAGTGGAAGGATGATACGCTAGAGTAAGCGACTGCTCGGTCAGCGTCTGAATATATAGAGAAAAAAATCTGCAGAGACTGATAATATTGCAAACGTTTCTCTAGATTGTCATTTCTGAGACCTCTTTGTGCTCGTGATGTTGAGAAGTGTTATCCAACGCGATTATAGAACGTGAAAAATGAGCTGTTCTGAATGCACCTTTGATATCGACCATTTTAACAGCGACTGCATCCACCACTATATGTTGTGATAAACAACTAATTTTTCGTATTGCTTCTCACACATTGTGAAGTGCCTATCAATTGAAACCGTGTTCGCGTAGATTGGGAAACTAAGCACATTTTATTAAACAAATAATTATTAGCCACTTCATAACTGCCATGTGGCATTTCCTGAAAAATATAGAAATGCGTAGATATGGGAATATGCATACGAAATTGCACTGTAATTTGTGAATTAATTGGAATCAATATTATTTCGGTGATCCTAGTTGAAATTACTGATAATTATTTAAACTTGGTTTCATTTCGTGTGCTGAAAGGGAAATAAGTTTGTTTTAGTTATTTAGATTTTATCTTATTTATAGATACAGCGCAGTAACAGCCCAACGAGTCCGTGCCGCCCAATTACACCCATGTGATCAATTAGCCTGCTAACCCGGACGGAAACCGGAGCACACAACCAGACAAGGGGAAAACGTATAGGCTCCTCCTGCCAGACCGCAGCGGGAATTGAACCCGGGTCGCTGGCGCTGTAACAGTGTAATGCTAACCACTACGTTACCGTGTGCCCCCTAAGAGATATTTTCTGTCAATATTGACGGATGTCCACAAATTTACAGCGAAGTTACTGTAATAATGCCTAGTTTGTAAAGTCACTGTTCAAAACAATAACCAAATGGTGATAAACGCTTACCTCTAAAAGATTGTTCAAACAATAGAAAATTGGGTTTGAAAGGTAACTGAATAAAGAATTTAGTGTTTTGTTAAATGTAGTGAGCAGATAAAGCTGAATGCTGCTACAATGCAACTGTTTGTTAGCGCTGTATGCCCAGTGCTGGACTGTGTTATGTCAAACATCGTGTTCGAAAAATTTAAATAACACATCAAGTAACTTATGCCATTGTAAATAGAAACAAATTGTAGAACACGGTTGTACAAACATACTATCGTAGAATTACAACCTAATAATTCAAATCATGAAGTTACTACGTTGCACTAATTTCAAACCTTGGATATTAATCTTAAGCACGGGGGGAAGGGTTGCTTTTAATTTCATTCTAGTAATATAATTATTTTTATTTAACCGGAGGAGCTTTTAAACGCAGCTTGAAACTGCAGCAACACATAATGAGAGTGTAATCTTTGGGGTGAATGCAGAACGCGGAAAACAAACATCGTTATTGATCCTACAGTGCAGCTTTTAAATGGAGAATGTGGCAGCGCTGTTTACTATCGCTCTTACATATGAAATAGAAGGTGCTTATATTGTACGCTCGTTTTTAAAAATAAGTCAACCCCAAGACGTAGCCTCCCGTAGCACACACAGGAGGATAGTTTCTGGTTGAGACAGGGCTGTTCATTCACTGGTGAGCAGTGGTCTCACTAGGTTCACCATAAACATTGCAGTATTTTAGCTTATATACACTATAGTTGAGAATGGTCATATGTTGATATTATGTCAAATACTATGGTTTTGGTTTTAAGGATTCAGTTATGTCATTGTTATAGATAACGTTCGCCCCACGCCTCCGGCCATTTTATTTTCTGAGATTAAAACAATTATTCCTGAAAGGAAGCGTTAGATTTCCATTGACCGGAATGACAAAACTTTAAAGTCCTGAAAAATAAAGTCAAGTGGAACAGTAAATAACATTTAGTTGTATTGGCGTGTTAAATACAGATTTCTAGTCCATGTCGACGGTCGTGCTCTTCTTCAGTATATTTTCTGTCATGCGTTTGCAGTATTTGTTCAATTGGATCCTGTCCAGGATCGTATAAAGAAGTAGGTTTTGAGTGGCTCTTTTGGGACTGCACCGATAGAAAAAGAGGATAGCTATCATAATTATCCGGGCTACTGTATACATAGAACAATTTATAAAACTCAAGAGTGGATGTTACTTTCTTTCCAGTTTGCACTTAAGGGCTTCGGAGATAAAATTAGTTAAATTAGCAATTGATACTTCTCAATTTCTTTCAAACTTAAAAGAGGTTCTAAGAAAGCCTTTTTCATGTCTGTTTTTAATGTAAAAAACAATAACGCGTAAAAAGAAAGCTGCATGAACCCTCGTGATATTATTTGGAATGTAATATTTGGTTTATTTGGTCTTTGATGAATCACGTCCCTTTTTAGTTGCCTTTTAGACATAAGTACGTTTATTTCTGTTCTATTATGCGCACCTGTTTACATCTGCTACTGGCAAAGCACAGATATTGTAATGGTCTCACCAAATGAAACTCAGTATAAGTCAATATATTATGAAATTCAATATAAACTCAATGAAACTCTGCCTTCCAGCATTATATAGGTTTGCCAATTGATTAACAGAGCCCAAAACTTACACTTTCTTTGTGGTTGAAATATTTAGAATGCTTTATTAACTCTGGAGATTTCTTCAATGAGGTCCAATGATTCGCTGAAATATTAGTTGTATTTATCTTCATCTATCTAAGAAAATGGCTAAGCATTTACAGTTTGTTGTATTTTTGCATTTGCATTGCAAGTGGTTGGTGTAAACTGAATCAGAAAATGCGCAGGTAAACTCACCCACACGGATATTCCTGCAACATATTAATGTACAATCGTGCTCCAAGTCTTTAGATGGTCGAAATCTGATCTTTCACACTAATGTTTTATTACAATAAACAAGCATAAGGAATTTCTTTAAAAAGTTGCAAGTATTTTTTTTCTGAATATTGATGGATTCACAAATTCCGTTTTAGGTTTGCATGATGGCAAGCAAATAGAAACAATCTAGAAGCCTCGGCAATTTAGCTGAAGATTTGAGGCCGCTTTCTCCAGGGGGCGCTGTCCGTCCCCAACGCCACTCAAAACAGTAATGGTCCTTGTATTCGCAAGCAGTACTTATAGTTCCCATCCACTTGGCCGTCTCTACACCCACATGACGTGGAATATCACTGAACAACATTTCTATTCACTTGACCAATTCATTATATTGTATGCATAATATTATAAATAGGCAGTGAAATAAAAATTACTTTCAAATAGCAATGAATGCAAGATGAATCGATTTTCCTAAGAAAAATAAGAGCAGAGTTCAGAAAATATGATCTAATAGTTGGTGAGTAAGAAGGCCAGTACACAAGATTCGACACAATACTGAAAATAATATTAAATAAAAGCAAAGAAAATGTCGGATGTTGAAAATATTACATAAAAGAGAAAATGGAGGGAATATTCAGAAATGACGGAAGGTCATCGATATTAACTCATTGCTTTTTTTCTCTCTTCATAGATGCCTCTTGACCTGCCAGTATTTCATGTTTTAGTTAGCGAAAGTTCCATGAGAATTTCATAAAGAAGTTAAATTTTGAGCACTAAGGTTTATTTCTTGGGTGTGTGTTAGGTTAAACGCATCTCATCTTAGTTGAGCCGTACGCATTAAAAAAAAATCTGTTCTGACTTTACGCAAAGGAAATCGAGGCAGCGGAGAAGGTGCATAAGATGAATGCGATACAGGAACCTTCTGGGTAGGTCTGTATCGACAAGGATGCCTACTTTTATCTTAAAAAGGCGATTGAGATGGTCCTTATTACAACACAGTGGAGTTGGTCAGAGAAATATTTCCATTTGTGGATGAATCCAGAAATCGGGATAATTAATATTTGGAAGTTACTCATAAATCCATTTGCCAATTGAGGATAAAAGTTTGTGGAATGCACTATAGCAGGGACTAGCATAGATGCGTTTAGGGAGAAGCTGCATAAACATGAGAAAGAGAGGGGGTTATATCGACGAACTTATATATACTCTACCAGAGCGTCAGTGCATTTCGATATAAGACTTAACTGATTGCTTCCATATAAGTCTTTTGAAGTAAAACATTTTAAAATCTAGTCCTATGTCGGCCTGTTTTGGTTCAACTGAGATGCATTCGTATAATAAAGTTTAATAAATGTGCATGCGTTTTTGGTGATAGCAGGAATTATATTGAGATTGCGATTTGTGCAAACTTTAAATAAATAAATATTGTTTTGTCCAGTTAAATGTTGCCAATGAGCAAAATAATAAAAACTAAATAACTGAACATTTGAATGTCTTTCAGAATTTTGCTTGTGTTTCAAATCGAACCTTTGTATTACTGGGTACCTATGCTTTGACCCTGAAATAGGAACGATGTTTATTGCAAAACCCTTGTGTTACTTAATATTTTATACCTACATCCAAATATCTGCAACCTGATCGGCTTTAGTAACAGTTTCATCCATTTTACATGGATCGTGGCGTTACATTGCTAAGCTTGTGATAAATACAAACGCTGCGTCTGTTCAGTATCCTGTGCATGCGTGTATATCGGCTCAAAGTCTGAAATTGATATGATGTTAGAATTATGGAAGTGAAATAATTATTTTGTTGATATCTGCTACGTTTTGTGCATTTGCGTTGTTTGGAACGTTTCAGATGGTCACGTACATGTTTCGCCCAAGTGTATAATTATCTTCAGAAATTACAGTTAGTGAGGTAGAAAACAGATTCCTCGCCAGCTCCTGATCGGAGATCGGAATCAAATATTGATGTATTACTCCGCAAAGCAAAACAACAAGTCAGCAACGAATAACTCGAGATATCCGCTGATTCAGTCAGACTATAAACCCTCAGTCTTCTCACAATCGACTCCTTGTCCGTGTAGATTCTCAAAACAAGCTCAGAAACTATCAGTGCGTTCTGGTTGACCGCAACTTTTAAAAAAGGATACAGAAAGTGGAAGAGAGGCAAGTTTCCGGAAAAGAAAGAATAAGAACTGTTGCTTCTTTGGTTATCGGCAGCACTTCCTACTATGTACATTACAAAGTGCGTCATGATTTGTGTTTTAGTGGAGAGTCCTAAACACATTAGCGCTAAACTGGCAATGATAATGACAATAAAATTCCGTACTCTGAAGCGAGAAGGCCTCAATAAAAGATGCAAAAAAAAATCAACGCAACGTGAGTGGATAAATAATTTAGATCAATGCATCATTTTAAAAAAAACGAAATAAGCAAGTCCGATTATATCAGAAATAGAACCAAGGCTGGCAGACAAAAGCCCACATCCACATTTTGAGATATCATTATCTAAATAGTATTTTTTTTTGCTCAATATAAAATCCAGCAACCTACTAACTCCCTGCCATTTATATTATATCTTTTACGACTTTGCCAGATTCCAAATCACTTTACAGCAATTGCTTCTTTCCGTAAACAAATAATTGTTGTTATGAAAAATTCTTCGCGTACCAAGATGCCAAACAACAACAAAATCGCTCGTTTTCTATCTGCAGGGATAAATATCCTTAATCCAACGGTTTTTCAAAGTGCCGTTTTAAGATCTTTCATTTCGATCTGAGAGAACAGTTGGGGGCTCAATTTTATATCTCGTCCAGAACAGAGTATCCCCAACAGAGCAACCTCCCTTATCTCTGCACTGGAATGCCAGAGTCGATTGCAAGTGTGATTAAAATTTGCTGTAGATTATTATTCATGAAAGCTCTCGAGATATTTTGCAATGGGAGGTGTGGTATTGCTGAAGTTTTCTTTAAGAAACAGAAGTGTCTGCCCAAACAAATGTATTTATAGCAACTTGCTGATGATAGCCTCAATCCGCATTGGATTAATTGCTAAATAAACAAACCTTGAAGTCGTCGTTGATTTTGTTAGTTAATGTAGAAGCAAAATAACTTGCGAAAAAGATTGTTTCAGTAATTATATTTCGTGCATTTACCCCGGGGTATGCACCTATGTTTTTAATAACATTGCACATTAAATGATTACTATGGCACAATTATCAACTTGACCGTTCTCAATGTAGTTAATAACTCCACTGAAGTGCAAATAGGGTGCATTTGGTGTTTTCACTTTTTATGAAATCAGTTTGCAAATTTCAAACTGAATAAGTCAATTATCGTGAACAATAACATTGTTCTTGGCCCTACGTTCTTCAGGGATGGGGCTAGAGCAGTAAAATTGCTTGTATGCGCGAGTAATGTTGGGATGTTGCAAGTTACCAGTGGACCAAGCTGAAGGGGTGAAAACCGCAGGTGTTCAGCTCTTACTATTTGTTCATGCAAAGGATACCCCTCTCGGCATACTGATAATCAGCATCTCTCAGCACCAAGTTAAGTGCTGTCGAGGCAGAGCCACCGGTTTTACACGCAATATGTGAAATCATTGCTCACTAATAACGCTGTCGCTGGTGAAGCGCAGTAACTACATCTTCCCAATGTTGTTCACAAGACTGCTGTAACCGGGTTAGAAATTAGCCGGATGTTTTGAAATGTCAGGGTGCCGATCAATCAGAGGAACATCCTAATTATAATATTACAACCGAATATCTCAAACGATGCTTCTCTGTGATCGGTATTAGTGAATTCAGTACGCTGTTATCGAACTTCTATGTTCCACAGTTTTGAAGCTACTCCGTTTATAACATGCAAAGTTTCTTAAAGAAGCACCGATTATTGTAGAAACGGTTTAAAGTATCTGCAATTACAGAAACTGAGTTGGTGTTGTATTCATCAGATTAAAAACTGTCTCGTATTAAACGTTTTAAATGGGATTATAAAATGATATTGGAGTTGCTAAATACTACACAGTATACGAATTAAGAATTAATCTTTGAAATGTTCCTGTATAAAAAGAAATACTGTACTCTTACATGATACACTGTATATGAAAACCTTCAAAATATAATCACTATTGAATTACTGCTGCTACTGAGTTAACAAATGTCACGCCACATGCCGCTAATAACAACCTGATTCTGATTCTATTGTTGGCACAGCTCATACGCATTACGGCCGTGCGGATTAAGGAAATATTACCCTTATAGGACTCACAAATAGTTATACCCCTCCAAAAGTAAGTGAAATACAGAATATAATTTTCTCTCACAGAATTTACGTGAAAAAATCAAACACGTTTTAACTCGTGTTTAACTCGTGTCATGCATGCGCAGAGCACCGAGCTTCGTATTATGGGAAAAATCGCGATATACCCCTCTTTCCAGGAACGCCGCCTCCCCCTCCCCGACATTAACAGAACGGGGATGTCGCCGGTGCTCTTGCAATATATCTGATTAAAAAATAGCCACCGTTTAAAATATAAACATCGCTATTTATAGAAGATCAGGAAGGTAAAA
The DNA here is from genome assembly GCF_030144855.1 of Hypanus sabinus. Lineage (NCBI taxonomy): Eukaryota > Metazoa > Chordata > Chondrichthyes > Myliobatiformes > Dasyatidae > Hypanus > Hypanus sabinus. Next base: position 25,094,714 of record NC_082719.1, read on the forward strand.
CTCAATGGATATAGACTAGAGAATACAAATATACAATCGTGAATCAAAAACATTTTTAAAAAAGCAAGCTTGCGATATCGCGCTATGCTCAGAGGTCACATCAGATTAAATGAATTATAAGAAAACTTAAGTGAAATGTTTCAACAGAACTGGCATTAACTGCGGAGAAAAGAGAGGCTGCCGCAAACCTCCTCTCCACAGATGCTGTCGAATCGGGCAAGCGTTTTATTTTGATTCCCGACTACCAGTTTCCTCAGATTCATTTGGTACTGGATATCATCCTGCTATACCGATAGCAGTACAAGTTCTTGGTTTAGTAAAATAATATATTTTTATAAAAACGTTATTATGCGTGTTTTCTCAAAGACACAATCTTGCATATAGTTACATAAACTATAATATTAGGCATAAAGGACTTTGCAAGCATCGCAGTCCTCTTATTATAACGAACAACCTATCATACAAACTATTGCCTGCCATTAATAGTTATTCTTCGGCTGTTTACAACAATTTATTTGCTTCTGGAAATATACTCTAACCATTTTCTTCCTGGTGCACCAATGACATTTTATTTATTCACAAGAAATGTGTGTTTCCCATTCTCTGGACATTAATCAAATAGGGATCACAGCTATGTTATCTCTGAAAACAGCCCATTGGAAACAAGTCGTCATTCATTTCGGAAATATAACTGGGGGATGGGGGAAGGTACAAGCCCTGGAATAGAGGCCCGCGTCCGATTGTCCGAAGGAACATCAATGTCTGTCATCATATGTTCGCACTTCCTGCAGTTCGCCAGTACTGTATCAAATTAGTTACTTGTTTCTTGGGGAAAGATGTAAATGGTTTCTTGTGAAGAGCCAAATTTCTTAATAATTGAAAATTGAAATTTTGTATAAACGTGCCGACAAAAGGTATATCAAAATATATATCAAAATGGAACTCAGTTCTCTTGTGGCAATAAATAATTCGCATGATTTTATTTTTGTTTTGCAAATTCATCGCTAGAGTCAGGGAGAATACGTGCTCGCTCATGGCGCTTTCTTTCCCAAGCTTCCTGTGCATTCAGCGACCCTCCACCTTCCGTTAAGTCCGACCGCACATGATACCTAAAGAACCTCGAACGGTAAACGGGCCGGATTAACGCGCTGGTGGTATACGGCAAAATTCACAGAATCCTTAAATCTTCGTGAACACCAAAATCCAAGAAAAACAACAACTGCTGCACGCGAAACAGGGCTGTTTCTGAGAAAAGATGGAATTAACAGAATATTGAATTACATCTACTGTGGCGAACTTAAAGGAGATCCCGAATAAAGGAATCTTGCGGAAATGAAGCACGACAATACTTGAATGATACATATTAGAATGACTGCTCGATTTGTGAAATATGAAATCACAATTTCATGTTCATTATTTTGAAAAACTTCTGATAAGAGTTTGTGATTTTTATTTAAAACAATGTATTAGGTTTTTAAAAAATCAGTTCTTGGACTTTGGGTCGTATAGTGTCACCGACATCAATAACTATTGCGTTAAAGAGTAAGAATATCGATCATGACATTTCTAGCCTATTTTATTCTGCAACGATTGATTTGTAAGGGCGGCATGTTAAAGTTAAACTTCAAAAAGAGAAAACCTGCTTCAGAGTAATAGTTCTAATTGTATCTGCGCATCTGCAGCATAGGGGGCTAGTTCTGTAAATAGTCCTGTAAGATCATTGTGATTCGCAATGCTCTCCGTTATGGGGAAGTCCCTGAAGATATATTCTAACATCATACGCCCCACCCAGTAATTGAAAAAAAAAGTGTTCTGTAATTTTAAATCAGTTCCCTAACATAATACCTCATTTTCATTAGCTTATCGTTGAGGAAACAATATTCAGTGAATTTTAGGGACCTTCGTTTTGTGGAGATGTATTTACTGCAATCAAAATAGTTTACAAAATGTTGGCAATTCGCCATTGATGCTACCAGATATTAAGCAAACATTGATCACCTCATTCCATTGGTTATAGTGAATACTTTATGCGGTACATATTTTAATTATTTTAACGGGGAAACCTCATTAATTAATGGTACCAATGAAGTGTACTTCATTTTCACTGCACGCGTAACCGTAAACCGGAAACATTAAAAAAATCAAAGCAGATATAATGCTGAAGGTATTAGGCACCTACTCCCACGTGAGCCGATCGAATATTAAGAACTAGTACACTCAACTTTAAAAATAGCTCAACTCTTCGAATAATCTTAAAAAATCTAGTTTTTATGCTTTTTAATTGTAATGTAGACCCACGGAACCAAGTAAAGCATAATAAAATCCAGCTGACTCGATATTCCATGGCTATCAAGCCCAAAACCTACGACTATTTATATAGTAGGGTCAATGACGTGTTTAGTATAGAATCGAAGCCTTGTCTTTAATGAGATGTCGTAATTGCTATTCAATAATCGAATTTAGGTATTTACACAGAACAAAAAGCACGTATTTTCAATCATAATAATTTTATTTTAAGACCGGAAGTTATGCAGAGTGCACGATTTTATAAGAGATACACAACTCCAAATGCACTACCCTGAAACGAGCTATCCTTTGTCGCTGTGCTGCAATTATTTAAACATTCATTCATATTCTTTCAATCCTGGATCTATTCAGGAGAAACCATCAACCAGGTAAAGTTTCACACGCTACTATTTAAGAAAAGCCTGCAATATGATCGCCCACACTAAGCACTACTAAGTATTTTTACATGGAAAGTGCTAGGTTCTTACCCCTATACTGCTCGAATATAATCACGGATCGAAATGTTTTGGAGTTGGGGCAAATATCTTCACAACATCAACACAAAGCAAGCTGCGAGAAAATGTTAAAATGTTTTGCTCTTCCCTCTGCTGTTCTTAACCAGGAAGTATAATAAAATATATATCTGTATGGATATTTGCACTTATGAGACAAACTCGCGGTTTCTCTACGTTTCTTGCATTCAGCACACATTACTTCGAATGAAGGAAATGAAGAAATAATGTCCAGCCAATGCAAAACATCGAGAATCCTTTCAGTGAAAACCAGAGAAGCAGCTTCTCCCTGTTTGCTCCTCGCGGACAGTCTTTAGATATTTGAAGCTAGATTTGAATTAAATATCAAGGACATGGATACCATGGAAACACTCTCTGCCGAGTCCAGTCTGCAGCTTATACTAAAAAAAAAACAACGCAAATAAATACTGTAGTTCTAAGAGCGTGGATCTGAAACTTAGTTCGTGAAAGATGAACAGCTATTGAGTTCCTGAACAAGCAGCCACTGTCCACGCAGGCAGGCAATAGGTGAATGGATAGTACTGGTAAGATGGCTGAAGAGAAAGCAGTGAAGGTCTGAGCAATTCTCCCGGGCTATACTGTCTTTGATCGTCTCGGATTAACACTTTCACCGCCACTTTCTTTGCTGCTGGGGCCGAGGCCATCAGGTCAGCAGCGAGCTGGCGGCGTTTGGTTTTGTACCTGCGGTTCTGAAACCAGATTTTGACCTGAGTTTCCGTGAGTTTAAGAGAGGCAGCCAGATCCGCGCGCTCGGGACCCGAGAGGTATCTTTGGTGATTGAAGCGGCGTTCGAGCTCGAATACCTGAGCGTGGGAGAAGGCGGCTCGGGAGCGTTTCTTCCTCTGTTTGGGTTGGTCCGGGGTTTGGCCCGATTTCAACTCTTCGTCAACTGGACTTGGAGCTACGGAGTGAAGAATAATATCTTAAATAAATAGCGACTGTCTAACTTGGCGAGCTCTCTCTCTCTCTCTCTCTCTCTCTCTCTCTCTCTCTCTCTCTCTCTCTCTCTCTCTCTCTCTCTCTCTCTCTCTCTCTCTCTCTCTCTCTCTATACAGAGATAAATCTTATCTATTTATCTAGCTGCCTATCTATTTATCTGTCTGTCCCTCTATCTATCTATCTTTTTCGCAGGCTGCTGGCTAGCTGGCTATAACCCCCAACGATTTTAATTTTTTTCCGCACCTGTCTCTGGAAAGTTTCTTAATACGCTTGGGGATAAATGAAAAATATGAAGTTTTAAATATGCCGAATTAAATTATATCCTATTGTGACATTTTCTGGAAGCACTTTGCGATCTAGGAAAGATTTAAATATAAACATGTGGTGGAAAAACAAGTATCGTATACTCCGAGCTAATGGAGAGATCATTCAATGGAAAATATAAACTGAATGCTACCTGATAAACTTTCTGCTCTCCCCCGGTTACACAGATGGTCCTTACTGTCGCGTTTCTCGGTCTCTTCACTGAGACTAGATCGCACTTCCTTCGTTGGCTTCGCCTGTAACGAACTGGCTGCAGGAATATCTAATTCCCTTTCCGAGTTGCAAATAGACAGGTTTTTACTGTCATTTTCATCGCTGACGCCCGAATCCGAGTCACAACAGAGCTGTTCACTCGGCAGATCGCCGTTTGTCTCGATTCTCCCGGAGGAGGGATTCATCTTTGGACAGGAATTCAAATTGTCCAACATCTTCCAACAGGTAGCAGACGAAAAGCAGGACACGCCCAAATTCTTCGTGTGTCGATTCTCTTCCTTTCTCGTTAAAATAGCCTGGATGGAGAATGGGTTCAAGGTGTTACCACGAAGAGCCATTTTCAATAAATACTTAACTTGTAAAAAGTTTTGTTTTTATTTATCGGCGATATCCGTCCTTTCCTGGCGAGGTGAGCCCGATAGGCATCGCTCCTCCTTAGGGTTGCCTGTGAGTGCCGTAGAAGGTTAACACTCGCGCTCTCACTCCGCTCTTTCTCTCGTCTTTCATGTCATTGCTTCCCCGATGATTGACAGCCGTGCCACCAACATCTGAAACCCTATTGGACCACCACAAAGAGGCTCATAGTTTCGGCGTTTCTTCATTGGTTGCTTGTTTTTATCCCCAAGAGCGGCGCACCGTGGTTTACAGAAAGGTTTGAAGGAACCGCTGCACCTTGGGTCGCCGTTTAGGGTTTAGACAAAACTCTGGGAGACCGCATCTAAAAAAAAATAGCGATTGCGTTAGTATCTGTAATAGGGAGATCTCCGTTACTTCCTTATCCATGTATTGAATTATCGTCAGTTTCAAGAAAAGTACTTCCAATATCACAACATACAAACGGAGAACTTGCAAGATTTGGCACCTAGTAACAAGCACCTATTTCACATTTGACAATGATGAAAAATTATTGTTTGATATTTTCTTCTGCTACAATAATATATAGGGTATATGTTTTATGCGCAACACCACCCCCCCCCCCCCCACCACACACACACACACACAGAGAAAAACACACGTACTAAATTGATTAACATATTAGACATATATATTAGATACACTCATTAGGTAAACGACTCGGATCTGCTGGTAATCAGGTATGCTAAGACATATAATTGGGCAATATATAGACAAGCACATACTGTACAGTGCATACACAGACTAACAGGTGGTTAATCACAAATATGGTAGGATTTGTTGGAGGATACGCTGATGCAAAGTCTTTGGCGCTTTAAGATTTAGTTCTAAAAGCACCTAATAAATGATGTTGCTGTTTACTGAGCAACGTGTATAAGTGTACATATATCTTCGTTTCTATGTCTATATAAACATATCGAACTATCCACAGAAGGACTTCAGCATTGGGAGTTACCAATAATTTATGTTATTTCAGAAGAGGGGCTAAAAACAGAACAGCGTACACAGTAAAAACTTAAAGATAACCCGTTTTGAGCACAGCTTTTGCTTCCTGCGTTTTGGAAGTCGAACTGGGTGGTCCGTGTTCATTTCAGCAGCTTACCAAATGCCTTCCTGTGGTGCGGCTCATAGCTGTTAACCAATTGGGAGTGGGCGGCCTGAGAAACAATATAAATTATACCGTGTTCGTTTGTTTGCACAGCAATCATGCCGCTAATTTATAGGCAATACAGTGTCAAATGGCGGGGTGCCCCCAGCTCCGCCATAGTGTTATCCTAAACCCATCCCGATATCCTTTAACCATTTCAAAGCAATCTGTCTCTTACCCAAGACATGCGCGCGCCTACACTGCTTATCCAGAAACATTTGATACATTCTTCCCCGAGTATAAAACAATTTTCCAACATTAGGAATATGGCCAGAATATACAGAGGCTTAAAACGAATGGATGAACGAGAAAGACTCAGTTTAAACGAAACATTTACATCACATGTAAATTACGACTGAGTGGAAAAAAAAGAGTGGCGAGCAATCTTTGTCGGGTGGCCTCTCGTCACCCTGTTAAATTTACAAACAACCAGACTGATTAGGCATAAAAAGCAAGTCCGAAGATGAAATGATAGACGGAAACTCACAGGCTGCTTAAGTGCTGCGTGCTCCGGTTTCCGACATGCAAAAGTCAATAGCCGTGACAGAAGTCCTCCCTGAGTGAATGGATTGTGTGTCTCCGCCACGGTCAGAATCTCCCATTGTTGCGAATCAAACAGCCCACTGGCTGTAGGTGGGTAGGTACAATGCGAGGAGTTTCTTCCTCTGTGAGGGGCTGGTACTTGTAATAGGATAGGCGGATGGTAGTGAATGTCCCACACCACTATAACCAACCCAGTATTATTGCAAAACGTGAAACGTCTGAGCAAACCGCGTTTTACTCTGCGAAGACAAACAGAAACGACCCGTACTGAGCAGCAGCCGAAACACTGGAAATAAAGTACAAGAACTGAAAAAGATATTTTTTTCCCTGTGCAAGCAGGGTCATTGCGTTTAAGCGCACTGCTCGACATGTTAAATGCGAACTGTAGCTAGCCTGCGGGATTATCAGTGAAGTTATTTCAGTGGGTTGAGTTTCAACCGCAATTCGGAGTTTCCTTTGACCGGCGCCTCTAAAATTGTCCGAATGCAGCCAATGCTTTTTGCTCCTAACTCGCGCAGCCCGAATACCTCAGCGTGACATTGACAAGGCTCTTCCAACCCGGGGAGAGGTGCAAGGTCAACAAGAGCTTGATAAATACACGGTCGATTTCCAAGTTCCAAGCTGCACCACCCGCTGCTTCCAAATCATGCGCTCTCCTACATCTAACTTATTTTGAACACAATAAGGCATAACCCCCAGCAGTCACATTAACAATTTATTTTCCGGGAAGCGATTGAAGTGCGGGCAAGCACATGCCAGTTAAAAGATCCTAGCCCCTCCTGATCCCCCTTCTGAGAGGCCCTTGGGTTGACTTTGTTGGCTTTCGCGCGCCATCTAGAGTCAGTATCATGTATTGGCATGCTCTCGAGAAAGCTGCACATCAATATTTTTAAATGTAATCTTAACACATCATTCAAAAGTCATTTTTAAAATAGAGTTTACTTTGATAAACGCTTTTCCAGTGCTTAAAGCTTATTATCTAATCTAGTGCTCCGTAGCATTTTGAAACCGCTGAATGGTTCTTGGCTGAAAGACAACATGAATACAGAGGACTACATGATTTCTAAATTCCATAAAATAAACTTTTGAGTGGATACTCATTGCGGGAGCCTGTCAATTCACTTTCACTTATCCTGTGTAATGCCAAACCGGGAAACATGCATTTTATATCAAATCGAAAATAATTAAAGTAATTGCAGATGCTGGGAATCCGAAGACAATACGAATAATATTAAATACACTTAGCAGGCCGGTCAACATCTGTAACATTATAAAGAAATAGAGTTAACGATTTGGGTTGATGACCTTTCACAGTCTACTTTATTCGGCTGAAATATCATGAAGATGAGCAAATAAGGACAGTGACTGCACTCAGAGTGTAGCGAAGTTTCATATTGCTTACAAAAGGGAGAATTTTTGTAAAGAATACCCACATCCAGGCTGCCCCGAACCAGCAGATGTAAAGAGAACAAAGGGTTCTTGTTTTACATTATATGCAACATTTTCGGCTAATGTTACAGCGTGGTGAACTACGCTTTAAGTAAATGCTAACATTTTTTAAGTGGACAATGACTACGTGGGTGTGGTTATTGTCTCATCTGACTTTCATTGCAGGATAGCTATTTGAAAAGAGACCAACTTACCAGATCTTCAGAAGACTTAAACCCACAATTGAAGTAAGTATAATAAAGTTATTTAAAGCCTAATCATTGAACTTTAGTGAATGCATATTAAGAAGTCTCAAACAAAACTTGAAAAGATTTCCTGGCTCATAATCTCCAGAATGGCAGGCACACATGACTAACAACGAAAACAATTAGTACTGCTAGCTAATACTACTGAAAAATAATCAGATAAAAACTCAAGAGTGCATCTAGATCAAAATGTCTGAAATTCCCCATGGAACAAGCAAATCTCTGTCTATTCATATAGACATATAAGGGCTATGACAAAAAAGGCCACTCAGCCTATTGTGTTCATGCCAGCTGGAAACGAGCTACACAACTGGATTCTTGACCCTACTTACCAGTGTTTGGTCTGCAATCCTACAGTACTCTTTATAAGTAAGAGCCCCAGCATCCCTGGGTGAAAAAAAATTCTTCCTTTCCAGTCTCATCCTTGTTCCAATTGGTAAAACTCTCTGAACCTTTGAGCACATCTACATGAATCTTTGTTGCAGGAAAGCAGGGACATCCACCATGCAGGACATGTTCTCTTCTTGCTGCTGCCATCAGGACCCACACAACCAGGCTCAGGAATAGATACCACCCTTCAACCATCAGTGCCTTGAACAAAGGGGATAACTTCATTAAACTTCACTTGCCCAATCATTGAAATGGTGCCACAACCAATGGACTGACTTTCAAGAAATCTCCATCTCATGTATTTATTTATAATTACTTCTTTTTGCATTTGCACAGATTTGTCTTCTGCACTCTGGTTGAACACTCTAGTTGGATGGTCTTTCATTGATTCTGTTATAGTTCCCATTCTATAGATCTGTTGAGCAAACCCACAAGAAAATGAGTCTTAGGGTTGAACATGGAGACATATGGTGAACATATGGTGAACATGGTGAACATATGTTCAACTTTAATAATAAAATTTACTTTGAACTTTGAACTTTATTTTCATCCTATGACCTCTCCACCAAAAAAAGTAGGTCCTTTCCATGTCATAAGGTGGGCAAAGAGAGTGGAGACAAAAGCAAGACACAGACACTGAAGTATTAGGGAGAGGTCTAGGAGTATCAAGCAAGGAAAATGAGGAAGAAAGGACGCTGGTCATGCCAAAGGCCCCGGACGAGACAAGGATTCCAGGACTGGGCTACGACTTGACCAGGACAGCGGAACCAGGACATGGAACTGGGAACTAGGAGCCTGGGCTTGGACTCCGAGCCAGAGACTGGACAAAGACCCAGAACCTGGGTCTTGACTTGAGCTCGGACTCTAGAACCAGGTGAGGACAAGACGTGGCTACAGGACGAGGAGAGGCACAGGACTGGATGTGAGACTCCTGGACAGGACAAGGGAACCCCAGCACAGGACGAGGGAATCACAGTACCGGGCTGGGCAAGGTACTCCTGGGCTGGGCGAGGCACATCGACAAGACAAGAACACAGAGCCCTGGTCGAGGGAGAGAGGGGAACATGGAACACTGAGCCGGGACCCCTCCTTGGCTACAGGACGTAGGGCCGGGACTCATTACGCAGAATGCTGAACATGACAAGACAGTTCCCAATGCTAGGTAGCAGCAAAACGGCTGGACCTACCTAGGGAAGGCGTGGACATGGACAGACAATTCCAAACAGGGCGGGGCTCCAGGCAGAGGCAAGGTGAGGCAGGGCAGGGCTCCAGGCATAAGTTGCACGGTAGGGCTTTGGAGGGAAGGAAGGGAACAGTCCAGCCTCAGGGTAACGGCAATCATGGCCTCACTTACCCCACAGAGGTGAGGACAGGATACCAATGGGACAAACCCACACAGTGGCAAGGACATGATATCGAAGGGACAAACCCGCACAGAGGCAAGGACATGATACTGATGAGACGAACCCCATAGAGACAAGGACAGGATACTGACAAGACGAACCCGCAAACACCCTCGAACCCAGGGCCACTTATATTCCCGGCCCCAAGATGTGAATCAGGTGCCAACGATTAAGCCCCAAATGAGACAAGGGAACACCAGAAGACTTGGAGTCTTGAGTCCACGGACCTGACCATGAGCCAGAATGTGGACCATGACAGTACCCACCTCCCCTTCTATTGGAGCCTCTGGGTGACCTAACGGGCTCTCCAGGATTAAGGATGACCTGGGCGGGTATTCAATCAGGAGGGAACCCAGGATGACGAGAGTTAGACAACAATGTCTGCGTTGCTAGGTCCATGTATGGCTGGTTGGTTCTGTCATAATGAGTGGGGGGGGGCATTGAGAGCGGACCCAAATGCAAGACACAGACACTGAACTACCAGGAACAGGACTAAGTGTGAGAAGGAAACAGGGGAAATGAGGAAGAGAGGATGCTGGTCATGACAAAGGCCACAGACGAGATAAGGAGTCCAGGCCTGGGCTAAGACTTGACAAGGATAGTGGAACCAGGACATGGAACGGGACTAAGAGCCTGGGCTTGGACTCCGAGTCAGAGACTGGACAAGGACCCAGAACCTGGGTCTTGACTCAGGCTCAAAGTCCAGAACCAGGCGAGGACAAGACGTGGCTACAGGACGAGGAGAGGCACAGGACTGGACGTAGGCCCCTGGACAGGACAAGGGAATCCCAGCACCGGGCTGGGCAAGGCACATCGACAAGATGAGAACACAGAGCCCGGGTAGAGGGAGAGCGGGAACGCAGAACACATAGCCCGGGTCAAGGGAGAGACAGGAACATGGAACACTGAGCCGGGACCCCTCCTTGGGTACAGGACGTAGGGCCGGGACTCATTGCACGGAACTCTGAACACAACAAGACTGTTTCCAATGGTAGGTATCAGCAAAACAGCCTGACCTACTTAGCAAAGGCATGGACACAGACAGGCAGTTCCAAACAGGGTAGGGCTCCAGAGGGAAGGAAGGGAACAGTCTAGCCTCAGAGTAACAGCAATGACAGCCTGACTTACCCTACAGAGACAAGGACATGATACTGACAAGACAAACCCAGAACCACCCTTGAACCCAGGGCCACTTATATTCTGGGCTCCAAGATGAGAATCAGGTACTTACGATTAAGTCCCAGTGAGACAAGGGAATGCCGGAAGACCCGGAGTCTGGAGTCCACGGACCGGTCTGTGAGCCTGAACACGGAATTCACAGACCGGACTATGACATTCCAATTACTTTAACTAGACCCCTCTTAGTGTAGCATTTTAAATCTTAACTCAACCCCTTCTGTTCCAACACAAATTTCCTTAGTTTTTCTGAGCTCTCCTTACGCCTACAGTTTTTCATTCCTTGTAGCATCTTTGTACATCGCCACTGTACCTGTGGATCACTTTAATGTGGTGACCATCAATGTAGACTGCACTCAGACTGTGGCCAAATAGTTCCAACACAAGCACCATGTCATAAGAAAACATCCAGTATGGCCTTGAACCATGATATTAATTAGTCCTTAGGCATGCACTCTAAGGTCCCTTTGTTCCTCTATACCACTCAAAACTTCTCCTATGTTTTCTTGCCTTGTGCACCTTCCCAGTTGCATTCCTTCTCTGGATTAATTCTATTGACCCATTTCTTAAGATGACCATCTATCTCTTCCACAATCAAAGGCTTTTCTCGTTGCTGTTAATCCCACAGCCTCTTGCTGCAAATTTATTTTTCCTGTTCCTATATTTAGATCTAATTCATTCAAATATTACAAGAAAACAAGGCATTGTGGGGTGGGGGGGGAGTGGGGAGAGGTGCTACTGAACCCTATTGGATCTCTCTGTTCATAACTTGTCACAAAAGGCTTATCAGTCACCAGTTTCACTAGATAGCACCAAAAGGCGACAAAGCACTGCTACAGTGCTCTAACGCGGCTGGAGGTTAGACTGATTACATAAATGCCAAGAGTAGAATTGGTCCACCATGTCTGGTGGAACTGCTGAGAAATAGCAAAGAATGAAGTAACCAGTATTCCAACCTGTTATAATGAACTATTGAGATGGGTGTTGGGGTGGAAACTCTGTTATTGCCCCCCTTAATGTCTAGATATCAGGGAAATATGGAGTTAATTTCAGAAAGTGGTACTGAGGTAAATGATCAGCATCAATACATTGTGAGGTTGAATGACCTGCTCTGTCTCCTATTGCACTGGTCTTATGAGCGGCAAGGTAAAAGAAGCAGAGTTGCACAGTCACCCACATAGAAACGCAGTTTCACTCAGTGAGTTGACAGTGGGTTTTAGGATATGACAGGAGTCACAGCAACCTTTAGGGGCATCTTCACAGAAGACAAACTGTTTATTCAGGAAACAGATGCTGTTTAAAAAGCATTCACTGCAAACAACCTAGTAATGAAAAGGGCTGATGGGGCTGATACCTTTTCCATATATTTTACTGTCTTCCTTTGAGTTCAGAGAACAGACACTAAATATCCATTATATTAAGGATACTGTCTTGTGTTCTCAATTTATCATAATATCTGTGATGGTATTTATATTCAAAGGTTGCAACGCCAAGCTTTGGCCTTCTGAACGATCCATTCTGTTGTTCTTTCAAAGATAGTAGAGAGTATCACCTCTTATCCTAACTTTTAAATCAAGCAAATTAGGAGATAGCAGGGCTTCATTTCCAGATAGGCTCAATGCCTTCTATGCTCACTTTGACTGTCAAAACATGCACCTACTCCCACGTCCCCTGATGATCCTATGTTTACAGTCTCCGAAGCTGCCTTCAGGAGGGTGAACCCACAAAAACTCTCCAGCCCAGATGGGGTACCTGGCCATGCACAAAAGACCTGTGCTGATCATCTGGTCGATGAGTTCACTGAGATCTTTAACCTCTCACATCGGCAGTCTGAGGTACCCACCTGCTTCAAGCAGGTTTCAATTATACTGGTGCCCAAGAAGAGCATTGTCAGCTGCCTCAATGACTATCCTCCAGTAGCACTTACAGTGTTTTGAGAGGTTGGTAATGAAATATATCAACTTTATGAATACTGTACACTCTTCACAGGCTTCCAGCCATTTCCAGGCATACCAATTTGATACCTATACCCAGCTGAAGCCTGAGAAGGGTTTATTTGTCATGCCCACTGGAAAAGCACTTGATCCTTTTTCACTCGTGTCAATTCTAGCCTGAGAAATGAATGAGATCTGCTCCAATTTCGTACTGGAGCAACAGGTCCACAGCAGGTGCCATCTCATTGGCTGATCATTCAACACTGTAACATCGGGATATTTATTGCCTATTTATTTATTATTATTATTATTATTGTATCTTCTTTAGCATTTGCGCAGTTTTTGCCTTCTGCACTCTGGTTGAATGCCTTAGTTGGATGGTATTTCATTGATTCTGTTATAGTTATTATTCTCTAGGTTTTTTAAGTATGCCCACAGGAAAATGAATCTCAGGGTTTTATACAGTGACATGTGCAGGTATGTACTTTGATAATAAAACTTACTTTGAAATTTGAACTTAGAAAAATACTCAATTTGTGTATTGCCATATTCACTGAAAATATAATGGGAATGTTTATTTCTTAACAAAATCATTGCATGATCTTTGGAGCAGATTTTAGTTTATGAAGGGTGATTGATAAGTTCGTGGTCTACGGGAGTCAATTTTAAAAAATCTAGCACATTTGTTTTTCAACATAGTCCCTTCCTACATTTACACACTTAGTCCAGCGGTCATGGAGCATACGGATCCTTCTTTGTAGAAGTTGGCATCTTGGACCTCCAGAAGTGGTCGACAGCAGGAGTGATTGATAAGTGCGTGGCCTAAGGTAGAAGGAGATGAGTTATACACTTTTCATCACATGTACGTGCAGTTCAACTCTTTGAGTGATTATGCAGAAAGTTTGAAGTTAATCTCCTTCTGCCTTAGGCCACAAACTTATCAATCACACCTCGTAGAAGTGAAGAACTGGGGAAAGGAGAACTTCCATTATGCAAAGAGATAATGAAACTGAGGTTGTATCTCTTATACAATCTTATATAGAGGACATCAAAGGGAAATGTAGTAGGGATGTTCAAAGTAATGATGGGTTGTGTTGGATAGGTGGGGAAATATTATCTACGTCACTAGGCATAATCGCAGTTGACATTGCTAGACTGTGACAAAACTACCAGAAGGTCATTGAGGAGATTTAGCTTTTTAATGACTTGTTTTAATCTGGAATAAATTCCATGAAAATGGGTGCAAATCAATATATGACTTTCAGAAGATCTAGTATATAATTTAATAGGAAATGTTTTGTCAGTTATGTAGAAGAGTAAGACCATGAATCTAATTGAAGAGCTCTTACAAAGCATCTAGCACAAATAGGAAGGGCTGAATGTGCTGCACTCCTCAATGATTCTGTTTAGTTTGTCAAGTGAAATCAATAACTTGCATAAGAAAATGTGCTGGATTCCAGACCGTTTATCTAAAAGACTCATAAGACAATGCACAAGGCAGTAATACATCCAAGGGAGTCAGTCCTCAGGGGTTCGGAAGATGCCATTAACACGGGTTCCAAGGATGAACAAAGTTAACTTGATTGAAATCTTCTAAGTTCTTTGCTGACATACGGATATTTTATTCTGTGATGGTAAGATGTATGCTGTAAAGCTGAAGTGTTGAGGTCTGCTACAGGAACTTCTAATTCTTGGAAATCAAAGATATAAAAATGGAAGAGGGAAAGTTCCAGCTCAAAGTAAATGAAGGAAATATAGAAATCACTTCAGTTATAAACTATCATTAATATGGATGGATGCCTTGCAGCTAATTCAACATGATATGTGCACAAGCTTGAGGGGGTTCACATTAACTGCTACAAAAAAATCTTTTCTTAATTCAGAAGAAAAGGGATGAAATTCCAAAGAACACATACCCTTATTTGTGGGACAGCTGGTTTAGATTTGATATGACAAATGACCTTCTTCCCCAGTGTAACAATTCAACGGCTGTATGATTCCATGAACTGCAGCCAGACCAAGGCCATGGCTAGGTCTGCTGTTAAAACTTGGCAATAGATAGGGTAATTGAAACTGAGAGAGTGGATATATATTAATTGAAAAAAAATCAAAAACAAGCAAGTAAATCTTAAGAAGATTAAGTAAAACATCTCTTAACTATGAGAAAGTTGCCTTGATAATTAAGGTAATTTGGAACTAGATAGAAAGTTAACTTAGTATATGCATTTTCAAGAATTCCAAGATGAGATGAAGGTTCAAAACATTAGAAATGTTTAAATGAATATATTAGATGAAAATATGAGGAAAATATATAAGCTCATACAATATCTTTAGAAAATCATTATGCATGACTCTAATGTGCAGGGGTATCTTTGATAATCTTCAAAATGTAGCACCAACTACACAGATAACATCTAGTAAAGGTACAACGATAGATTTCGCTTTATGGACAGGATGCCCATAAGAATGTTCAATAAAACTTGACCCACACTCTGCATTCATTGCATTACACGATTTTATTGGTGTCTTACTTCTTACAAGAAAATCTCATTCTTCAGTATTCTGCTTGAAATAATGCCAAACTAGTTGCGAACTAAGTTTCATTTATGCATGAATCACTCAACTAGAATTATTGTTTTAAAACTTCATGTTTATTGTTATATATTTTGGCTCAGATACCATGGGCCAAAGAGACTATTCCTGTGCTACACAATCTTTCCTATGTTCTATGTTTTGATATAAATACTGAGTGTTATATTCTAATCTACAGTTGTAGAAAAATAAAACCAGAATTGCCAGTTGTCTCCACAGAATTAAGTCCAAAAACAAATATTTTCATATTGACAATGGACAATTTGATGAATTTTTATTATGTATATTACGTATACATAATTTATACTAACCTCCATTACTCTGTACAAGTTAACCTTATCTATTCTGGAGCCTAGTATTAAGTACTTGCCCATTCAACCGGAGAGAGAATTAGTTCATATTAAAAACTGAGATACAAAAGCCTCATCCAGACATATAAACTTAGTCATTTAAACTTAAAAATGCTAATTAAATTATGCTTATAAATGCAGAACTTATGTCATTTCCGTTTTATCATTTGATATAGTCAGGCTTCTCCTTTTAACATGAAAAAAAAAAGAGATCTGTTCCCATTCTGCTCTTGGGAGCTTTTATTTATTAGTCCTCTATCAGGTGAGTATAAGCACTGCATTTTGAGAGAAAATACTTAAATTATGTTAGAAAAATTGTCTAGGGGCTTCCCTTCATGATCATTATCCTAATTTTTACCATTAACTTGCTAAATCAGAGAACAGGATCAGTTTCATGTCCACTTACGCACATGAACAGTGGTCAATTGAAATACAACATCAGTGGTGCTGGAGGAAATCTAAGAGAAAAGGAACATGATTTATAACCTGCCCTTCTTCTTTTATTTTGAATGTGTTGGAATTGAAATGAAGTTTAGATTGGATGAAAGCTCGATGAGCTCCAAAGACTTAAATGAATATTGAGGAAATGACTTAAATTTCTAAATTGTATTTTATTGTGGGTGCATAGGCCGAGATAGCAACAAATAATTTGCATCAGTTGGAAGACAAATGCTGTAGAAGTCATATTAAATAGAGGTACATCAACACACTTTTCTATTTATAAAAGCAATTTCTATACTTGAAAACCACATGCTATTTTAAAGTCATGAATGTTGATGAATAATATATACAGTATGTAGAATTTATCATGTTCTGTAGACTATTTGGTGTCTGATGGATGTACAGTATTAAAAAATAAATCACCTCATGTTGTAATTTGGACCTGTACAGTTTACAATATATCATTTCAGCAGATCAGTGACATCAAGTACTTTGAAAGTGCTATCATTGTACTCACTTGATCAATCACTGTGCTAGTAATATAAGACTTTTCCAATTGTTTGGTGCAGACACTGTTGCACAGAGGCCAACAAATGGGAATATTATTGGTGTGTGACTTCACAAAATCCTAATAATTTAGTTTCATGAACTCCATAAACAGATACGGTGTATAAATTGTCATTGAATCTAAAAATGATTAAACTTAAAAGTTTTGAAGGCAACAAAGTTTGCATTACACAAGCAGGATTTAATTGGTAGTTTTGAAATATTGTAATTTAATTTTAATTTGGAACTAAATCTGATCAATTTAAACCAATAGTAGAATATTTCAGCCCTTGGCAACATAATATCTTTACATTCACATTAATGCAGAGAAATAAAGAATAAACATCCCATTTAACCAAAGGACCTTTCCTCAGTAGGTTCAGTGGCTTTTCTTGAAAAGAAGTTTGCTTTTCTCGGCAATATATCCACATGCATGCCAAAGAATTTTAGTGGGTAATCAATAATGTAAGGCTAGCTGCTGATTTATTTGACTGTATTTAATCATATTGACTTCATTATTGCACATGGGGTACTTTTTTCTAAAAGAAAGTATGAGCAACATTTGCATAATGTCATAAATATAAATGTGGATTAAAACTAAAGGCAAGCAAAGAAAATGTTGCTTAAATTCCTCAGTTCTGATGGATATATTGCCATCATGTGGCTAGTTTGTTTTTAACAACTACTCATTTTGAATCTTTGCAGAGTCTAGAGTGTAACTTTAGAACACAGTTCACAGAGAAAAACAAATAATGTAATGCTCCTTTTCATAATCATATTTCAATCAAATTCAATTAAATTAAATATTTATATTCTGGGAAATTCTCAGGCAAGAATATTAGATCTCTTTTAGATCATAAAGACTAGTAAGGGATATCACTTCTCTGTTACTTCATAATTTGCCGTGTGTTTTCTAATTCTTTCTGTTTTAACTTGTCAGTCATATTTTTATGTATTAAGGCAAATGTCAAACAATTATGGATCAAATTGAAAGTAACCGCACCACTGCACCATAGAATATTTTCTCCATTATGTGGAAAGGAGTATTTCTTCATTGAAATATATAATTACAAATTCATAAAACCATAATATTATTTTGCATTTACAGTTATAATTCCAATTACTCTAATTTGTACTAAAATCTATGTACTATATGTTACATATTTGTAGAAACATGCCATGAAATGTTTACTGTACATGTTGCTATTATTGATGCAATACATATATATGACTATTATATATGCTGGTATATCTATGTGTAAATTTGAGTACAGCTAGTTTACCAACTCCTAAATATTACATTTTTGGATGAATATTACAAGCTGCTTGTAGAAGTCAAATGTAACTGAAAGTATCAAGTAAAAAAAACAGTGGAATTATAGGGAACTCAGTGGGCCTGGCAGCATCTGTGCAGGGAAATGGATAGTCAATGTTTTGGATCAAGAATCTTCATCTGGACAGATGAAAGACATGGATAGTCTAGAGGGATATGAGGTAAGTGCAGGCAAATAGGACTAGCTCAGTTAGGCAACTTGATTTTCACAGATAACTTGGTCTAAAGGGCTTGTTTGCATGCTGTATGGCTCTCTGATTCAATAGCCATTGAGCAAATAATTTTCATTAGTAAGTACAAGATATGTGATTTTTGGCAGTTAACTTAGTACTGCAGAAACACATCACTCCGTAACAGTTACATGTCAGGCAAAGAAAATCACAAGTGGTTAAAATTAATACATTTGAGATTGTTACAAATAATCAGAATCAGAATCAGAATCAGACTTTAATCGCCAAGTACCTGTACACATACAAGGAATTTACTTCCGGCAGATGTTGTCTCCCTGCTCATAACAGATGATAAATATAAATGAAAATATAGATTATATATACAAGTAGTGCAATCCAAGTAAAAGTTAGCCGACAGTTAACCGGCAGTTAACTGTTCAGCAAAGTGACCGCAGTAGGGAAAAAACTTCTCCAGTGCCTATTAGTCTTAGTCTGGAGGGATCTGAAGCGCCTACCAGACGGAAGCAGTTCAAACAGTCCATGCGCAGGATGGGAGGAGTCCTTTATGATGTTCCCTGCCCTCTTCTTCAACCTGGAAGAGTACAGGTCCACAATAGAGGGCAGGGAGGCTCCAATGATGCGCTCGGCAGTCCTCACTGTGCGCTGTAGTCTGGTTCTATCCTGCTTGGTGGTGGCTCCAAACCACACAGTGATGGCATTATAACAATTTTTAACTGTTGGTCAGACTCTGCACCTACCCCCTGATTCCCGATGTTCCTTTGTAATGTCCACTCCTCCCATCCATCGGCTGTTCCTTGTTACAATATACATTATCTTACACTTGTCAGTAATGAAGCATCCTTTAGTCCAATCATTTTATTTAATCAAATATATTTAAGTATTAACACTTTCCTTTGTACAATTCACCTGGACATACTGCTTGATGGTTATGAAAAATTTTGAAATTTTGATGCAAGATTGCTCCTTCAAATGTAAAGTATTTTCATGAGAAGCGTACACAGTAGGAATTTACTGACCAATTTAGGACAGTAGAATTGGTCTAACAAATATTACCATTTCAAGGATTATATTGTTAAACTAGCTTTTTGAAGCAGACAGCTAATAGTTCATGATTCCGCAGCACTAATTTTGAATGATTTGATAATCACCTTAGAACAATTCATGCAAACAAGGATTGCCCTTGAAGATGTATAAATGCAGTAAGAGTAGAAAATTTAAAGGGATCTTGTGGAGGTGCTGACACACTCAACACATTCAAGTTTCTGAGACATGGGGATAAAGGTTACAAATTTTGATTCTGTACAGGGCAATTATTAAGTGCTATGTATATTTTACAAGAAAAAATTGGGCATCCACATTCATTTGTCACTGGACTTGCTAAAACTGTATTCTTGATGAGATTCCCAGTACAACACAGAGCTGATAAGACTAGAAAATGCAGAAAAAGCAAATAACAATATCAATATTGCTTTTATATTGCAATATCAACTCTTAACTTGACACAAATGCTTCAATTTGTAACCGCACTCTGCAGCTCTCTCTCCATCTCATGGAGTTCTCTTGTCTGCAAGTACATAGATTGCAACCTCCTTGCTTTGTAACTCCGCCGTCTGGAACTCACTCTCATCAAGATGTGCTGATACCCAAAATATCACAGGACAAATTCACCTATGTAAAAACTTGCTACTTCCCTCAGCATCATTTCATTTCATAGATTTTCTTCTGTGTGAAGCTTCTCCTGACTCTCTCTCCAAGCTCAGCCAGGTGAAGGTGAGGGGTGCTGCAGGAGAACAGGCCCAGACAGTGGGGTGTGGGCATGTAAATGAACTGGACAGCTGTTGGGGAAGCACCACTCCTCATCCTGGCTTGGTATACACAGGTTTTGGCATTGCTTCACTGTTGCAGATGAACCTTCAGGAACTCAGGAGCACCGTACAAGAACTGCAGTCACGAGGATTGCAATGGCACAGGAAGGCAGGTGTTCACCAATGGCATTTAGGATCATCGTGAAATCCCTGTCCTAACAATGACAAAGTATTAAAATTAAGAAATAACAAATCCAGTTTCACAACAGTTTCCACCCCACCTACTAATTCTTGCTGATCACCCCAGTATTTCTTTGATCACAATGGATAAACATAAGATCAAATTAAATCAATATAATATCAATGCATCCAATCATGACAAGAAAAATGTAGAATTAACAACTAATTACATTTACGTGTAGCTTTAGTCACTATTTTGTGTGTGCTTGGCCCTCCACAGTTCTTCAGTCTAGTGCCATTCTGGCGGATTGGAGCAGCTGACCTGAGGCCCAAGCCCTGGGGAAGTCGGAGGCTGATGTCTGCGAGTCCATGAGTCCACCGGAGGCTGGGAGCCTGGCCTGCCCTGGCACAGGAGGTATCTTTGAATGGGTAGGTGGGTGGGTGGGTGTTTGGGATGGATGAAAGGGGTTTTGTTTCATTGCTGCTGTTCTGCTGAATGTAGTGGATATGCTATGTTGGTGCTGGAATGTGTGGTGTTACTTGCAAACTGCTCCAGCACACCCTCAGGTTTTCTTGGTTACAGTTACAGATGACACATTTCACTGTATGTTTTGATGTACTTGTGATAATAAGGAATGATGGAGGCTGCAGATGGCCTTACCCATGAAAATGTTTATCAGTGTGTCCAAGAAGCTCAACCCCCGACTGCACCATCTTGCCAAAAATGACTGGGTGACAGGCAATGGCAGAGTTGTTGTTTCAAGTGGGTAACACCTCAGGAAAATTTATAATGCACTGGAGTGTTTGACACATTATTTCAGAAACAGGCTTGATTGATAGGCAGGACTTAGAGCTCAATGTTCTAGGGTGTAGATGCTCCATCTGTAGGACTGGTGTAGGAAAGGGGAATTGATCAGGAAGAACATCACAGCAGAGTGTAAGGAGAATATTCATAGAGGAATTTCCAGTGAAGCTCTATGGGTAGAATGTAGAAACAGGAAGCCAGGATCACTTTGATGGGATTATACGATTGGTCCTCCAATAGTCAGTGGGAATTATGTGCAAATATAATTTGCATCACAGATTGGTGTAGGTATTGTAGGGTTGTAATAGTTGGTGATTTTAACTTCACTGGCAGAATCAGAATCAGGTTTATTATCGTCGACTTGCTTACTTACCTGTTACGCTGCTGGAGTTTAGGGCAGCAATGAAGGTCCTCCATCTCTGTCCTTGTTCGCACACGATTATAGAAAGATTCCTCATTGCAATTTCTGTAACAATTTTCTTTTATGATCAGTCAAGCTTGATAGCCCTGAGCTGAGCCCCCAAACCTGGATGACTCATGGACCACTCTTAGTCTGGCCTCTACCCTTTGACCTGTTTGGCATGGG
The DNA here is from genome assembly GCF_030144855.1 of Hypanus sabinus. Classification (NCBI taxonomy): domain Eukaryota; kingdom Metazoa; phylum Chordata; class Chondrichthyes; order Myliobatiformes; family Dasyatidae; genus Hypanus; species Hypanus sabinus. The sequence goes on from NC_082719.1 coordinate 25,116,539, forward strand.
TGACCCTACCAAGAGCCCTGACTCCAGCCAACATAATTCTCCGGGACATTGAGGCACAAAAGCCCCAAACCCTATGGCAAGGTTGTTTTCTTCTTGAGGATTATCATTGACATATGTTGTGAAGTTTGTTGTTTTGTAGTGCAACCCAGGGCAAGATGTAAAAATATTATGTTATAATAAAAAAGTAAGTAGTCAAAAAGAGGAATAGTGAGGTAATGTTCATGAGTTCATGAAACATTCGGAAATCTGATGGCAGAGAAGAAAAAGCTCCAAACAGTGGAGTGAGCACCTTCAGGCTCTTTATCTCCTCCTTGATGGTAGTAACATGAAGAGGGCATGTCCGGGATGCTGAAAGTCTTTAATAATGGTTGCCATATTCTTGAGGGCCTACCTTTTGAAGGTGTTTGGGAGGCTCTTGCCTGTGATGGAGCTGGCTGAGTCTACAAAACTCCGCAGTTTCTTTCAATCTTGCGTATTGGAGCCTCCACAGAAGGTGGTGATGCAACTATTCAAAATGCTCTCCATGGTACCTCGGTAGAAATTTGCCGTAGCTTTTTGGTGACATACCAAACCTCCTCAAATGATGACTGGAGATGACGTACTGCTAAGGGGCTAAAAAAGGCAGGTTTTCTTTAGTATGTACAGGAAGATTTTCTAAAGCAATATGTAAATGGCCTACTAGATAGTGAGCTACATTAACTCCTCTCAGAGAATGAGGCTGTGCAAGAAACTGCACTGTCATAGGGGACGTGGAGGGGGGAGCACTTTTGGACCAGTGACCATAATTCTCATTGATTAAAATAGTTGGGCAGAAAAAAGTTGGTCAAAGCTGGGGGAGGGACTTTGGGGTTCTAATGTTTAACTGTCATTCATTCTTTGGGGCACTCCTCTGCTTTCATGGATGTTTGTGAAGAAGAATAATTTCAAGATGTATATTGTATACATTTCTCAGACATTAAGTGTACCCATTGAAACCTATTGAAGTGGTAGAGTCATAGGGCAATAGAGCACAGATACAGGCCATTTGGTCCAATGAGTACATGCTAACCACAGTGCTCACTCAGCTGGTTCCAATTCCTGATGTCACCTCATATCTCTTTAAACCTCTACCGATCCAAGTGCTTCTTAAATAATACCTGGCTCAAATACATTCTCTGGCAACTCATTCGATACACTTACGATCCTCCACGTGAAAAGGTTGCCTCTCAGGTCCCTTATAAATTTTTCCCTTCTGACTCTATGGCCCCTAGGTTTGGAATCCCCTATCCTAGGGAAAGGAATTACCATTCACCTTATCACTGCCTCTCATCATCTTAAAAACATTTCTGTATGGTTCTTCATCATTCTCCTACATTCCAAGGAATAAAGAGGTAGCCTGTCCAACTTCTCCCAATAACTCAGGCTCTCTAGTCCTGGCAACATCCTTCTAAATCTTTTCTATACTCTTTCCAGTTTAACTGGACCTTTTATGACACAACATTCCAAATACAACTCACAAGCAACTGATAAAACTGCTATGTAATGTTTCAATGTTACCATTGCCCTGCCTGGGGAAGGCCAATGTGTTTAACATTTGTTTCACCACACTGCCTATCTATGATCTTTCAATGAACTGTACACTTGTATTTCTGTGTTCCTCTGTTCCACTGTACTACCTTGTGTCCTACCCTATGACCCTCAGATATAGGAGAAAAATTAGGCCATTTGGCCCATTGAGCCTGCAACACCATTTCATCATGGCTGATCCATTTGTCTTCTCAGATTCAATCTCCTGCCTTCTCCACCCCATCCCCCCATATCCCTTCATGCCCTGACCAATCAAGAATCTATCATTCTCTGCTTTAAATGTACATGAAAACGTGGCCTCAACAGTTGCCTATGGTAAAGAATTCCACAGATTCACAACTCTCTAAAGAAAGTCCTCTTCATCTCCTTTCTAAAAGGATGCCTTCTATTTTGAAGCTGTGTCTTTTGGTCTTAGACCCTCCCACCTTTGTCACATGGTGTGAGTGGAATCATCTGCAGCTTAATGTGAAAAAGGCTAAGGAGCTGGTGGTGGGCCTGAGGAGGGCTAAGGCACCGGTGACCCCTGTTTCCATCCAAGGGGTCAGTGTGGACATGGTGGAGGATTACAAATACCTGGGGATACGAATTGACAATAAACTGGACTGGTCAAAGAACACTGAGGCTGTCTACAAGAAGGGTCAGAGCCATCTCTACTTCCTGAGGAGACTGAGGTCCTTTAACATCTGCCGGACGATTTTGAGGATGTTCTACGAGTCTGTGGTGGTCAGTGCTATCATGTTTGCTGTTGTGTGCTGGGACAGCAGGCGGAGGGTAGCAGACACCAACAGAATCAACAAACTCATTCGTAAGGCCAGTGATGTTGTGGAGGTGGAACTGGACTCTCTGACAGTGGTGTCTGAAAAGAGGATGCTGTCCAAGTTGCATGCCATCTTGGACAATGTCTCCCATCCACTCCATAATGTACTGGTTAGGCACAGGAGTACATTCAGCCAGAGATCATTCCACCGAGATGCAACACTGAGCATCATAGGAAGTCATTCCTGCCTGTGGCCATCAAACTTTACAACTCCTCCCTCGAAGAGTCAGACACCCTGAGCCAATAGGCTGGTCCTGGACTTATTTCCACTTGGCATAATTTACTTATTATCATTTAATTATTTATGGTTTTATATTGCTATATTTCTACACTATTCATGGTTGGTGCAACTGTAATGAAACCCAATTTCCCTCGGGATCAATAAAGTATGTCTGTCTGTCTGCCACCTTAGCAAACATTGTCTTCACATGCACTCTATCAAGGCTTTTCACCATTTGATAGGTTTCGATTAGGTCACCCCTCATTCTTCTAAATACCAGTGAATGCAGGCCCAGAGCCATCAAACATTCTTCATATGACAAGCCATTTAATCCTGGAATCATTTTTGTGAACCTTTTTTGAACCCTCTTCAGTTTCAGCACATGCTTTCTATGGTAAGGGACCCTGAACTGATCTCAGTACTCCAAGTGAGGCCTTTAACTTGAAATGAATGCTGACATCACATTTGCCTTCCTCACCACTGATGCAACCTGCAAATTAATCTGTAGGGAATCCTGCACAAGGACTCCCAAATCCCTTTGTGCCTCATATTTTTGTATTTTCTCTCCATTTAGAAAATAGTTAACCCTTTTATTTCTCCTACCAAAATGCATGAGCGTCCACTTCCCGACACTGTATTCCATCTGCCACTTCTTTGCCCATTCTTCTAATCTGTCTTTCTGGAGCCTCCCTAATTCCTCAAAACTAACTGCCACTCCACCTATCTTTGTTTCATCTGCAAACTTTGCAAAACAGCCAACAATTCCATCATCTAAATCACTGACATTTAATGTAAAAAGAATCAGTCCCAATATAGACACCTTGTGGAACACCACTAGTCACCAGCAGCCAAACAGAAAAGGCTCCCTTTATTCCCACTCTTTGCCTCCTGCCAATCATCTACTGTTTTATCCATGCTAGAATCTTTCCTGTAATATCAAGGGCTCATGGCTTGTTAAGCAGCCTCATTTGTGGCACCTTATCAAAGGCCTTCTGAAAATCCAAGTAGGAAACATCGACTGATTCTCCTTTGTCTATCCTGCTTGTTATTTCCTTGAAGAATTCCAACAGATTTGTCAGGCAAGATTTTCCCTTGAGGAATCCATGCTGACTATGGCCTATTTTATCATGTGCCTCCAATTGCCCTGAAACCACATCTTTAACAATCAACTCCAACATTTTCTCAACCACTGAGGTCAGACTAACTGGCCTATAATTTCCTTTCCTCTGTCTCTCTCCCTTCTTGAAGATACCATTAATAATATGTTAATAATATTCAACTTTCGAAAATGCATCACCGTTCACTTAGCTGTATTGAAATCGATGTGTTAAATCTAGTTTTGAAGTGCTAAATTGTTGTAAGGCTAACTGTGCTGACACAAGACAGGAACTTGTAAAGATTGAATGGGATAGGTTGCTTGTGGTTGAAGGGGCATCTGGTAAGTAGGAGGTTTTGAAAATTAAGATACAGAGAGTTCAGGGCCAATGTATTAGAGTGAAGGGCTAGGCTGGCTGGAGTAGGGATATTGAAGTTCTGGTCAGGAAGAAAGAAGGAAGAAATGTCAGATATAGGCAGCTGGGTTCAAGGAACTTACACTTAAGAAGAAATGCAAAAAGGAGAAATGAGATATCATTGACAGAAGGAGAAGGAGAATCCTAAAAGATCCTGTAAATATATTAAGAAACAAAGGGTTACTAAGGACAGAATAAGGATCAGTTCTTAATGAATACTTCTCATCTGCAGTTACTGTGAGAAAGTCAAGTATACTTGTGAATTCAGGGAACAAAATATATCGACATTATGAAAGAAAAGGTGTTGCCGGTTTTGAAACATATAAAAGTGGTAAAACCCTAGGGCCAGACCATGTGCATGCTCAGGTGTTATGGGAATATGGGGAAGAAATTGGTATGGTCCTGGCAAAGATAATTGTGTCATCGGTAGCCATGATTATCGGAAGACCAGAGGCTTGTTAATATTCTGCATTTATTTATAAGTGCTGCATAAGCCAGTGAGCCCAATATCAATGGTGGGTAAGTCACCTAAGGGGATCCTGAGGGATAGGATATATGTGAATTTGGAAACACAAGGACTGATCTAGGGTGGTCAGCATGGCATTATGAGTAGGAATCTCAGGAATTTGAGTTTTTTGAAGAGATGATCAAGGGGATTGATAAACACAGGGTGTTAATCTTGTCTAAATGGATTGAGCAAGGCCTTTGACAAGATCCTTCATGGTATGTGAATCCGGAAGGTTAGATCACATGGGATTCAGGATGAGGTACCCAACTGAAGATGAAATTGACCGGGTGGAAGGATGTTAGTGGAGGGTTGTTCTTTAGATTTAGACCTGTGGCAGGTGGTGTGTTATAGCGATTGTTGCAACTTCTACCGTTACCTTCTGCTTCCTACCGTTGAGTTCTGAATCTACCTTGCTAGCTCTCCCTGAATTCAATGTGGCCCAACCTTCCAGATCAGCCTGCCATGCGGAACTTGTTAAAGTCCTTACAGATGACACTAACATTGGAAGTCCTTACAGATGAAGCATCGTTGGAGGTACAGCAGATCATGAGGAAGGTTGTCTATGCTTCCTGATGAAGGGTCTTGGCCCAAAACGTTGGCAGTTTATTCCCATCCATAAACTCTGCCTGATCAGCTAAGCTCCTCCAACACATTGTGTATATATCGCTCTAGATTTCCAGCATCTGCAGTACCTCTTGTGTCTTAGCTTACAAAAGCAAAAAAAATGGCAAAAATGGATGGTATTTATCTCAGACAATTGCAAAGCAATGCATTTAGGGAAGTTAAACCAGGGCAGGGCATTCACAGTGAGTGGAGAACCCTGGGGACCTTCACTCACTGTAGATGTACTGCTCTCATTTAGGTAGATAGTATCCTGAAAGTGAACATCCTGGGGTGCAAGTACATGGTATCCTGAAAGTGACAACACAGCTAAATAGGGTGGTGAAGAAAGCACATGGAATGTTTTGTTTCATCTCCCAGGGGCAGTAAGGATTGAGTGATCCTGGAATTCAGCAGCTCTTTGGGTGCTCTTTTGATTTTTCATTGTTATTACATGGTCACTTAAGATAAAAAAAATGAAAATTTGAGTATTCCCTACGGTATATTAGCCTGTATGTGAATGGAATATTTGCAGTGTCACAGAGAGCATGTGTATGCTGAACCACAACTTCCATTTACAAAGGTTAACATGGAATTTTCTGCAGAGTAGATAAGTGAGAGAGAACTGTCACTTCTGCTCCCAGTGATACTGTTCTATTGATTTGGGAGTGCATGCCCCTTCTTTCAAATAAGGAAAGCACACTGCCTTATTTGTCCCAACAGAGGCAACTTTTAAAAGCCAAGGCCTGGATGAGTGCGTAAGAGCAAAAAGTGGGAAGGGGAATTGCTGCCTTTCCCTGCCTGCGCTGACCCACTCTTCCCTTCCCTCTGTCAGTACGTTCACGCCTGAGGTGCTGACAAGGTGTGAGCCCATTTGAGGCCCACAAATTCCACAGCAAGTGTCTGCAACTCCTTGCCCTTTGTGAATGCTGATACTTTACCTCACAATTTCAGTGACCCCCCCCCCCACCTTCCCCCAGAGAGCTACTGAGAATAGCAGTTGAATATTCCAGTGATCAGCTTTCTGAAGGCAAAGTACAGATATCAGCTCTAAACAATTGTCTGCCTGAGACTGAAACAATGGTAGCACTGGTTTTCAATGGAGGCAACAATTGTGGAATTGGGAACCTGGGTTCTGCAGACTTTGGGCTAAATTCCAAATTTCAAGAGGAGACAAGCAATCATAAGTTTTGATGAGACGTACTGCAAATGTAACCAGATGTCGTTTCTTGCACAAAATAATGTTAATCAATAAAAAATCGTACTCACAATAAATTCTGTGCAGTTCTTTGTTGGGGGGGAAAAATTATTGAACACCTGTAACACTACCAAATTTACCAAAAATGTGGAGGCAAGTATGCAGTGTGTATTTATCCTATCCGGTGTTCGCAGATTGAAAGAGATTGCAGTCTGGGATATTTGGTTTTGAAACGGGCTGTCGAGCCCAGCCAAACCATCTGAGCGGTTGTGCCCACTCAAACATCTTCCTGAAATTTCCACATCTGCCAACATAACCCTCCATTACCTTTTTCCTCATATTCTTGTCCAGCTTCCCCTTAAATGTGTAAATACAGGCTATTTACTCACTCACTGTGGTAGCTAGATTAACATTCTCACATACCTTTGGGTATGGGAGTCTCCTCTGAATATCCTTTTGGATTTCTTGGTGACTATCTTTGAATGATATGGCCTAATACATTCAGCCTCTCAGACCACTTCATCACTTAAGAAAGGTTCAAAGAGCTAGGTAATGTTAGAGATCTAAAAGATTATAAGGCTAAAAGGAAGGATCTTAAGAAGGAAATTAGGAGAAGCAGAAGGGGCCATGAGAAGGCCTTGGCGGGCAGGATTAAGGAAAACCCCAAGGCATTCTACAAGTATGTGAAGAGCAAGAGGATAAGACATGATAGAATAGGACCCATCAAGTGTGACGGTGGTAAAGTGTGTATGGAACTGAAGGAAATAGCAGAGGCACTTAATGAATACTTTACTTCAGTATACACAGTTGTTACATACCCCGTAACTGGGTCACTTACCAGCAAAGATAGAGAGGTCCGTTGAAGTCTGATGGTACTATTTTTAACAGTATTTATTGGTAAAAATACACAAAAATAATATCAATGCAACCATACAGATAATATACGTCGTCAATACTAACTCTAACAGTGCAGGTATGATAATCATCAATAAGAAATAAGCTCTATTGTTGTTTAGGGGTTAATGTATTGTCCAATGGAAATATAAAAGTCATTAGCTCATTTAGGCTGCAGCCTTTGGTTGGAGTCAAGAGAGACAGATGTTTTAAACTTGCCGGCTTTTCCTTTTTATGATGTCGATCCTTCGAGAGTTCCGTTTTTGTAGTCTGTCCTTTTAGCTAAGCCATTCCATGGATGCCCGCCAATTCCTAGGCCAAGAAAAAGGACGCACGCGAGCCTCGTGCATGTGGGGTAGATCTTGGAATCTAGGGGTGGGACCTCCACCGGCTGTCTCGTCATTGTCATTGCTGACCAAACCTTACCACCGGCTAAATCATTACCCAGAAGGACATCCACGTCAGTTCTCGGGAATTCTGATCGCACCCCCATTTCAACTGGTCCAGATACCAGCTCACAATTCATAATGATCCCATGCAAGGGCACCGTTTCCGTCCCTTTTCCTATTCCTTTCACAGCTACCATTCCCGTCTTGTGACCAAAATCCAGTACCTTACTGCTAATCAATGACAGTTCAGTGCCTGTGTCTCTCCAGATCCGCACGGGAACTGGTGTGTCTCCCTCTCTCACAGACACGGTTCCGTTTGACATACAAGTCTCAGACCCTTCTCGTACTCTGTCTACCCAGGGCTCTCTTGTCGATTTACTGATTACCACGGCACATCCTATAGGGACTGCTGCTTTCCCTTTTCCTGTCTCCTTCCTCGGAGCAAAGCACCTAGATGCAATATGTCCCCCCTTTGCACAATTAAAACAGGTCAAGCCCGGAAATCTCTGGCCGTCTTGCCTCTCCCCCTCAATCTTACCACCAGCTCCTGGCGGGACATCTGCCTCAGCCGGCGGGCTTTCTCTACCGTTCCCATGGTCTCTCTGGTAACTTTTATTCGAGGAAAACTTTGTCTTGTGGGTTAGGGCATATTCATCTGCGAACCTCGCAAATTCGGAGATGGACTTATTCGGCTTCTCATTCAAATACATCCGGATGTCCTCCGAAACACAACCTTTAAATTCCTCAATCAGAATTAACTCCCTGAGACGCCAAAAATACTCTTCCACTATTTCTGCTGTACACCAATGATCCAAGAGCACACCCTTCTCATAGGCAAACTCTGTATACGTCTGATTCCACCCTTTCTTTAAATTTCTGAACTTTTGTCTATATGCTTCAGGTACCAATTCATAGGTCCGGAGAATGGCTTCCTTTACTTTGTCATAATTCGCCGCCTCTTCCTCCTCCATGGACAACGCTGCATATGCTCATTGTGCCTTCCCTTTTAACACACTTTGTAACAATGCCACCCACTGCTCTTTGGGCCACTTCTGATTCACTGCCACCTTTTCAAAAAGCAGGAAATAACTATCAACATCCGTCTCCTCGAACGGAGGTACTAACCTCAACTCCCGACTAACATTAAACCGCTCCTCTCGGTCTGACCCTTGAGTTCTTCGCTCTTGCCTTAACTTCTCCATGTCCAAGTCATGTTGCCTCTGTTTCTCTGCCTCCTCATACTCTCTCTCCTTCTCGGCTCTCTCCTTTTCTTTCTCAGCTCGCTCCCTCTCTTTTTCAGCTGCTTCCAGCTGTTTTAATTGCACCATGCTCCCTTTGCTTCTCAGCTCTGTCCTGCTCTAACTCCTTTAGCTGGAGCTCATGCTCCCTTTGCTTTTCAGCTGCTTCCAGCTGTTTTAACTTAATTTCATGTTCCAACCTTAATTTCTCCAATTCTAATTGAGCTGTCCCACTAGCTGGTACCTTTTCAGGGATATTTTCCAATACCTCAGCTGCAAACACATTCTTCCCAGTATAATACTGAGTTATGGCCCTTCGCACCTCCCGCTTTTTCATTGACAACCTCACCTCTGCGAGGTTTAGTCCCTTCGCCATTTTTATCAAGTCCAATTTGGAGGCCGCCTCTAGCGCCTCCAGAGTCGGGTTTTCTATAAATTCATCCATGTCCCTCTTTGCTGGTTTCCCGTCTGGCTACCCGCATACCAAATCCAAGTTTGGACTCACAAGCCCGATTCACTGGCCCCCCAATTTGTTGTCAAATCCCGAGATGAGAACCCCAAGTTGTTACGTACCCCATAACTGGGTCACTTACCAGCAAAGATAGAGAGGTCCGTTGAAGTCTGATGGTACTATTTTTAACAGTATTTATTGGTACAAATACACAAAAATAATATCAGTGCAAACATACAGATAATATACATCGTCAATACTAACTCTAACAGTGCGGGTATGATAATAATCAATAAGAATTAAGCTCTATCATTGTCTAGGGGATAATGTATTGTCCGAGGGAAATATAAAAGTCATTAGCTTATTCAGGCTGCAGCCTTTGGTTGGAGTCAGGAGAGACAGATGTTTTAAACTTGCCAGCTTTTCCTCTTTATGATGTCGATCCTTCGAGAGTTCCGTTTTTGTAGTCTGTCCTTTTAGCTAAGCCATTCCGTGGAAGCCGGCCAATTCCTAGGCCAAGAAAAAGGACGCAAGCGAGCCCCACTGGCTGTCGCTATTAAACACTGTCATGGGATTTCTAGTGTTTCTCCGGGTGCATCTAAAGGGGCTGTTCCCCAGACCCTCTTTTATCCTGACTCACAGGGTCTCAGATGTCAATCAGGTTGGGATGATGCAACCCCCCTTTGATCATTCCCTGAGGGCTTCCATGAAGTACAGTACTCAATACACAATTCTGTCTCCAAGAGACAACGGCCGTTTCCCGTGGCTTTGTATCGCTGAGGGGCCAGGACATTCCAAACCCCTTTGTGGATTCTGTGTGTCTTTCTCTCATTTCCTGGGTCTCCTGACCTGAATTAATAGCGATCTTGCGATTCTTAAAAAGGAGGGGGCTACTTTGTACCCTTCGGCCCCTCAGAGTTGGAGCACAGGCGTAACACTATGGAAAAGGATCTTGGTGATTGTAGTGATGACTTGCAGCAGACCGAAAAGCTTGAGCATGTAGATATTAATAAAGAGGGTGTGCTGGTGCTTTTGGAAAGCATCAATTTGGATAAGTTGCCGGGACTGGATGAGATGTACCCCAGGCTACCATGGGAGGCAAGAAAGGAGATGGCTGAGCCTCTGGCAATGATCTTTGCATCATCAACGAGGATGGGAGAGGTTCTGGAGGATTGGAGGGTTGTGGATGTTGTTCCCTTATTGAAGAAAGGGATTAGAGATAGCCCAGGAAATTATAGACCAGTGAGTCTTACTTCAGTGGTTGGTAAGTTGATGGAGAAGATTTATGAACATTTGGAGAGGTATAATATGATTAGGAATAGTCAACAAGCCTTTTGTCAAGGACAGGTTGTGCTTTAAGAGCCAGATGGAATTTTTTGAGGATGTGACTAAACACATTGATGAAGGAAGAGTAGTAGATGTAGTGTATATGGATTTCAGCAAGGTATTTGATAAGGTACCCCATGCAAGGCTTATTGAGAAAGTAAGGATGCATGGGATCCAAGGGTACATTGCTTTGAGGATCCAGAAGTGGCTTGCCCATAGAAAGCAAAGAGTGGTTGTAGAAGGGTCATATTCTGCATGGAGGTTGGTCACCAGTGGAGTGCCTCAGGGATCTGTTCTGGGACCCTTACTCTTCGTGATTTTTATAAATGACCTGGACGAGGAAGTGGAGGGATGGGTTAGTAAGTTTGTTGATGACACAAAGGTTGAGGGTGTTGTGGATAGTGTGGAGGACTGTCAGAGGTTACAGCGGGACAGCAAAACTGAGCTGAGAAGTGGCAGATGGAGTTCAACCCAGATAAATGTGAAATGGTTCATTTTGGTAGGTCAAATATGATGGCAGAATATAATATTAAAAGAAAGACTCTTGGCAGTTTTGAAGATCAGAGGGATCTTGGGGTCCAAGTCCATAGGACGCTCAAAGCAACTGCGCAGGTTGACTCTGTGGTTAAGAAGGCATATGGTGTATTGGCCGTCATCAATCATGGAATTGAATTTAGGAGCCGAGAGGTAATGTTGCACCTATATAGGACCCTGGTCAGACCCCATTTGGAGTACTGTGCTCAGTTCTGGTCGCCTCACTACAGGAAAGATGTGGAAACCATAGAAAGGGGGCAGAGGAGATTTACAAAGATGTTGCCTGGATTGGGGAACATGCCTTATGAAAACAGTTTGAGTGAACTCAGCCTTTTCTCCTTGAAGTAATGATGAGAGGATGAGACGTGACCTGATAGAGGTGTATAAGATGATGAGAGGCATTGAACGTGTGGATAGCTAGAGGCCTTTTCCCAGGGCTGAAATGGCTGCCACAAGAAGACATAGGTTTAAGATGCTTGGGAGTTGGTACAGAGGAGATGTCAGGGGTAAGTTTTTTACGCAGAGGGTGGTGAATGCGTGGAATGGGCTGCCAGCAGTGGTGGTGGAGGTAAATATGATAGGGTCTTTTAGGAGACTTTTAGATAGGTACATGGAGCTTAGAAAAATAGAGGGCTATAACCCTAGTAATTTCTAAGGTAGGGACAAGTTCAGCACAACTTTGTGGGCTGAAGGGCCTGTATTGAGCTGTAGATTTTCTATGTTTCTATGTTTTCTATAACTTCAAAGATCCCTATCAAGTGATCACTGAGTTTTCTTTCTTATGAGAAATGAGATTTCATTTGTTTTTCCTTCCTGATGTATATACCATCCATTTCAGGCATCATCTTTGTAAATCATCTTCACGCTTTCTTTAGTACCTATGAATGTGAATGGTGACCAAAACAGAATGTGGTTCTGTATTTTGATGTAGAATGAAGATGACATCCTCAGTTTTCAGCTCTAACCCTTTAGAAATTAATAGGTTTTTATGGAATTGCCATTTTTTGGTGACTGGTACATTTGTACTCCAAGATTCCATAATTCCACAACTCCACTTGGACTCAAACCATTCAAATGATAAATGATCTTTCTAATCCTCTTTACAAATGTCCTATCTGGCATGAATCTGTGTAAACACAAGAAAGTCTGGGGATGTTGGAAATCCAGAGCAGCATACATGAAATGCTGGAGGAACTCAGCAGGTCAGGCAGCATCTATGGAAACGAGTAAACAGTCAATGTTTTAAGCCCAGACTCTTCTTCAGGACTGAAATGGCAGGGGAAAGATGCCAGAATAAAAACATGGGGGAAGGGGAAAGAGGCCCCCTAGAAGGCGATAGGTAAAGCCAGGTGGATGTGAAAGGTCAAGGGCTGGAGAGGAATGAATCTGACAGGAGAGGAGAATGGGCTATGGGAGCAACTGAAGGAGGAGGGGACTCAGGGGAAAGTGACAGGCAGGTGAGAAGAGGTAAAATGTCAGAGAGGGGAATAGGAAAGAGGGGAGGGGGAGGGAAAAAAATTTGGGAAGGAAAATCAATAATCACGCTATCAAGTTGGAAGTTACCCAAATGGAATATAAAGTGTTGCTTCTCCACCCTGAGGGTGGACTCATTGTGGCACAAGAGGAGGGCATGGACCAACATGTTAGAATAAGAATGGGAATTGGAATTAAAATGTTTGGCTACTAGCAAATACCGCTTTTGGCAGATAGAGCAGAGTTGCATGATGAAGCAGTTCCCCAGTTTATGCTGGGCCTCACAAATGTAGAGGAGGCCGCCTCGGGAGCACCAGACACAATAGACAACCCTAACAGATTCACAGATGAAGTGTTGCCTCACCTGGAAGGACTGCTTGGGGCCCTGAATGGACGTGACTGGGGAGGTGAATGAGCAAGTGTAGCATTTCTGTTCGTTGGAGGGATGAGTGCCAAGAAGGAGATTAGTGGGAGGGACAAATGGATAAGGGAATTGCGGAGGGAGCGATTCCTGTGGAAAGTCGGGGGTGGGGCGTGGAGGTTTAATGTTACAATCCCTTTGAAGATAGAGGAAGTTGCAGAAGATGATGTGTTGGATGCAGTGGCTAATGGGGGTGGTAGGTAAGGACAAGAGGAAGTCTATCACTGCTAAGGAAGTGGGAAGATGGGGTGAGAAGGAACTGAGAAAAAGGAACAGCATTTTTTACAGGAGAGAAAGTGGGAAGGGATATAATCAAGCTAACCATGGAAATCGGTAGGTTTATGACAGATGCCCGTTGACAGTCTGACTCCAGAGATGGAGATGGAAAGATCAAGAAAGGGGAGGCAGGTGTCAGAAATGGACCAGATGAATTTAAGGGCAGGATGGAAGTTAGCAGTGAAGTTGAATACATTGATGAGCTCAGCATGAATCTATGAAGCAGACCCAAGGCAGTATCAATGTCGCAGAGGAAGGATTGGGAAGAATTACCAGGAAAGGCTTCGAACACGGACTGGTCTTCATAGCCAATTAAAGGCAGGCATAGCTGGGACCCATACAAGTGCCCACGGCTACCTCTCCTGTCTGGAGAAAGTGGGGGGGGGGGGCCGAAGGAAAATTTGTTGAGGGTGAGGAGCAGTTTTGCCGGATGGTGAAAGGTGGTGGTATAGGGGAATTCATTGGTTCTTTCATTAAAAAGCAAAGTATTGAGACCTTCTTGATGCAGGATAGAAGTGTATAGGGACCGGATATCCATGGTGAAAATAAGGCAGCCAGCGCCCGGGAAATGAAACTTTCTGAGCAGATTGAGAGCATGAGCTGTGTCATGGATGGAGGTGGAAAGGGACTGCACCATGGAGGACCAAATGGAATCAAGGTATGAGGACACAAGTTCATTGGGGTAGGGGCAGGCAAATACATTAGTTCTACCCAGAGAGTTGGGTTTACGGTCCTTGGGTAAGAGGAAGAAGAGAGCCGTGTGGGTAAGGGACTATGAGTTTGGTCTCAGTGGATGGGAGTTCTCCAGAGTTGATAAAGTCAGTGATGGTGCCTGAGATAGCTTTCTGATGGTGTGGCTCACCCATGCGGGGTATGGAATCCTTGCTAAAGAGGTGGGTCGGAGACATAGAAGAAGAGCTCAAAGTTGTGGCAGGTGTGGCTGATGTTCAGGTGAAGGGGGACAAAGGTGAATGCTGAGGGTAGAACATTCTGCCCCAGAGAGGGGAAGTTTGGAGGCAATGGTGAAAACATGGCAAGGATAAGAACTGGGATCAGAGAGTGGAAGAGAGTTGGTGGTGCTAGAGGAGAGGAGAGGGGTGGGGTGCTCAGAGAAGGTGGGTGGGAGGAAGATGGAGGCTCCAAGAACCCAAGAGGCGATGGTGGAGCCTGAGTGACACAGAGTGGGGGAACGGGAGCCTGGGGGCCCGGCGGCAGTGAGTAAAGTCTCGAACTGGAGGTACTGGATCAAGGTCCAGGCTGGAGCTGGAGCTAGAGGAAGTGTAGCTTGCAGTCTGAAGGTGTATCTGTGTAGATCTTTATTTGATTGCCTGTCCTGTAAGTTTATTGGTGTTCGCCCAAAAGTTGCCATAGTTAAACTTAGCACCCCCCCCCACCAGTTTCATATCAGCTGCAATTTAAAAATTGTGCTTTTGAGTCCAGCGACTGAACCATTAATGTGATCTGTGAAGGATATCAGCACCTATACTGTGGAACACCATTATCCAATCTCTTCCAACATGAAAAGATATTCTTTATTCATTTACACGCCGCATAAATGATCTAACAACCACTTCTATTTCTTCCCTGCCTTCCCATTCTCTGTTCTTACTCACTAGCCTTCTGTGGGCTATGCTATTAAAGGCCTTTTAAGAAATAAAGTTACGCTACATATAAGTCTCCCAGTTACCTTTTCAGAAATCGGGGAGAAGTGATGTGAGAAAGAGGATTAGGTCTGAGCATATCATCATCTTCATTGATACCTATTTCACTGCAGTGTTTGGATTATGAAAGGTCTAAGGTTACATGTGGTGTGAAGCTGAAAGTAGTGACAAATCTTGCAGAATACTGAGTGATAGTGAATGTGCTAGTTGTGTAATGTCCATTGAAGGAAGCCATATGGCAGTACCTTTACAGCCATTGGGACTTGATGATGTTTGTGACTGATCTTGATCATTCTTGCTTGGTTGTTAATCATCTCACAGTATTATACCATGTCTTTGGACTTTGCTGTTCATGCTACTCATGTTGCTTATGTTACATCTCACCTACCTGCTGTTGTACTATAAGCCTGAAAGATTTCTTGGTCTCCAGAGGGCAAAAGACATTTATCCTTCTGTCCACCTTATTTCCAAGGTTAAATCAGAAATTCAATGTGTCCACTCTCTCCCCGATCAGTCACGTCTTCATTGCAGTCTTCAAGATCCACAAAGCTTGCAAGTACCAAATATCCAAGCTGGATTCAGCCAAAAAGCACTTCCACTTTGACTGGTCCAGATGTGACAGTAAGTATCACTGATCGGCCAATGGCAGTTACCACTTCACAAGATATTTCCCCTTAGGTTACATTGGCATAATGTGCTGGTTGTTTGATTAAACTGTTACTATGGTTTCAGCCTGCATCAGAAAGTAATGAGGGTCATTCTTTGCATTGTGGTCACTGCACCCTTTCGCCGGTGCAATCCAACTTTGCTGCCAGTGGTTCCTTGTTGCAGTTCAGTTGATGTCTGTTTTTGACTAAATATGTAGTACATTCTGTATGTCATATACAATTTAATTTCTTAAAATATGTGATATATTTTACATTTCAATTCTGTTATCTATCCAGAAATAGTGTAAATATAATAGCATTTTAAACTTGGCATCTTGCACTGAATTTCTCAAAAGTGCATATCCTTGATAAGTGAACAGAAAAGTTGAAACAAACCACCATTTTCTTATCAGAAATTTGTGTTTAAAATGTATTTGGACATAAGACAGACACATAGATTAACCAAATTTTCTTCACTATTGACTACTTTCTTCGCTTGAGCTCATGCAGGCCAGAATTAGGAAAGACTGTCTGGTATGTACTATTATTAGTCTGTAATCACCAGACTATTTTAGATATACAGTGAAAAAATGCAATTATATACACCGAACCAGCACATTAGTCATTTCGGCCAGTATCGTTTATGCTTATGGTATATTTTTAATTCTAACATGTGCAGTAGTGAAGGAGTCCATTCCAGACCATGGCTGAAACAAGATAATACATTGGTTTGGACTGGCTGTGGTGATAATTTTCATAATGCCTATGTAAGATATTTACTTGTTGAAGAAAAGACTCATTATCCTTTGCCTTTTGA
This sequence comes from Hypanus sabinus, assembly GCF_030144855.1. Classification (NCBI taxonomy): domain Eukaryota; kingdom Metazoa; phylum Chordata; class Chondrichthyes; order Myliobatiformes; family Dasyatidae; genus Hypanus; species Hypanus sabinus. Next base: position 25,133,086 of record NC_082719.1, read on the forward strand.
TAAACCATGTCATTATTAAGGCCCACCTATAAGTATCTGACGATATTCTAATGCTGAAATGCATTATTTATCAATACAAAAGCTTCAAAGTTGGCCAGGGTCATGGAGTCATTGAGTCCTACAGCATGGAAATGTCCCCTTTGTCCCTACTCATCCATGCCAACTGTGTTGCCCTCTGAGCTGGTCCAATCTGCCTCTTTGGCCCATAGCTCTTAAACATATCTTCTCCATGTACTTATTTAAATGGCTCGTCAATGTTCTCGCCTCAACCACACTTCTGCTGGCTCATTCCAAATGTGCGAACCACCCTTTGCATGAAGAGGCTACCCTTGATGTTGTTTTAAAATCTTTTCCCTCTGAACCTATGCTCTCTTTTTTTTAAACATCTCCTCCCTGGGAAGAAGATTATGCAATTTCACTCTGTCTATATTCCTGGAGGTTGTATGTACCTCTATCTGGTCAACCCCTAACCTCCAATGTTCCAGGCATAAAGTCCTAGATTATGCAACCTTTCCTTGAAATTCAGGCCTCCAAGTCCAGCCAACATCCTGGTAAGTCATGGAGTCCCGAGGTAAGAATCATACTCCTAGACCAATTAGATGGCACACTCTTTCTAGTTCAATAACATCTTCCCTATGTTATTCATGCACATCTTCCAGTTTAATAACATCTTTCCTATAACTGTTGGCTATTCATATTATGACACTTCTAACATCCTGAATCATAATTGGGAATTTAAGATCTGGATGAGGAATGTTTTATGATGCACTGTGTGATTGGACTGCACTGTCACATTGATTCCATGGCTTCTCAGCACATATGGTACACTCTAGGAGGTACAGCATGAAACAAACAATCATCATGCAGCATCTGTGCAACGTAGCTATCTGCTTTGTTGAAAATGGATGGAAACAAAACGAAGCAAACCTTCTTAGTGTGTGACTTAAAATGAAAACTTCACGACAAAACTTTGAAATTTTCAATAGACTGCTCAGAAACTATAAAGGATCAGGTTTCTCATTACTACTCAGACAAAGCCTTCTATTTTATTTTGTTTGGGGATTTGAGTGATTGTTCTGGAATCTAAATCTCCATCTCTCCTACCATGTTTTCTAATCTGTCATAATTTGCATACATCTTCCAAATATGCAGTTCACAGGCTGATCCACTGTTTCCTTCACTGGTTCTGCTTAAGAATTGGCACATGAATAACATCATACAAAATGTTGGTTCACATGTTCAGTAGGTTCAATAGGTGCATTTACTTCAGAGAAATGTATACAATATACATCCTGAAATTCTTTTTCTTCACAAGCATCCACAAGAACAGAGGAGTGCCAAAAGAACGAATGACAGTTAACTGTTAGAACCCCAAAGCCCCCCTCCCATGAACAGGCAGCAGCAAGGCAATGAGCCCCCCCACCAGCAAAAAAGCATTGACACCCTCCACTGAGCACTGAAGCATGCAGCAAAGCATCAATAAACACACAGACTTGCAGTACCCCAAAAACTACTCGTTCACCTGGTAATTCGACATACCACAGGCTCTCTCTCTCTCTCCCTAATAAGGGAAAAAGAAGTGCTCATTTCACTGCAAGATGGGAGACATAACAAACAACTTGCTGATTTGTGATGTTAAGAGTCTGTTGCGTTGCCTTTTGCAAACTCTGTGCCAGAGAATTGGCCCCAGAAAGGCTTGGGTCTCTGGATAAGCAGCCAGCAGCCAACCCGCTGTTCCTGATGTACCGTGTTTTCCTGCAATGCCTCAGTCAGGTGCAGCAGCCTTGAATCAGCCCATCTCCAGAGCCGCACATAAACATTAGATAGATTCTACTTAGCTATATATTCTGACAATGTGTACATGCATTGACCTCACTCACAACACTCACTCAACCTGCGGCCCATCTCCTGTGCAGCAGCATTTTAGCATAAATGAATTTCAAGTTTATTTCTAACATTCATTTAAACAGCAAAAGAAATCCCACTCTATATACCTTTACCCTTTTATATGCTGTCTAGCATGTTTGTTATCGACAATGTTATTTTCCTTGCTCAATTATTTCTTGAAAACTACAAGAACAAAAAATACAAGAATTTAATATTTCAAAAACATTTTAAAAAATGCTTCTTTTGAACACTTTAGAAAAGGTCAAATATCCCTTAATTATGAACTTTCTTAAATAATTTTTTTTGCCTCAGATATGCACACATCAGCTTCAAACTTTCTGGAATATTATTGCATCTATTATGAACCAGAATAATAATGTAGAGTTATTGTGGAGAATCAGTCAAATCAATTCATAGGGAAACATTCAACAGATCAGTGAATTGTTTCCATAAAGGAATTTGATATAGAACTGCCCTATACTATTAAACAAGCAAGATCATTGGTTATTCAAAACTAACAAACATAGACATCTGATGAGTTCAGAAGTGACATAATACACAACTGGTAGCAATATAAAGAACAATAGGCAACACAGCAGATAGTGCAGTAAGAGCAACAGAAATGAATTGTGAAAGTAAACAAGGAATATGAAAATAAAGTAATTTTACAACTGGAGAAAAACAGGTGCAAAGTGAAAATCAACAGAAGGAAATGATGTTAAAATGGTTTGCATCCTAGGAATAATAAAAGATGTTTTACAATATTGCTAATGACATAACTATTGATTAAAAATAGACATGCAGTACATTAACAATTGTGTGTATCACATGCTACTTAAGATGGAACATGGAAGTAGTGTCTTGTAGCCCAGTTAGCCTCATATCAAATGTTAGAAAACTACTGGTTTATAATTAAAGATGGGTGTCTCGTCATCATGAAATTGTTCACCTAGTCAGAGATAACCAGTGTGAATTTGTGAAAAGAATATCATGCCTAATATAACTGATTTTTGATTTGAAAAAGTGACTGAAGTGGGAGACATGGGAATGACTGTAGGTATCACTTGAGCAGATTCTCATGAGAAACTGTCAGCAGTTTTGAAGAAAGTTTAATGGTCTGGTTGGGAAAATGACCTGAATGATAGAAAATAGAAGAAAGAGAATGGGGCAGAATTGACAGGTGATCTCATTCAGTGATCTTTGTTAGGGCCTCAAATATTAATTATATTTTTATAGTTGTGTTTCTAGGTATGTAATGTAATGTAATGTAATGGCAGGCAGCATTGTAAGCAATGCAAATGGAAGCATAAACATTCAAAGTTATATTAATAGATTAAACCACCAGACAAATTTGTTGCATATGAAAATGCACATGGGCAAATGGGGAAATTCAGACAAAATGATCTATAATAGTTTTCTGCTTAAATAGTAAATTAGCAAGAAACAGCATAGACCTTAAGACACAGGGTCCAGATCATTAGTGTGTTACATTCAGATGGAAAAGTTCTTCACATGGAAGGTGGTGAATATATGAAACGAACTGTCAGAGGAGGTGGTGGAGGCAGATACAGTTACAATGTTTAAAGGGCATTTGGGCAGGTCGATAGAGAGGAAAGGCATGGAGGAAGGGTCAAAGATCAAGAGAGGCCAAAGGGATGAGCATGAATAGGCGTAAACCTGCATAGACATGGGCTTGAATAAGGTGGGTGCAAAAGGCCCATTTCTATGCTGCAGGATTCCATAAAGCCAGGTACTCATAATGTGCTTGGAATGTACTTGGAAATTTGTGATGAGTTGAATCAGCTGTCAACTTGCACACGAGGTCCTACAACAGGAATGAGGTTTTGAGCAGGTCACCGGTATTAAGTAAAATAAATATTGGGTAGAACTGTTGGGGATTTCTATACCCAAGCAAACACTTCATTCACAATGCCCAAAGAAGGATATTGTTACTAGATATAGGAAAGGTGGATAATGGTGCTAAAGATGAAGTAGCTAGTTTACAAACAGAGGCAATGTATAGTGAGGAGAGGCTGTTCATAGGGCAAAATTGTAGTCAATAGGACGTGTTGCAATGTAAAACACGGACAAAATCGAAAAGGGTGAATACAGGACCGAAGGTGTTGTATCTGAATGTGCACAGCATTTGGAATACGGTAGATGAACTTGCAGTGCAGTTACAGATTAGCTGGTAAGATGTTGTAGGCACCACTGAGTCATGGCTGAAAGATTATAGCTGGGAGCATGATGTCCAAGGATGCACATTGTATCGGAAGGATAGGCAGGAGGGCAGAGGGGGCAGCATTGCTCTGTTGGTAAAACATGAAATCAAATCAGTAGAAAGAGGTGACAGATGGCCAAAAGGGTTGAATCATTGTGGATAGAGCTAAAAACGGCAAGGGTAAAAAGACCCTGATGAGAGTTTCATACAGACTGCCAAACAAGGATGTGGCCTACAAATTACAACAGAAGATAGAAAATGCATGCCGAAAGCGCACTGATACAATATGCAGGTAGGTTGGGAAAATCAGATTGGTGCTGGATCACAGAAGGCGGAATTTCTAGAGTACCTAGACTTGGCTTTTCAGAGCAGCCCATGGTTGAGCCCACTAGAGGATCAACTATACTGGATTGGGTGTTGTGCAATGAACCAGAATGCATTAGAGAGCTGAAAGCAAAGAACCCAGAGGGGTAAGTGATCATAATATAATTCAATTCACCCTGAAATTTGAGAAGAAGCAAAAGTCAGATGTATCAGTATTCCAGTGAACTAAAGGATATTACAGAGACATGAGAGAAGAGTTAGCCAGAATTGACTGGAAAAGAACACTGGTAGGGATGATGGCAGAGCTTCAATAGCTGGCATTTCTTGAAACAATTCAGAAGGCACAGGATATATACACCCCAAAGAGGAAGGAATATTCTAAAGGAAAGGTGACACAACAGTCGCTAATAAGATAAGTCAAAGCCAACATAAAAGCCAAAGAGAGGACATATAATAGAGCAAAAATTAGTGGGAAATTAGAGGATTGGGACTCTTTTAAAAATCATCAGAAGGCAACTAAAAAAAGTCATTAAGAAGGTAAAGATGGAATACAAAAGTATGCTAGCCGATTATATTAAAGAGGATAACAGAAGTTTCTTCAGATACATGAATCGTAAAAGTGAGGCAAGAGTGGATATTGGACCACTGGAAAATGATGCTGGAAAGGTAGTAATGGGGAGCAATGAAATAGCAGACAAACTGAATAAGTATTTTGTATCAGTCTTCAATGTGGAAGACACTAGCAGTATAGTGGAAGACCCCAGAGTCAGGGGACATGAAGTGTATGAGGTTACCATAACTAGAGAAAAGGTTCTCAGAAAACGGAAAGGTCTGAAGGTAAATAAGTCACATGGATCAGGTGGTTGAAGAGATTCTGGAGGCATTAGTAATGATCTTTCAAGAATCACTAGATTCTGGAATGATTCTGGAAGACTAGAAATTTGCAAATGTCACTCCACTCTTCAAAGAAGGGTGAGCAGGAGAAGAAAGGAAACTTTAGGCCAGTTAGTCTGACCTCAGTGGTTGAGAAGATGCTGGAGTCAATTATTAAGGATGAGGTCTCGGGGTTTTTGGAGGCTGTTCTCAGCAAGGTTTCCTCCAGGGAAAATCTTATGGACAAATCTTTTAGAATTCTTTGAAGAACTAATAAGCAAGATTGATAAAGGAGAATCAGTTGATGTTGTGTACTTAGATTTTCAGAAGGCCTTTGACACTGCTTAACAAGCTACAAGCCCATTATTCTACAGGAAAGATTCTAGAGTGGATAAAGTGGAGGCTGATTGGCAGGAGAAAAAGTGTGGGAATAATATGAGTATTTTCTGATCGGCTGTCGGTGGCTAGTGGTGTTCCACAGGGGCCTGTGTTGGGACCATTTATTTTTATATTATATGTCACTGATTTGGATGATAGAATTGATGGCATTTTTGCAAAGTTTGCGGATGATATGAAGATAGAGGGGCAGGTAGTTTTGAGGAAGTAGAGAGGCTAGAGAAGGACTTAGTCAGATTAGGAGACTGGTCAAAGAATTGGCAGATGGAATACAATGTTGGGAAGTGTATGGTCATGCTCTTTGGTAGAAGAAATTGAAAGGGTTGACTATTTTCTAAACGGAGAGAAAATACAAAAACTGGAGGGGCAAGGGGGCTTGGGATTCCTTGTGCAGGATTCCCTAAAGGTTGATTTGCAGGTTGAGTCTGTGGTGAGGAAAGCATTCATTTCAAGAGGACTAGAACATAAAAAGCAAGGATATAATGTAGAGACTTTATAAAGCACTGGTGTATTCTGAGCAATATTCTTGGAGTATTCTGTGCAGTTTTGGGCCCCTTATCATCAAAAGCATGTGCTGAAACTGGAGAAGGTTCAAAGGAGGTTCATGAAAATGATTCCATAATTGAATGACTTGTCATATGAAGTCTTTTGAAGGCTCTGGGCCTGTATTCACTGGAATTCAAAAGAATGAAGGGTGATCTCATTGAACCCTATTGAATGGTGAAAGGCCTTGATAGAGTGTATGGGTAGAGGATGTTTCGAATAGTGGGAGAATCTAAGATCAAAGTACACAGACTCAGATTAGAGGGGCATCCTTTCAGAATGGAGATAAAGAGGAATTTCTTTAGCCAGAGAGTGGTGAATCTGTGGAATTCTTTGCCATAGGCAGCTCAGGAGGCCAAGTCTTATGTAAGTTTAAGGCAGAGGTTGATAGATTCTTGATTGGTCAGGGTTTGCAGGGCTACAGGAAGAAGGCAGGAGATTGGGGCAGAGAGGGAAAATTGCACTGACCATGATGAAATGGAGGAGCTGACTCGAAGGGCCAAATGGCCTAATTCTGCTCCTATATCTCATGGTCCTATGATGTTATATCTTACAACACACTGGTTATAACTCATTGTCATATTGTGAATATGTATTTATGGGATTTGCAGTGATACTATGCAATGGCTTAGTCTTTATTGCTTCCTGAAAGATTTAATAGATACTCTGTGCAGACAGCATCATCAATGGTTTCCAGGAAAACCAACTCACATCCTAAGTCTATGCTTCAGAGTGGGAGAAATCTGCAGATTTGCTTTCTAGGTCATAAATGCTAACTTCGGTTTAGGAGGAATAAGATAGCAACTGAAACAATGTTAATTTCTCTGCCCAAGGGAGATCCATCACTGTCAATCCTGAAGATTCAGTTGTGCCCCAGTAAGTGGAGGCTTTGGGAGCGAAATACAAAATCAACCCAACCCTCTACTTTATGATATCACTTCCCCATATCTCAAGTGTTGTAATGCTTCTTTTGCTTTCTGCTGGAAATATCTTCTCTATCAATTTTATTGATTTACATAAAATCTTCATTAGAATGACCCCACACCTCTAAATGCTGGAAGAACGCAACTAGAACTGATATAATTTAATATGTTGACCATTAATGGCAGATTGATAGGTGCAATACCTAATCCCACCCATTTTTCCATCTGGAGATTTATTGCCCAGACTTGAAAGCAATTAACTAAAGGGAGTGACCAGTTGAGATGAATGGGGCTGAGTGTTCTCACCTACTGCTGCAGTCTCTCACTTGGAACCCTGTATTGGCTGCTTTCTTCTGGGCATTAGTGGGGAATCATTTTTTGATTTGGATGATTACTCTAACTAATTCTGGAGTATTGTGAGCAGTTTTGGGCTGATTATCTAAGAAAGGATGAGGTGGCATTGGAGGGGGTCCAGAGGAGGTTCATGAGAATGATCCCAGAAATGAAAGAGTTAACTTTTGAGGATCTGTGCAAATGGGCCTGTACTTGCTGGAGTTTAGAAGAATGAGAGTGGATCTCATTGAAACATATTGAGTTGAGAGTTAATGGGCAGAAGCTTAGGGGTAACACGAGGGGGAACTTCTTTACTCAGAGAGTGGTAGCTGTGTGGAACGAGCTTCCAGTAGAAGTGGTAGAGGCAGGTTCGGTATTGTCATTTAAAAAAAATGGATAGGTATATAGATAGGAAAGGAATGGAGAGTTATGGGCTGAATGAAGGGTGGTGGGACTAGGGGAGAGTAAGCGTTCAGCATGGACTAGAAGTGCTGAGATGACCTATTTCTGTGCTGTAGTTGTTATACGGTTATATTGAATTTTGAAAGGCATAGACAGACTGGATGTGGGGAGGATGTTTCCAATACTGAGATAATGTAGGACTAGAGAACATGTCCCATTAGAACAGAGATATGGAGGAATTTCTTTAGCCAGAGGATGGTGAATCTGTGGGATTCATTGCCACAGATTGCTGTGGAGTCCAAGCCATTGGGTATATTTAAGGTAGAGGTTGCTAGGTTCTTGATTAATCAGGGCATCAAAGGTTCCAGGGAGAAGAATTGGGTTGAGAGGGATAATAAATCAGCCATGATGGAATGGAAGAACAGACTCGAATGGCTGAATGGCCAAATTCTGCTCCTATGTCTTATGATCTTATGGTCTAATATACACAGCCTTCTATACACAATGAGCAGTTAAAATTGCAAAATGCAATACTTCCCCCAGTCTATTTGCCATCAAGGTAATATATATAGAAAGGGGCTGGAGAAAGGCCAGCAAACTCATGAAGGATCCCACCCATCCTATGGACTATTTGATCCACTTCCATCAAGGAAGAGGCTACACACCATCCTCAGTTGAATCACTAGATTCAAAAACAGTTACTTCCCACATCTTCATACACATCACCTAGCATCACTTTATGTATATACAAACAGTCTATGAATGCAAATACTTAAACTACATGTTTCTGCCCCATAATGACCTCATTATATTGATTGTTTAATAGCACATCATAGATCTCTTTCTCAATGTTGAATAATACCCTGTCAAAGCAATCACACATAATTTTGCCACCATACTGTGTATTCATATGTAATTCAAATTGCTACTGCTGAGTCTGACCTGCAATGACAGGATTGATTGGTGAAGGTGCTTTGATACTCTGGCCTAAGTGCCAGTAAAATTTCAGTAAGTATCTGTGAGAAAAGGCCGATGGTTAATATAACCTTTCACAGCACAATACACTCCACCCTTTACCTTTATGAAGAGCAATCACTTAGGGAATAATTGGATGCATGAATATTTCAAGAGATAGTTCTTACCAATGACTTTCAAGGATTTTTTCTGGATAAATTGAATGAACTCTGTAACATAGATTACCCCTTTGCAGACCTGATTCACAACTAGGTACCAACTACTGTGGAGTTCAGGAAGAGTAATGTCATTAGGCTGGCTGGCATATGAACCAGACTGAAGAATTCACACACCCTGCAAACTGAGGAATAAAACACATCAATTTATTAAAGTTGGTAAACATCATGAGGACATGAATTCTGGACATGGGACAATAAGTCAGAAGTAACAACAAACAAACACAAGTTTGCTCATTTTACTGTGATTAAAAAGAAAATTTTATTCTGTGGAAATGGCAATTCACATCCAGTATTTAGAACTTAAGAGGCTCTCCGATGATAGTTAGACTTTAGTAATTTATTAACATTTTAGTTACATTTCATTGGACAATATTTTTATAATTAAAATAGGGGTAAGAATGAATCACACCATATCACTGACCCCATATTGATTCCACCCGCCAATTATGCAACCGTCCACACACTGCCAAGGCTTCAGTTACTTCGAGATTGCCACGGACAGAAATTTTCTTTGCTTGTGGGTGTTGAGTAATAGCCGGCCGCCCCTAGTTCTGTGTCGCTGCGTTGAGACCCGGCTCGGAGTATGGCATAAACAGTACATTGTGAAATGTATCTGTATTCCCCACTCCAACTATTACATCCTCCACACTCTACAACAACCGAGCCTGAACTCAGACAAAGTTTAGACCGTATTCTTCCGATAGCACAGAATGCTATAATACCAAATTAAGCTGTAAGTAGGTAGCAGTGGACATGTCACCAGGTTTCCTAAACCTCGAGGAGCTGGCTGAGGCAACAGCACCTTCCAATAGCGTTTAGTTCGCAACATTCTCCTTGTTCGTCCCTGATACATGATTTGGTGTGAATAGCAGTTTGTAAAAAGCTGCGGCGACTTGGTAAAGGTTATAGAGAAGGAAGCGACGGCTATCCTGAAGGAGCGTGAATTGTGCGTAGTGGGTTGTCATACTGACTAGAGCATCCATCAATAATTATGCCCCTAAATCCAATGTCGTTATTGTGCTCGGGGCAATGACAGCAGAAAAAAACACACATCGACCCTTGTATAGATCAGGTTCAACCCATTACAGAGCAGGTGCATTTGTTTTATTTTAATATTCAGTCATTATTGTGGGGTTTAAAATAAAATGTATGCACATATTACGGGTGCTTACGGAAGATTTTAGTTGTAATAAGCAGAAAATTACAATGATCGTTTTATTGATACAAATTTCATTTATTGAGAATTTATAGCAATCATTTAGTTTCAGTTCACAAATAGATCCTACGGGTTATCCGCCTGACAGGATTTTCCAGCTAAATTGAAAGCTTCCCCTTGGACTAACGTTTAATAGATAGCCGTGAATTACGGGCTGGATATTTACTCCGGCAAACGGTCTGCTTAGTTTATGGCGCCCTGAATAAATACAAACAAAATTATAAAAGTGGTAAGAGCGATTTTTCTCCAACAGGTTGACGTCGCCACTGTTTACTCTTTTAGCTCCATTGCCTCTGACAGTGAGATCCTTCTGATGGTTGTTGCTGGCTAAATAGGGGATGATGAGAATCGCCGTAAATATACCAATTACCGGCAAGTTTACAGATGAGACTTCTCCATTACTTCCCAGCCTCGTTTCCCACACCAGTATCGTTTGGCATAGCTGACCAACACAGTAGTGGTAAAAGCAAGATAATCTGTTCCGGGGGAAGGGTTGCCTAAGAGGACTAGGAGGTATTCTTCGGGAAGTATGGAATATGCAGTGGCTGCTTTGAGCTTTTCTGTAAGTAATAGCAACGGATCACGGTTAAAGCGAAACATACCGCACAAAGTAAGTATCACTGCCTGAAAAAAAAGAGCTATTCCATTGACTGGGCCGCCAACTTTGAAAAAGAAGTTAAAATGCGTCAAAATGCTGGGGCTGAGCAGTTTAAGAAGCCCCGCTGTCTTGGACCTTTGTTATCCCACACCAAACATAAACAAATCGCTGTATTTCAGAATCAGAATCAGGTTTAACATCACTGGCATAAATCGTGAAATCTGTCTTCCGGCAGCAGTGCAGTAATACGCGAAAAAAACTATACATTTCTGATAAGTGCTGTAGAAGTTTGCTTTTCTCAGAGGTATTCTTACATAGATTGTAATTCAAATTAATTTTATTGCACTTGTAGTTAAACCACCTATGGCATTCATAGCAGAGGCGTCGTGTTTTACCTGGTCATTAATATTGGCGATAGAGCACAACGGTCTTGGCATTGCCATTGCCATTGCGAAGTCAACCTAAAACAAAATCGGCAAACGCGCAAGGTGTTCTGAAGCAGGTATACTATGGGATTGTTGCATGGGATAGGAAATCTATGGGGTCCATGGCGTGTTCTTTCCACAAGCACACGCAAGTCCTGCTGTTTTATTTTAAGGTATGACCTCTCTTCTGGGTGATAAATAAACGTTTGCGGAATTAAACAACACAGGACCGCACTGACTTTTATCAGGATCCGGATTCCTGTCGGCAGCAAGAATGCCCGCTGAGTGGGTGGAGCGATTTGAACGACCTTTGCAGTAAGGGCAAGCTCCAGGAGAAATGTTATCAAGGCCAAGGGACCAACTTTTGCCGAGTATGCTATTTTTATGTAGATTGCTGCTAACAATTGACAACATCTCCATCACCAAGATCAGTCAAGATCCCGTATTATATCTACCTTTCTGGAATTCGGTTAGCAATTGCTTAGCCGGGTCTAGATGAGTCGATTTTCTTGGCTGAAAGCTTCTCTGAAATTCATATGGTAGCCACTGAATCAGAATACATCAGAATGTGCAATGCAGGCAAATTATAAAACACGACTCTATAGATAGAACGAAAGGGCATAAATATATACTATAATGGTACATGGTGCCGGTCGTGCCCAACCGTGACAACATTTCTAAATACATTCGGCTGTCGATTCTAAGTCAGCTGAGATGGGAATGTAGGCACTTTTAATTAGCACTTTCAAATTTACTTTCTTCTGAATCATGGAAAGTAATGTCTCCCAGAAAGCTTTTATCCTTAACATAATCTTTTCAATTAAAGAATATTACTTCCAGTCGTTTAAATGTTGTGCTTAACGCATCGTTTTATTGACGGATGAAAGGTTACAAAAATATTTCTGATACCGAGATGGCAATTCCAAGAGATACACTTTTAAAAATATTGTATACAGTCCTGAGCCAAAAGCATCGGTCTAGGGTGGACTTACAACCCAGCCTTCTTATTTTGGAAATCATATATGTCGTGCACACACACGCCTTACTAAATACCAACCCCTTAAAATAATTAAACTAATTCAATAAATAATACGGATTTTTACTCACACATTTTATTCAAAATTCTTACCATTCCAAAAGAATGCATCTCTCCATTCACAAATTGAAAATTGTTCGCATTTGTGCTGAAGTCATTGACTCCACTGCCCCTTCACTTTTGCCAGTGCCGGCCAGCTAAAACTTTTACCAAGTTCTGATGCCATGAAAGGTTCCCTGCAAACCCGACACCCCTGAGCCTTGGTGGCCTTGAGACGGTGTTGCGGGGTAACTGACGTTGCCAACGTTGAAATTCATGCCCATATTGACAAAGGGACTGACAGACGCACTTTGTTGCACCGGTGGCATGCTCGAATACATGCAACTGTAGTCTCCCTCACAGGTGCCGGGGCCGCAGCTGGGGTAAATACTGTAGCTGTATGGCGCGACGCTGACATTATATGGCGTGCCATACGAAGGGGGTGCTCCCAGACAAGACTTTCCATCACGAACCAACACAGGCACTGCAACTCGGCGAGGAGCAGGAGGGGATGAACTAAATTCTAAGTGTTTATCCTGTCGCTGCCGCTTGCATTTGTATCTACGATTCTGGAACCAGATCTTGACCTGGGTCGAAGTAAGTTTTAACACGTTTGCCAGGTGATCTCTCTCAGGGGCGGATAGGTATCTTTGCTGCTTGAATCGTCTCTCCAATTCATAGACCTGGGCTTGAGAAAACAAGATCCTCGGTTTTCGGCGAATCCTCCGCATTGGAACCTCGAAATCTTCATTTTTCTTCCCTTCCCGTATAATTCTCTTTTCCATCGATTTTGCTTCTGGGTCTTTGTACAAACATAGAATTTCAAAAGAAAACAACATAAGACACTTTCGAATCGTACTCCGATAAAGTTAGGAAATAATGTCGACTTTTGTGAAGTGAATATTTAGTTCTCATTTGATATTTTCTCCAATTGTGTTGAAGCTCAGCACGAAACTACGGATTGGGGTGGGGTGGGGGCGTGGAATGGGTGCCTTATCCAGCAGGCCACAAGTTTCCCAATGATCATTTGCTCAAAAACTTACGCTCCATGTCAAATGACCCATAATAAAACTAAACATTTTTTTCATGTCCAGGTTAATTAGCTCTCATTTTTATGTTAATTAACCCTGCTTTTTATGAAGAGTGAATAAGAGTTGTCACATAATCAAGGTCTTCCTTGCATTTGTGATCTCGCTATGGTCGCTATGGTATACGCGCTGACTTTCCTAGTTCAATTCAATAGACAAAGTCGGGAACTCGCATTGTAACAACCATTACCCTACTTCACCACAAACCTGAAAGCACCAAGAAAACTTCAGCAGATTTGAAGCTGGCTTGACTTTCGATCGGCGCATACGAGGGCTGCAATGTGTTGCACTGAAGATGCTCCAGCATAACATGGATTGCAAAATCAACGAGACAACGGTCAAGGCCAGGGATTTACAGAGTTCGCAATTTACAGAATTTACAATTCGCAGCTAAATTGATTCGATGAATCCAAACAATCCAAATCAATTCCATGCATGTGTGCATCTGCTTAATAGTTTGGGGGCATTCACGTATTCTTACTTAAAGATTTGTCATTTAGTTAGTCATGATGTTACATGGTATTGTAAGGGTCGTTCACCCCACCGAGCTCCCACCCCAATCACTCGCACCAGATAACGTCCATTACCAAAGGAAGACCTTCGATTCGTTGATAATATTGTTATATTTACCTTGGGGGTCGTTTTGAAGAGAGAAGTCCACCCGCAGATCGCCAGAGTGCTGGACATTGTTTCTATCCGGACTGGATGGAAGTGTTGCATGATCCTTCTGGTCAAGGAATTTGATTACCTCACCTCCAAGGCCTTGGCCGGGTCTGTATTTGGCCTGACTGACTGGCTCCAACATGCAAGGAGAAGGTAGCGCGTCCAAAGATATGCTCAGGAGATCTGGACTCGGTTGCTTTTGCTGGTGATGTTCTAGATTTAAAATATCCTTTACGGAGAATGGTGTATTCGATGCCGCGGGACTTGGAAGCATCTCGGGGTAACCGTTGAGTTCCAAAGGTTCTTCCAAACTGCTAAGAGGGTCGTGTGAGAATTCCGACATACATTACTGATTTAATGACGCAGGTTTTTTTTACTGCCGCTTTCTCAGTTGAGGAGCAGCTGACGTTAACAGAGGCAGAGCCTGAAGGCTTCTAGTTAAATACAACCATTTCTATTGGCCACAATTTACAGTGAGCAAACATGGTTTTATAACAAGCCGGCATTTTTCTCTTGAAGAATTAAACTCTCGCAATCATTTGCCCGGGTTCCATCGTCTTTGAAGTTATATAAACCTTTTTGTTTATTCTCTGTAAAATTTGGCACATACAAAGAAAAGTTAAAGTTAAACACTAACGAGAACATTCAACAGTTCTCTAAATTTGGACGTTATTTTAATTAGATATGTTAGCTGACAAACACCCGCATTCATTTACTTAGTAAGATCCAGTAAATATTTGTATAATAACTATTACAAAATTTCATCTAAGCAATAATAGGCAATGCACCGCAGGTTTTAAATAGTAAATCGATCTGAACGCCGAATTTTTTTCACGATTGTCTATACCAGGGAGTTTTTTCTTGGGTCCCTTTAAGCACGGTGTGAATTTGATTGAAGAAAACGGTCAGCTTTGCATTTGAAACTGTTTTCCTATAAAGAGAGAAGTTCCCATTTAATCTCAACAGTTTTGCTGTCTTCAGTGCTTTGGGAAACAATGGCAATCTGACTGTATTTCATAAATGCAGATTCCTGTAGCATTTGCATTACTGTTGATGTCCCTATTATGTTAAATATTGAGTTAGTCCAATAACATGGCCAACGATCTCAAAACATATTCAAGAGATATAATAATTATATAAATATTACATTCAGAACGCGCTTTAACGTTCAATTGACATACTAATATTTGAAACTTCAGTACTCAAGTGAAGGACGTTTTCGTGAAGAACAGAAATTTAAACGTGGCTGCAATTGTTGGGCATTTGAGGAAATATAATGTATAATGCAATAAATTGGAAACACAGCATGTTTCAATGCCCTCTACGTAATGGATTGTCTCAACCGAAGAGATCAGGAAAAAGATGCTGGTTACATTAAAGCTGTCTGTTTATTTCTCTACTTCAAACTGAAGAGGCTTTTATAAGCTCTCTTTAATGCGCGCTGATTAGGAGAATGATTACTTCGGTTTAAAAAAAAATCCTTCACTAAATAGGTTTTACTATCGTTTAGGTAAATTAGTCGGATGTAAACGTCGCCCATAATTATACGTAATGTATTCCATGAACACAAATCAGCTAATTGTGAAATGTCGACTTTTCTTTAGACCGGTGTGGTCTGACACTGTTGGCAGCGGTTTTAGTGATTGACATTATCGTAGATATAACCTTCCATGGATTATACGGCGTGATAGCGCTGATATGGAATCTCTCCCTCCCTCAGTTTGCATTCTGAAAAGGAAGCTGTCAAGCAGCAATCCGTCTTCCTCTCTGAGTAATTAGAAGCCGAATAGTTGAAAGAGAGAGAGAGAGAGAGAGAGAGAGAGAGAGAGAGAGAGAGAGAGAGAGAGAGAGAGAGAGAGAGAGAGAGAGAGAGAGAGAGAGAGAGAGAGAGAGAGAGAGAGAGAGAGAGAGAGCCTATTTGCATATTAATTGATCAAATGTGCTGGATTTGACAATATTATCGAGTTATAATATTGAGCAGATTAAGCTGTAAACATGATGCTTCACGTATGTTCAGTATAAAGTCCGCTACTTTTTGCTCTATATAAATGATGCAGTCTTGGGGCCTGCAAGCCCAACTTCTAAAGTTTGTGATGACACAAAATGTGTCGGTATTGTAAATTTCAAAGAGTTTAGTGATTCTCTGAAGCAGGACACAGCTGGTAGAATGAGAAGGTCCATGACAAATGAAGCGTAATGAGGAGATAGTGCCTCATGTTTTGGTAAGAGATCGAGTAAAGGATTCTCTTTGCTAACATCGTTAATATATTCACCGGGCATTTGTTGTTATAGTTAATATGGGTGCATAATCAAATAATAAATAAACGAATGTATGTGAACTGAGTGAAATGCCGAATGTTCCCTTTATTCGTAAACTGTGCGGTAACGCTAAGCGATCGCGTTCATTTCTATTTGCGGACAGATTCTGCTAAGCTCTCAAGATATAGATAATGCAAATAACGCCAGAGACATGCATACAGGTTGATTGGGGGGTACTATGATATCAATCATATATTGTTCACGTTGACTATTTCGAGTAGGATATTTGACAAAGCATTATATTAATGGGCATTTTGAAGGTTAAACCTGTTTCTGAAATTAAAGATAATAGCTTCTGCAACTGAAATGCTTAACTTTCGATTGTTTAAATATTTATAATTCGATTCTTTTTTTGTAAATCTGTATTTGGTCTGGTAAAAGCAACCGAAATATTAAACAGTCCATTCATAGAATATAACTGCTTTGTAGCGACAGTAATTACACGATATATGTACTTTCCCATTTGCTAAATTTACTGTTCAATTGTGCTTTTTTTATAGAGCGTTTTGTTGCTAACTAACCGTTTCTGAATGTGACAGAATCTGCAGGTGAATAGATGTTTCACATATTGCCGAGTGTAAATTGTTTTGCACGAAATGCTACTCGGTTACGACTCTCTTTTATTGTAAGGATTTGCCAGCCACGTTTAACCTCGATTGTGTTGATATGTTTTCCTTGTGATAGTGAGCTCAAATCAAATTTTGGAAATTGTCACATCCACTTCGCTGCACATTGTTCTGGCGCTGATATTTATAATCCAGGGTCAACTGATAAAACAGTTTATCTGCAAAGTATTAATACTTTTATCAAACAGATAGCATGGCGTCTGATTCAATTAAAATTCCTTTGACAAAAATAATGACTGCGTTCAGTGATAGTGTCGCTCAGTGTCTGATACAGAGCAGGGTGCAGCATGCAGCCCGCTTAGGACGGAAACAACAAAAAAGTATCCCAGAAGGATCAAAACGCCATCCTCTCAAAGCTTAAGACCAATTCGAGATGACCCTGCCTTGCGAAGTATTTCGCAGTTGACCAGTTAGAAGATATTTTAAAACGCATCTTACTTAAATCACTTCCAAGTGTGTGGCATATGTTCACATCACAATGAGGTGTTGCACTTTGAGAACTTTTTGGCTGACGAATAATAAGCGAAAAGTTCGCGGCCATGAGTGTATCCTTATTCACTTCGTCCCATGCTGTCAGTGCTAAATATATTTCTAGCCATTTTCCCTCCAAACCAATAGTTTCAAAATATTATATAACCGTGCCGCAGCGACTGTGCGTTCTGGTGATGGATGGGACTAGTTTTCGGCAGAGCCCTAATCAGGTCCCATTTCTTAGAAAGTAAACACATGCCTAAATGTTAGTTAACTGTTTTGTTTCAAGGTGATTAATAACGTGCCATCACGCATTGATATAAAACGCTGCAAAAATTACCTTCACCCTGTGCCCACCAGAACCTTTCATGACGTATTCTGAAACTCGCTCACTGCTATTGTCTTTAACACATTTAAAATTTGTAATTTTTGTTTTAGTTATAAAAAATCAAGGTTAAGTTAGCGTCAGGTCTATCACTGGCTCTTTCGAACATTGCTTCCCTGCATGAACTATAATTAGCAGGCTGAGCAGTTCATATTTATTTTGTAAACTGTGTGAACTAATTTAAACTTGGGGCTCAATTAAGTTTCATGTTTGGAGTATTATTTTGTGAACAAACTTTCCTGTCTCACCCTACGAGCACACTTTGAATGCTACATTGTGCTCCATAATGTTCACTTCATAAAGTATAGATATTAGAGTCATTAGGTTTTTAAGCTACTGTATATAAATGATGCAAGCCCAGTTCTAAATTTCTGCATGACACAGACCGTGGCAGTATTGTGAACTGCAATAAAAGGAGTGATAAATTGCAGTAGGTTAAAATGTGGTTGGTGTGATGAGCAAGCACTTGGTAGACGAACAACTTGCGAAGAAATATACCTCACATATTTTAGGTAAGACAGTCAAAAATAAAGAATACTATTTTAAAGGGGTGCAGCAACATTAAGGTTTAGGGTTATGGGCGTTCAGGTCATGCAACGGGCTGAGAAAGCGATTGATAAGGCACACATAGCACTTTTTATACTTCTACAGTGGCAGCGTTTATAAAACCCAGCAAATCACGTTGCAGTGAAGTGGGCGGGTTTCTAATGTCGTGAGTTGCTCTGGTACGAGCCGGCAGGGCCATGGTGGGCCGATTCGCTTCATTTCCCCCTTTTATTCTGTGATTTAACGGAAGAGTTTAAAAAGCCTTGTAAGTTAACCTGTAATATTGGATGTAAATTGTAAATCGTTAAAATGCTTTTCCTTCGTTTAACATAAAGCCCAACCCGCTACTGGACAGCTAAATTGCCCACTGTATTAAAAACTGCCCGGCTGTTAGAGGGGCGACGGAGAATCTGGGAACTTCTTTATCGGAATCAGATCTTCATGCATCCTCTGTCCAGTCGCGCTCTGGGACGCATCCATTTCATGCGGCTGATACAGGAGAGAGGAAGTCGCCACGAACATTAGTGCCAGGCTCTTTCTTTTCCGCCCTCCTTAGCTAGTGTCAGTCAACATTTCAAAGCCAGCAGCTAATCACTGACCCCACAATCAACATATTCTCGGCAGCTGCGGGCTGCCTGGACTTCCGACCGTTAGCTCAATTTCCCACTCACACTCGGGGGAGGGAATCAAAGCACAGTGGCGAATGATTCTCCACTCCCTATGTTCTACATCGGTTAAGTAAAAATTACTAGTTCAAACGAATAATAAGACAAAGGAAACTCGACAAAGTCACACAGAAAACTGTTTCAACGAAACAGTTAAAATTATTTTCAGTGCAGAGTTTTTACCTTGCGTATATTGTGGAATTAATTCAACCAAGACACAAAATGCTGGAGGAACTCAGCGATCAGATGGCGTCTATGGAAAAGAGTACAGACGACGTTTCGGGCCGAGACCCTTCATCAGGGCTGGACTAATGAAGTGTCTCGGCCCGAAACGTCGACGCACTCCTTTCCATAGATACTGCCTGGCCTGCCGAATTCCTTCAGCATATTGTGCGTGTTGCTTGGATTTCCAGCATCAGCAGATTTTCTCTTGTTTGTGTCGCGGAATTAATTCCTCGCCCATTAACCAGTATTAGAGTTTTTTTGAAGCACGGGAAAAAATCGTATGTTCGAAGAGTTTAGCAATTTTTTAATATGAGAAGTACGACCAACGAATTTGCTGAGCCCGTTCTTAGTGACATTGGTGTACTGGTCTCTCTGTGTCTTTTGAACTTGGACCGTTGAGGGAAGCTGAAGGATGCTGTTTGATAGCAACTGAACGCAATCCTGGGTTTCGAAGGAATACTATGCCACATTTAGGAACAAGTAGTCAAAGTTATGCTATTACTGCATCTATACCGACGTTATATTAACTCTTCTTTTAATTTATATTAAGACTTGGTTTTGTAGCGTAAGAAATATTTCAAATATATTTCAGAATCTGTTTAAAAGATAAACTTTTACATCTGCATGCTCATCCTTTGCCCAATAAGATGAACATTAAGATGTAAATATTAAAACCTGATGTTGAAATATTTACAGGAAATATCGAGTTAAGGAATTTTTCCATGTAGGAGCAAAGGGAAGAGATACCATGAGTTTTCCTCAAAGGAAACAGCATTATGAAGGACCCCATGCACCCCTCATACAATCTGTTCTCCCTCCTGCTGTCTGGGAAAAGGCTCCAAAGCACACGGGCTCTCAGGATCAGACTATGTAACAGTTTCTTCCCCCAAGCTATCAGACTCTTCAGTACCCGAAGCCTGAACTGACACCTTGCCCTACTGTCCTGTTTATTATTTATTGTAATGCCTGCACTGTTTTTGTGCACTTTATGCAGTCCAGTGTAGGTCTATAGTCTAGTGTAGCTTTCTCTGTGTTGTTTTTTATTACATAGTTCAGTCTAGTTTTTGCACTGTGTCATGGAACACCATGGTCCTGAAAAACGTTGTCTCATTTTTACTATGCACTGTACCAGCAGTTATGGTCAAAATGACAATAAAAATTGACTTGACTTGACTTGACAAAGCAAGAGATATTGGATCACCTCAACCTCACAATTTAATATTACTGAAATGAAGCCAACAGTTTTTTACTGATAAGATATGCAGTACTAAATAAAACAATATTTTATATGCATCAATCTGCACTATCTTTGCTTACTCTAGGCATTTTCTTTGGTATTGGGTCTTTTTTATCCATTCATTTAAACTTATTTCATTAATAAATTGTAGTCCACACATTCTTTTCCTCGAAGGCTGAAGTTACACTCTCTGCTTCCTAGGACAAAATGGCTCAGAAGTAACCCGAGAGGCCCATGTTTTTGAGTCACTGTAACTCCAGGTACGTGAGCATTAACCTAACTAATTCATAGCTCCTAACAAACAACGTTGTTTTCTGGATGGAGGAACTATTTGAGTTATCATGTTTAAGGGAAATAGCAAGTTAAACATAAACTGCAATGGGATATACTGCAGTAGTTAAAGGCACGTTTAATGTTGGGTGACAAATGGCCATAAGACACTGCAGCAGAATTAGGCCACTTGGCCCATCAAATCTGCTCTACTATTCAATCATGGCTGATCGTTTTTTACCCTTCCTCAGCCCCACTCCCCAGCTTTCTTGCCATAACTTCTGATGCCACATACACCCAAGAACCTATCAGTCTCTGCCTTAAATACACCCAATGACCTGGCCTCCACAGCGGCATGTGGGAACAAATTCATAAATTCAGAAATTTCTCCATATCTCTATTTTAAAAGGGCGCCCCTCTATTCTAATGCTGTGCCCTTTTGTCCTAGACTTTCCCACCATGGGAAACATTCATTTGAGTATCTCAATGAATTACTAAACAGAGTAACACATGCTGTATATTATCTGTTCTTGAAAACCAAGCAGCAGGGCAAGAACAGTTCATTCATGTTAGGGACCTGAAGATACTCCAACTCTGATTGAAGCCTGAAACCTCATTTGGAAACATTGTCTTAAAGCTCATGCCAAGCACACTATCTGATCAACCTTGGTCAAAGGTAGTAAAATTGCACGTTTACTCAAGCACATTTTAAACTGATCTACTGGCTGTTAGATATTTAAGAGAGGTGTAAAGCATTTTATAAAAATCTTATGCCACATCGAGCTATAACATTTTGAACCTTTAAAGTTACGAAGCTTTTGAGAGAGTGGGTGCAGACGGAGTATGTTCCTGCTCGTGACACCAAACATAACTGGAGACTGTCATGAACATTTTCAGCAGTTTTCCTGAAGTGTCAGGTGAGAATGCCAATACTGCCAACACAGGGAGCGGATGGAGCAAATGGGAAACATTTAAAGGAACGTGGAATGAACATAGGAAGGAGAGAACAATGAATAATGTTGATAGATTTAGATAATGAAAGGCAAGAAGAGACTGAAAGTACGCATGGAGTACGACCAAAGGATGCCAGCTAAAATATTAGATTAAACTGCAAAATAAAAAAAAATCACTTAGTTTGAACCCAAATAGAATTTTGAAATTTCGGTGAGCTTATCTTCAATAAGCCCGAGAGGTGTGATGTAACTGATGTGATAGCGAAATTCATTTGCATATGCAGCAAAGCAGAACATTGAACTCTCTCTCTAGCTGCTTCCTGGCCTGCTGACTGTTTCCATCATGCTCTGCTTTAATTACAGATTTCCAGCATCTGCACTTCCTTAGTTTTCATTATACTTTCAGAGTGTTTATCAGCTGCAGCTGTTTGCGAGTATCTACTTTCATATGTCACTAGTGCCTGTGATACACTGAGAAAACAGGGATACTTACAGTACGTCAGAAATTCTGGCTTTGAGTTGGGCATTTAACACTATTGTCCCACTCTCCTTGGTGAACAAGCTGCTACTCCTTGGTCTAAATACACCACTGTGCGACTGGGTGTTGAATTTCCTATCCAACCTGAGGCTATCAGGAAGCACAACCGCTCCTCCCTCCCCATCATCCTCAACACAAGTGTCCCCCCCACCCCCCAAGGCTGAGTGCTGAGCCCATTGCTGTACACTCTGCTCACACGTGACTGGTCAGCCAAACACACAAGCAGTCTATAGTCAAGTTCATCAATAACATGACAATGGCGGGGCTCATCACCAACGATGAGATGGCCTACAGAGAAGAGCTCGAGGCCTGGTGCTAGCCAAATAAACTCTTCCTTAATGTCAACAACAGAAAGGAGATGGTCATTGACTTTCAGAAAATCCACACCACTCACTCTCCTCTTTCCGTCAGAGGCACAGTAGAGGAACCTGCCAGCTGCTTCAACCTCTTGGGCATGCATATGTTGCCCAATATCTCATGACCTCAGAACACATCATCCACAGTCTAGAAAGCTCACCAATGCCACTTCTTTCTGGTCTATGCACACTGATACTCCAGAGTAGTAACCTCTGGCTTGCTGCCTGTGGGGGCAAGATAAGGATCATTTAGTGGATGAATACATGGCTAAAGTTTGGTGCAGAGGGCAGGGTTTCAAATTTCTAGATCATTGGGATCTTTTCTGGGGAAGGCAAAACCTGTAGAAAAAGGACAGGTTATACTTGAACTTGAGAGGGACCAATATCCTAGTGAGCAGCCTTGCTCGAGCTGTTGCCAAGTGTTTAAACTAATTTGGCAGGAAGATGAGTCAAGAGCAGTAGGGCTGAGTATAGGGCACTGGTATATAAAAAGATGCAGTGTGCAGTGTGTAGTGAGACTGTGAGAATGGACAGGCAGATGACAGGGCAAAAATTGCAGTCACGGGGATGAGTTAAAATATAACAGGGCCAAATCAAAAAGAGCGGTGAATACAGGACTGAAGGTGTTGTATGTGAATGCACACAGTATATGGATAAAGGTAGAGGATCTTGTAGTGCAGTTAGAGATTGGCAGGTATGATATTGTGGTCATTGCTGAGTTGTGGCTAAGAGTTCATAGTTGGAAGCTTAACTTCCAAGGAGGCACACTGTTCTGAAAGGACAGGCAAGTAGGCACAGGGGGTGGAGTGGCTCTGTTGGTAATAAATGAAATCAAATCCTTAGAAAGAGGTGACATAAGTGGGAAGTGTAGAATCCTTGTGGGTTCTAAACTTCAAGGGTTAAAAGAACCTATGGGAGTTATATACAGGCCTCCAAACAATAGCCAGGATGTGGGCTAAAATTACAAGTGGGATAGAAAAGGCATGTAAAAAGGACAATGTTGTGATAGTCATGGGGGATTGCAAAATACAGTTACTAGATTGGGAAAGGCCCTTTGGGGTTGGATCCTGAGAGAGGGAATTTATAGAATGCCTATGAGATGGATTTTTAGAGCAGCTTGTGGCTGAGCCCACTAGGTGAACAGCAACTCTGGATTGGGTGTTATGTCAGGACCTAGATTTGATTAGGGAATTTAAGGTGAAGGAACCGTTAGGAGGCAGGGATCATAACATGATAGAATTCACCCTGCAGTTTGAGATGGAGAAATAAAATCCGATGTATCAGTTTGCAGAGGAGTAAAGGGAATTACAGAGGCATGAGAGAGGAGCTGGCCAAAGTTGATTGGAAGGAGATACTAGCAGGGATGAAAGCAGAACAGCAATGGCTGTGGTTACTGAGAGCAATTTGGAAGGTGCTGGAAAGATACATCCCAATGGTGAAGAAATAGTTTAAAGGGAGGATGAGGCAACCATGGCTTTCAAGGTTGGTCAAAGACAGCATAAAACCTAGAGAGGGCATATAATATAGCAAAAATATAGGGAAGGTAAAGGATTGGGAAGCTTTTAAAACCCAATACAAGATATCTAAAAAAAACGTAAAGAGAGAAAAGATGAAATATGAAGTTAAGCTAACCAATAATATAAAAGAGGATACAATAAGCTTTTCTCAGATATAAAAAGAGTACAAGAGAGAAGAGAATGGAGTTTGGACCACTGGAAAATAGTGCTGGGGACGTAGTAGTAGGGGACAAAAAAATGGCAGATGAACTCAATAAGTATTTTGCATTAGTCATCATTGTGGGAAACACTGACAGAACACCAGAAATGCGAGGGTGTCAGTGTCAATGTCTTTGCTATTAAAACGAGAAGGTGCTTTAGAAGATTAAAGGTCTGAAGGAGTCATGGTCCAGTCTGTTGACTCCTCATTTCAGTTAATTTCCTTTTCCCCGTGTTCCACCGGGCTCCTTGAATAGGGCACCTCATCCTCATTCAAACCGGCAGCATAAAATCTCCACTTTACATCTACTCACTGCTGGTCCGTCACTATAGCCACTGTGGCTAAGCTCATCCTGGGACAGCTGAGAATCATAGACTCTAAGTTGCTTCGGTGCCTGTGGCTGCTTAATGAATTCAGTTGTTTTCATGTCCAGCTGAGTTGCCGGCCATTTTGCTGCTACTCTGAGTCAAGATGCGAATTTTGTCATTTTCATGTCCGGCTGACATTTGCTGGCTGATTGTCACCACACTGAGCCAAGATACAAATGGACTGTCATTGTTTGGTTTTGGTCATCTCGTTTCCAGCTGAGTAGGTCTGGCTGTTTGCTACTACACCAAGTTAGGAATTCTGTCCCTTCGTGTCCAGCTGAGTGATTTCCTGCTGTTTGCTGCTTCATGAGCTACTCAGTGTCAAGATGTGGGTTGTCTGTTGTTGTTTGGTTTGTTTGCATCGTTTCCAGCTGAGTAGGTCCAGCCATTTGCTGCTACTCCAAGTTGGGTATTCTGTCTCTCCATGTCCAAATCCAAGTTCAAGCCCAGGCTCCTTGTCCAAGTACAAGTCCAGGCTCTGGGTCCAAGTCCAAGTCCAGGATCCGCGTCCAAGTCTAAGTCCAAGTCCAGGATCCGTGTCCAAGTCCAAGTCCAAGTCCAGGCTCCAGGTCCAAGTTGCTCCTGTTTTTTGCCCTGCATCCTCGTCCATGTAAACATTCTATCCTTGCTCTCTGGCTTTCCTGGCAACTACTAATAAACACACTTCTGTTAATGTTATCTACGTATCTGTGTCCTACACTTCAGTTCTCCTCAGTCGCTCCGTGTAACAGAAGATAGATAAGTCACCTGGACCAGATGAGCCACACCCCAGTGTTTTGAAAAAGATAGCTGAAGAGTTTGTGGAGGCATTAGAAATAATCTTTCAAGAATCACTAGATTAAGGACATGTACATTTGAAGAAAATTCATTGTTTTATTCAATTAAAGTCACTGAACAATACAGCACTGATACAGGCTTTTCATCTCCATGAGTCCATGCTGACCACAGTGTCTGCCCAACTGCTCCCAATCTCCTGCGACTGGACTGTACCCATCTAAATCCCATCCTTCCACAAACCTATTGAAGTGCTTCTTACATGGCCCTATTGTACCTGCCTCAACCACTTCTTTTGGTGACTCACCATCCTCTGTGTGAAAAAAATTTGCCTTTGAGGTCCTTTTTATATCTTTACCCTCTCACCCTAAGTATACACCCGTAGTTTTGGACTCCCCTCTCCTGGGGAAAAGACAGTTACTTTCTCTACACCTCTCGTAATTTTAAACATTTCTATAAGATTGCCCTTGATTCTCCTACGCTCACAGAAATAAAGATCTAGCCTGACTAACCTTTCCCTTTAACTCAGGCTCTCTAGTACTGGCAATATCTTCACAAGTCGTTTCTGCACTTTCTTTAGTTTAATCATATCTTTGCTATATCAGGGTGACCAAAACTTTACACAGTGCAGCCTCAAAACCAACTTATAAAACCGTAATAATATGTCTGAATTCTTTTTAATTACACTTCCTAATGCACAACCGTTTATAGTATAAGTCTTATGCTGATTTAACTGTACAGAATTGAATTGTATTCCTTGGCCCACTTCCCTAATTAATCAAGATCCCTTTATAATTGATGATAATTTTCTTCATTATCAACTTTCCCTTCTCATTTTGTGCCAGTCATCCACAAACTTACTGATCAAGCCTTATGCACTCGTATCCAAATCACTTGTATAAATTATGAATTATGAGGGTTGTGGGGCTGGCCCACGTGGTACCCTACTACTCAACAGCCTCTGCTCGGAGGAACTATCTTCACCACCGCCCTCTGTTTCCTATCTTCGAGTCTATTTACTGGGCGATTCCTTCCATAAGTACTGCTGTTAAATCTTCACTTTTCAAAAATGCTACACCCCTCCTCACCTATCTGTACTCCTGTCATGCTATTTACATCTGTATCCAGGAATATTGAACAGCCAGTCATACCCCTCTCAGGCTTGCTTCTATTTTGGATATAACATACTCGTTCTCAGGAACAATCCACACTCTTGGTTCAGCTGCCTTACTTGTTAAACCTTGAACATTGAAATAAATGGAGTTTAACCGAGTATTCCTTTCCTGAGCACCAGCTCCTCAGTCAGATATTCATCTGGCATATCCTTCTATTTCTGACATTGCAAGCACATGGCCCCTGCAAACACACAGAGATCACTACCCTTGAGTTCCTGCATCTTACTTAACCACCCCTCACCCTCCCATACCTGTTCTGTTGGGCCTCACCCCCACAGTCTGCCTATCTCGTTTGTACCAACATATACAAAGTCCTCTGGCTGTTCGCCCTCCCTCACAAAAAATTTCTGCACCCAGACATCCTTGACCCTGGCATCTGAGAGGCAACACCCCATCCTGACATCTCTTCTGCAAGTACAGAATTTCATGTCTGTCCGCTTCACTACTGAGCCGCCATAGACTATAAAGCACTCAAACAGAATTAGGCCATTCAGCCTATCTACACTACTCTGCCATTTGATCACAACTCACACTACTGCAAATGTGGCCTGAAAATGATCTATAAAACCTCAACATTCCATCCTTGCTTTTAGATTACAGTCCTCTTGAAATGAATGCTAGCATTGCATGTGCCTTCCTTACTAACAACTCAACTTGCAAGTGAACTTTTAGGGAATCCTGCACTAGGACTCCTTAGACTCTTTGCAACTCCAGTTTCTGACTTCTGCTGGTTTAGAAAATACCTGCTTTTTTTCTTTCTTTCACAATAAATGACGTACAGTTCCCTACACTGTATTCCATCTGCCATTCCCTTCCCCATTCTCCTAATCTGTCTCCGTGTTTCTGCAGACTCCCTGCTTCCTCAACACTACCAGTCCCTTGACCTATTTTTATAGCATTGGCAAACTTGACCAAATCATTAAAACATGAAAAGCCCCAGATCATACAAGCAGAACACCAATCATCACTGGTAGCCAATTATAGAGGGCCCCATCTATTTTCACTCTGCCTTCTGCCAGTCAGAAAATCTTCTGTTCATGTTAGTATCTTTCCTGTAATACCGTGGGCTTGTATCTTGTTTAGCAACCTCATGCATGGCATCTTGTCAAAGGCCTCCTGAAAAACCAAGTAAACACATCCCCTGACTCTTTCTTGTCTATCCTGTCTGTTATTTCCTCTAAGAATTCCAATAGTTTGTCAGGCAAGATTCCCTCTGAAGGAAACCATGTGACTTTGGAATATATTATCATGCGCCGTCAAGTATCATGAAATTGCATCATTAATAATGGATTTGAACATGTTGCCAACCACTGAAATCAGGCCAAGATTTCCTGTCTTTTGCCACTCTCCCTTCTAAAGGTGTGGAGTGATAGTTGAGATTTTTCAGAAGCATTCCAGAACATAGAACATAAATGAGTACAGCACAAGAACACAAAGTCGTGCCAAACCAGCTAAAAAGTAAATCAAAAACACCCAAGCACTACTCCCTCTTACCCACATCTTGTCCATATCCCTCCACCTTCCTTACATCCAAATGTTTCTTAAAAACATCTAATGTATTTGCTTCTACCGCCATACCAGGCAGCGCATTCCTGGTATCCATAAGTGTCTGAGTAATAAACTTACTCCTTATATCCTCTTTGAACTGATCCCCCCTCACCTTCAATGCATGCCTTCTGGTATTAGATACTTCTATCCGAACTGAAACTCCCTGCCAACTATATCTACTCCTCCCATAATGTAAACCTCTGTCAGATCTCTCATCAGCTTCAAATGTTCACCAGAGAAAACAACCCAAGTTTATCCAGTTCTTGTGATAACACATGCCCTCTAAACCAGGCAGCATCCTGGTAAACCTCTTCTGCACTGTCTCCAAATCCTCAACATTCTTCCTATAGTGGAGTGACCAGAACTGTGTGCAATACTCCAGATGTGGCCTAACCATAGTCTTATAAAATTGCAACATAACCTCTTGTCCTTTCAACTTAATACATTGACTAATAAAAACAAACATTCTATAAGCCTTCTTCTTCTTTAACCTCCTTATCAGCCCGTGTAGACCCTTTCCAGGAGCTATGAACTTGGACTCCAAGATCTCTCTGCTCAGCAGCACTTGCCCTTGCCTCAGGAACTTGCCATTAACAGTGCACTGTCTCATTGCATTTGCCCTACCAAAATGAAACACCTCACATTTATCTGGGTTGAACTCCAACTGCCATTTCTCAATCCATATCTGTAACTGATCTATGTCATGCCTTTTTCTTTACCAGTCTTCTGCACTATCCACATTCCACAAGTCCTGGTATCATCTGCAAGATTACTAATCTACCCATCTATATTTTCATCTGGGTCATTTACGTACATCACAAACAGCAGAGGTCACAGCACAGATCCTTGCAGAACTCCAATAATTACAGATCTCCAGCTTGCAAAAGTCCCTTCAACCTCTACCCTCTGCCTTCTATGCGCAAGCCAGTTCTGAATCCAAACAGCCAGTTTGCTGCAGATCCATGCATCTTAATCTTCTGCATTAGCCTCCAATGAGGGACTTTATCAACTGAGTCATTATTGAAAGATCATTATTAATGCCTCCACAATCTCTTCAGCCATCTCTTTCAGAACCCTGAGGTGTAGTCCACCTTGTCCAGATGACTTGTCTTCCTGTTGTTCTTTCAGCTTCCCATGAACCTTTTTAGTAATAAAGACTACATTCACATTCACTTCCTCCCTCAGGCACTCTTGAATTTCTACCATGCCGCTGGTGTCTTCCACAGTGAGGGCTGCAGCAAATACATACCGTATTCAATTTCTCTGCTATTTCTTTGTGTCTCCTGTTCCTATCTTTCCAATGTAAATTTCTACCAGTTCAATATTCAGTCTTTCCTCTCTTTTACTTTTTGTATATCTGAAAAGAATTTTGTTATCCTCTTTTATATCATTGACTAGCTTATCTTCATATTTCATTTTTACACTCCCTATTGCTTTTCTAGTTCCCTTCTGTTGGTTTTTGAAAGATTGCCAATCCCCTAGCTTCCCAATAATTTTTGCTATATTTTATGTCCTCTGCTTTGCTTTCATGTTGACTTTCCTTGTCAACCATGGTTACCTCACCTTCCCTTTAGAATGCTTCCTCTTCTTTGGGATGAATTTATCCTGCATCTTTCAAATTACTTCCGGAAACCCCTATCACTGCTGCCTGCCATCTCCCTGCTAGTGTCCCCTTCCAATCAATTTTGGCCATCTCCTCTTTCCTGCCCCTGTTGCTTCCTTTACTCCATTGTTAACGCTGATACATCTCAATCTGCAGTGTGCAATCTTCTATTTTGTGATCATTCCCTTCTAAAGATTTCCTTACCTTTAGTTCCCTAATCAAATCTGATTCATTGTACAGCACCCAGTCCAGAATTGTCTTTTCCCTAGTGGGTTTGATCACAAGCTTGACTAAAAAGCTATCTCATAGGCATTCTACAAATTCCTTCTCTTGGAATCCAACATCATCCTGGTTTCCCAATTTATCTGCACATTCAAATCCCCCTTGACCATCATAACATTGTCCTTTTTACATGCCTTTTATATCCCACATCCTGGCTACTGTTTGAAGGCCTGTCATCAGGGACTTTTTACCCTTGGAGTTTCATAACTCAGTTCACTAGGATTCCACATATTCTGATCCTATGACATATCTTTCTAAGGATTTCTTTTCACATTTTACTAAGAAAAGCACCTCTCCCCCTCAGCCCATCTGCCTGTCTTTCAATACAATGTGTATCCTTGGATGTTAAGCTCCCAGCTGTGATCTTCTTTCAGACACATCTCTCTGATGCTCACAGCATCACACCTGCCAAAGTCTAACCATGGTGCAAGAACATCTACCTCATTTTGTATACTGTGTACATTCAAATATACCTTCAGTTCTACATCTACTACTCTTATCTTCAATTTTATCAACATGTTGTCAGACGTTAAATTCTTCTACATTTCTAAACTTCTTTTGTCTTATTTTTCATATTTGAGTTTTCAGTAACCTCTCTTGCTCTCTCCTTTATCCACACTCTTCCAAGCTGTTGAAGCCACCCACTACCGTTTAGGCTAAAGTCCTATCCAGAGCTCCAGTAATGTGATTTGCCAGGACTCTCGTTTCAGCATATGGAGCCCGCCCCATTGGAACAGCTGCCCTTCCACAATACTGGCGCCAATTTCCCACGTCTCCCACACCGATCTTTGAGTTACACATTTTGCCCTTTGACCTTATTAACCTTCTGCCAATTCAACATGAAATTCAAAATAGGACCTACATCAGTGAAAGCTAGTTGTGTCAAAATGTTCATCAAAATGGAACTTCATTGGACTAGAGTCAATGAAAGCCTTCAGTTATATTGTTTTAAAACAATTGCTGTCTTGATTTTAAACATCACAACTTTTTCAAATTTTCCATGAACTAATTTATCTTTGTTTTAGTTGCTTACTGTAACCTGCATGTATTCAAATGTGACATTTTCTGTCCTGTATTGACCATCCTTTTTTCAGGTTTGTCTCCATGTTGCTTCAAGTTAAATTCTTATCCCTTTCTAAGTGTTTTGCCTTATTCTTTATTCTGGAGTCTTTAGTAACATCTCCTGCACTCTCCTTCCCCTTTACTTTATCCATACCTTTCCAAGCCTTTGAACCCACTGCCCCACTACTTAGTTTAAAGCCCTAATCCCAGTGGTCGTTGTGCAATTCACCAGGACCCTGACTCTAGTCCGCATTCCTCTCACTATCACTGTCTGACTGCACACTTCCTCTCGGGTCCTCAGAGCCATTCACCATCAGAAGTGATTACTGCTGCTGGACCTGAAACGACGTCCTCTTCAACAATATCCAAATGAGTATACCTGTTAGTAGGGAGGCAGAGTGAAGATATTCCTCTACCAAAGGAGTTGTAAGGCACTGCTTGCCCCTGATATCCTGTAAGTCACCCTTTGGCAAGGTGTAGCACCTGCTTAGTCACCCTGATCAGGGTTATGTGAAACCATCAGAGCATATGGCGGATGGCCAGAGGGGCAGCTGGTGCATATCACAAGTTCTGGCTATACGACCACTGATGCCAGGCAGACAATCTCTGAAGAATATTGATAATGGCTGGGATCACTCAAGCTTGTACAGACACTGCCCAGAAGAAGGCAATAGCAGACCACTTCTGTAGAAAAAGTTGGCCAAGAACAAACATTGTTAAGACCACGATCACCCACAGCATACGACATGGCACAGAATGAATAAATGAATGAATGCTTGTTAGTGAGGGGAATGGCCACAGCAAACCCTACAGAGTGCCTATACCCTCTCTTTTCCTGGTGGTCACCCATTTACCTGAAGCCTCAGTAAAGGTTTCAGGTTAGAGGTTCTCAGCTTCCTAGATGGCTCTGAGTATATCCAACTCCAGCTGCAGTTCCTTGATCTGGTCTGTCTGCTCAATTAAAATTAGTTTGGTTCCACTCCCAGTCTCACCAGGATAGAATATCAAAAATAACTTCTGTAATTATGCACTCTGCAACGTGAAGACACTGTTTATAAAATTGTATAACATGATGTTTTAAAGCACTGTTACTTTTTACATGTGTATAGCAATCAATTGATCATAGCAGTCAAAATTACTGCTATAACATGACTGATCAGAAAGAAAGATTGAAGAATTGTGTTTTAAAGATATCTTGATAGTTGTTGCAGCATTTAACTGACCCAGTACAAAAGATTAAACAGGGAAGTTCCATTCTGTAGTTCATGACCTCTTGCAGAATAAATAATGACAATTTCTGCACACTTTAAAGTTTCATTTCCTTTCTGTAGACAAGTAGATCAGATGACTTATTTGCTCATTTACTGGTGTCTGTTCTTTTGTTTCGGTCCAGGAAAAGCCATAAAGAGGCAACCTGACACCTTGAACTTCTTAACGTTGTACTAAATAATTGTTTGCAAATAAAGATCCAACATCTGGGTAGTATTCTGGTTAACAATAACAGAAAAGAACTGTAGGGCAATTTGTTTGTGATGAGTTTCGAATGTTTCCAGCTGTTGTTTGTTTAAATGCAGTGTCTTCAACAGTTTTATTTCTCTGCTTCTGGCAAGTTAATGGGATGAGTAACAATGTCACTGAGAAAAATCTCACTCAAGCACCTCATAAAATGCTGCCAAAACTGCTGGACATGCAGTTCAATAACCTCTCAGACATTTATACACAGTCTGGTCTGACTATGGCAGCCTTCTTTGGAGTGTCTCTGTGAAATATGTCTTAAATTATTGGTTTCAATGTCTCAGTAATTCATGCCGCACATATATCTTAAACAAAGTAGAAGAAAATGATTACCTGGCACAAGCAAAAACATCAATTTTGTTGAATACTGAATGAATATTTATCCATGTATATGTTAAATCACCAACAAAACATTAACGGTCAATGAACGATGATCATTCAGTTGCTTTCAAATCTTCGTGCTCCCAGTAATTACCATTCTTGAAAATACTTGTCATTGTACCATTCTGATAATGAAAACAAAGCTTATAAACATGATAATATTTAAAAAATGAAGGTTGCCATATTGCTAATAGAGTCTGAATCATGTTTAATATCACTGGCATAGGTCATGAAGTTTGTTGTTATGTACAGCAGTACATTGCAATACAAAAAACTGTAAATTACTTAAGTATAGATATAGTAAAAAGTTACATTAAGTAAATAGTTCAAAAAAGAGTGAAAAAAGTAGTGAGGTAGTGTTCATGAGTTCAATGTCCATTCAGAGATCTGATGGCAAAGGGAAGCTGGCTGTTCCTGAGTCATTGAGTGTGTGCCTTCAGGCTTCTGTGCCTCCTGCTAGATGGTAGAAATGAAAAGAGGGCATGCCCTGGGTGATCAGGGTCCTTAACGATGGATGCCACCTTGTTGAGGCATCACTCATTGAAGATGTCCTGGATGCTGGGGAGGGTAGTGACCACGATGGAGCTGACTGAGTTCACCATTTTCTGCAGCTTTTTTCAATTCTGAGCAGTGCCACCTGCCCCCACAGCAGACAGTGATGCAGCCAGTTAAAATGCTATCCACAGT
The DNA here is from genome assembly GCF_030144855.1 of Hypanus sabinus. NCBI lineage: Eukaryota > Metazoa > Chordata > Chondrichthyes > Myliobatiformes > Dasyatidae > Hypanus > Hypanus sabinus. Next base: position 25,166,948 of record NC_082719.1, read on the forward strand.
ACATTTGGTGACACACATACCAAACCTCCTCAAACTCCTAATGAAATATAGCCACTGTCATGCCTTCTTTAAAACTGCATCAATGTGTTGGGCCCAGGATAGATCCTCAGGGATGTTGACACCCAGAAACTTGAAATTGCTCACCCTTTCCTGTACCGATTACTTGATGAGGACTGGTGTGTGTACCTTTTCTGACATCCACAATCAGTTCTTTGGTTTTACTGATGTTGAGTGCAAATTTATAGATGGCATTTGAGCTATGTCTTGACACACAGTGATGGGTGTAAAGAGAGTAGAGCAGTGGGCTAAGCACACACCCCTGGGGTGTGCCAGTGTTGATTGTCAGTGAGGAGGAGATGGTATTTCCATTCTGACTGTGCCCAGACTGTGGTCTTTCAGTGAGGAAGTCAAAGATCCATTTGCAGAGGGAGGCCCAGGTTTTGAAGCTTTTTGATCAGAACTGAAGAGATGATTGTGTTAATAGATTAACATAACTGGATATATTCCCAATTATCAGGTGCAATAATAATAATTTTGCATTATGAAGCAATACAAAACTATCAGATACAATTCACTCATATTCTGCTGTTCTGAAAAGCAAAAAAAAACACAACGGAAGGTTCTGTACCTCCCTCCTGAGAGTAGTTATGAGGACACGGCATAACCTGGGTGATGGAGGTCTATAATAATGGACACCGCCTTTTTGAGGCATCTCTTCTCATCTCTTCTTGAAGATGTCCTGGATCTTATGGAGGCTAATGCCCATGGTGGAGCTAACTAAGTTTATGACTCTGCAGCTTCATTCAATACTGTGCTGTAGTACTCCCTTCACCACCCCCCCCCCACATTCCAGACACTGATGCAGCTGACATACAAAATCTCCTCTAACTCATAATGAAATATAGCCACTGTTGTGCCTTCCTTATAGCTGAATTGATATGTTGGATCCAGGTTAGATCCTCAGAGATATTTAACTTGAAATTGCTCAGTCTTTTCAATTCTGATCCTTTGATGAGGACTGGTGTGTGTTCCCTTACCTTACCTGTTGTGATGTTCACAATCAGCTCTTTGGTCTTACTGACACTGAACATGAGGTTGTTGCTGTGACACTCAACTAGCTGATATATCTCACTCCTGTGCACCCTCTCGTCACCATCTGAAGTTCTGCCAACAATGGTTGAATCATCAGCAAATTTAAAGATGGCATTTGAGCTGTGCCTAGCCACGTAGTCATGGGTGTAGAGAGAGCAGAGCAGTGGGCTAAGCACATATCTCTGAAGTGATGATATTCAACGCTGGTTCTCTTTATGAAAAATTATGTTCTCAGCCAATTTTTATGCTGTCTCTGGCATTCCCAAAGCATTAATTGCTTCAGTTACCCATCACCTGCAATTACAAGAAGTCTGCAGAGGACACGTATTTATTATTTAAATAGGAATGTCACAATCAGAATCTTACAACCTGGACATAAGGCAGATTTATACATTTCAGCATCTTTATATCTATCACAAATAGACAGTCAGTATTCCCAGTCACACCCATGTTGTACATTGGGAGGTAGTAGTAGGAGTGTGGATACTCCAGTTGAGTGTGACATTGCCTGAAGGGCTTGTCTATTGGTGGGTTCTCAGGTGGCTGATCCTGGATCCACATATTTAGAGGGGTTTCCAGACCACGCAGTTCAGCCCTCTTGACATGGGACTTGATCTGGGATGTTAGGGTAGAGTCCCTTAATGGAAAATGCCTCTGCATGACTTTGTTGCACATGGAGAGGCTGATGCTTGGGCATCAGTGTTTGCTGAACTTCCAAGAAAGAGATGCTGCACAAAGCTTTATCATAATTACAGCACCAGAAAGAAAAAAAAATCAGGAAATGACAATGAAAGAATAATTGGATATAATAAACAAATCTGGAGATCACTCTGTATTATATTGGGAAAAACAGAAATATGTTTTTATTCACATCCTGCAATTTATGAGACTTGCCCATTGTAGATATCACACTTCACACAACTCTTACATTCTTGTGAAAATGACTAAACTGGAACACATTTATAACAGAAAGACTAGCAATTCTAATTTAAGTTTTATTTGTCCACTGCATGAATATATTTGCACAGAATCAGAATCAGGTTTAATATCACTGGCATATGTCATGAAATTTGTTGTTATACTGCACCAGTACATTGCCATACATAATAATAAAAAAACTGTAAATTATGATCAGAAGGCTATGTACATATTAAGAAAAGTTAAATAAGTAGAGCAAAAAGAGAAAAGAAAAGTAGTGATAGATCCTCGGGGATGTTGACACACGGAGGTTGAAATTGCTCACTCTTTTCACTTCTGAACCCTCTTTGAGGACTGGTGTGTGTCCCTTGTCCTACCTTTTTTGAAGAAGGATCTTCAGACTGTCCTTGCTGTGGTGGTGAGAGCATACAGCAGAATGGGACTGACTGTCAATACCACCAAGACAGAAGTGGCTTGCCAGTGCAGTGCTAGTGTCCCACTCACCCTACCTGCCTTCACTGTTGGTGATGAAAAGCTGTCAGTAGTGCCATCTTTCAAATATCTGGGGAGCATTCTCTGAGGATAGCAGCATTGACAATGACATCCAGAGCCGCATTTAACAGGCATCAGCTGCCTTTGGGAGTCTTCAGCGTAGAGTCTTTCAGAACAGGAGCCTTCGTCCCTCACAAAGGTCGCGATATACCAAGCAGTCTGTGTCACCACCCTGCTTTATGGCCGTGAAGCTTGGGTAACCTACAGCCGTCACATCAAGTCCTTGGAACACTTCCACATAAGTTGCCTTCAGCGCATCTTGGGAATTACCTGGTGTGATTGGGTGCCTCACACTGAAATACTTGTCAAGACCAACTGCAGAAGTATTGAGGCCATGATCACCCAGCATCAGCTACAGCGGCTGGGGCATGTGATAAGGATGCCCCCATGTCGATTAATGTAAAGCAACCCTTAGGAGACAGTGTTCATAATATGATTGAGTTCAATTTGAAATTTGATACAGAAAAAGTAAAGTCTGATGTATCTGTATTTCAGTGAAATAACGGAAATTACAGTGGTATGAGAGAGGAATTGGCCAAAGTAAATTGGAAGGAGCTGCTGGGCAGAGATGATAGCAGAGATGCAATGCCTTAAGTTTTTTGGAAAATGAGGAAGGAGTAGGATAGATATATTCCAAAAACAAAGCAATATTCCAATTGCAAAATAGTACAATGCTGCCTGACAAGGGAAGTCAAAGCTAAACTAAAATCGAAAGAGCAAAGCAAAAATTAACAAGAAGATAGTGGATTGGGAAGCTTTTAAAAACCTACAGAAAGCACAAACAATTAGGAGGGAAAAGATGAAATAAGTACTTAAAAATAAAAGAGAGATGAACGTGGATATGGGACTGCTAGAAGATGAGGCTGGAGAAGTAAAAACAGGGGACAAGGAGATGGCAGATGAACTAAATGAGTAGGTTGCACCATTATTCACTCTGGAAGACACTAGCAGTGTTCCAGGTGTTGAAGGGTGTGAGGGAAGAGAAGTGAATGCAGTTACTTTTGTAAGAGAGAGGCTGTTGAAAATGCCGAAAGACCTGAAGATATGTAAGTCACCCGGATCAGATCAACTGCACCCTAGGGTTCTGAAGGAGCTAGTGGTAGAGATTGTGGAGGCATAAGTAATGATTTTTCAAGAATCATTGCACACTGGTATGGTTCCAGAGGACTGGAAAATTGCAAATATCACTCCACTCTTTAAGAAAGGAGGGAGACAGAAGAAAGGATCAGTCATGATTGAATGGCGGAGTGGGCTCAATGGGCCAAATGGCCTAATTCTGCTCCTATGTTTTATGGCCTATTTGGTCCTTTCACCACAGAAAAGATCACATTACAAGCAGTGATTAAAATTCACTGATTTGAGAGATCAAGGAAATCACTGCTTAACGCAGGATAAATGTGGGTAATGTACAGTGATACAGTGGGTTGTAACTTGGACCATCAAAGGGAGAAATGGTTTCCAGTCTAGATAGTTAAAGAAACTGATTACTTTGACCCATTAATTGGCACACATACAATCATTTGGGAACCTTTTTATATCTACAAACATTTGTATTTATTCCTTTGAAATCCATTTTATCTTTTTCCTTATTAATAATTCATTAACCAAAGACAAACTTTTCTCAACCTTTGAGAAAACCTTTAAGTGGTGGCTTGAATATGGTTTTGGGATCAGGCAATCAGAAAGAGCCTGGTTCAGCCTTACAGGAAGGCATAATGATGGTTATGACAAAGGGAAAAGGTTGCTTGATTTAGACCATAAGACCATGTGATATATGAGCCAAAGAAGGCCATTTGGCCCATTGAGACTGCTTTGCCATTCAATCAATGGCTGATTTCAAGAAGTACATAAAGTCAGACCAGCCAAACAATACTTATATCAAATATTTTGTCAGATCTAGAGCTGATGTTGTCCTGAAGGTTCTTTGGAATTCAGGAATGAGGTGACAATCGTATGGTTACAGCCAATTTATCAGATGTTCATTGAAATATCGCTCAGACAGAGTCAGCCTGTACTGTACCAGCAAACAAGACTAGTAAAGAAATAACAAGTAAATTTGAGCACATGCTTTTCTTTTATACTGCAAACCCATCTGAGTTAGTTTAAGTACTGACTGGGTCAGACTTCAGCTTTGCTGACAAAGACAGGCATATAATCAAATATACTAAAACTTATTAAAAATGTACAAACAGGTGATTATATAAACAAACAACAGAAAGAATGCTAAAACTACATAAAAAGCACAATGACCTGGACCCTAGTCCAACAACTCTGAGCTTATTTCTGCAACATTTGCAGCAATAGATTATGGGAAAAGATTTTTGGGTCACAAAATGAGGCAGTGCAAACATCTCTCTCACTGGTGAATACTAAAGCAAAATATTCAGTAAGAGCTCTGCTACCTCCTCCAAACTCCAGACACATGTTTCCACTTCTATCCTTCATTCTAGCCATTCTCATGCTCTTCACATACAAGGTGTAGAACACCTTGGGGCTTTCCTTAATCCTATACAGAATGACCTTCTCATGCCCCCTTCTAGCTCCACAAAGCCCCTGTTTGAGCTCCTTTATGACCACCTTGTAAATCTCTAGAGCCCTGTCTGAGCCATTCTTTTTAAAAAATAAGTAAGCTTCTTACTTCTTCTTGGCTAGATGTTCTTCATCTTTTGTCAAAAATGGTTCCTTCACCCTACCATCCTTTTCCTGCCTGAATGGGACAAACCTATAAAGAACTTTATGCAAGTGCTGCCTGAACAACTTCCACTTTTCAGTTGTGTGTTTCCATCTGTTCCCAATTTTTGCTCCTGATTTCTTGCCTAATAGCATCATAATTCACCCTCTCCCAATTAAAATGCTTTATCCCTCTCCAAGGCTATGGTAAAGGTCAGGATGTCGTGGTCACTGTATCCAACGTTACTGAAAGATCTGTCACCTGACCTTGTGCATTGCCTAATACCAGATACAGTATAGCCTCTCCTCTATTCAGCCTGTTCATATATTGTGTCAAGACTCCTTCCCAGACACACCTGACAAACTCCACCCCATCTAAATGTTTTGCACTAAGAAGATGACAATCAATATTAGGGGAGTTGAAGTCCTCCATGATAACAACCCTGTTATTTTTGTACCTTGCCAAAATCTGCTTCCCAATCTATTCCTCAGTATATTCCCAATTGAGTGATTGCTCTGTCAATGTTTCAGGCTGAAACCCTTCAGCAGGACTGGAGAAAAAAAAGCTGAGGAGTAGATTTAAAAGGTGAGGGGGGGACGGGAGAGAGAAACACAAGGTGATGGGTGGAACCTGAAGGGGCAGAGGATGAAGAAAAGAGCTAGAAGGTAAACTGGTAAAAGAGACAACCAATTTAACAAAGTTTATAGATACTGTGATCACAAGAAACAGATCGGAGACTGGGGTTTCTGCAGCAAATTGAGAACAAGGGTGATGAACTTAAGAGTATGGATCAGTATATGGAATTAAGGCATTATAGCCCTTGCATTTACAGGGCATGATTTGCCATAGGATGTTCTGGGCTGTCTCTTTTCCCAATTTACAAAGTATTCCAAGGGCATGAATGTATTACACAACTGCAGTATAATGTCCCAACTCCTAACTTAAATGCCCTGGCTGGCATGTTGTAGTTTATATGGTCATTTAAGATCATCTCCCATCACAGTTTCTTTGAATAAGGTTAAAGTTACTTCCTAATCTACCCTTAAAAGTCATGATTGATTCAGTGCGAATGCAAACACCAAGTTATAAAGGAAATTTGATAGAAAAAAGTTGTATAAACAACTTTTCCAGTTCTTATAATAAATCTGGACATTATGCAATTAGTATGTGGTACATTGTGATAATAGTAACAAGGGTAATCTAGAGAGAGATTGGTATATGATCCACATTTCAAATATTACAAATTTCAGGAGTTTGTTCACGCAGGTGAGAATTCATTAACATCAGACTTTAATAGTAAACAAGTAAAATACATTTATATAGTTATAGTACAGTGTATACAGTACTAATCTGGTATATTGAATCTTACATCTATGTTCCTTAGCTTCCCAATTTCCAAGTGGTATTGTCATTTAATAGACCATTTCCTTCAGAAATAGATAGTGGTGATGTCTTCTCCATTATGCAACAAGTGTCTTATAATAACAGCTTCAAATGCTACCCATTGAACCAAGCTGAGATCGTAGATGACGTTTTATGGCATTAATAATTCTGGTACCACAGTCAAACATTTTCTGGGTATAGCAGTTAAAATGGTAATTATGCACTATTACATGGGATCAGCTAAATAGCGAAAGGTGTGGTGGTTTTAATTTCAACATTTTAATGCCTGGACCATTTGTCTCTTTTCCAGTGCCTGAACATTAACCTGCTCCAGAGAAAATCACTCTCTTACTTGAAACCATCAATATCTTAGTCATGCCCCATTCTCTGCATCACAAGTAGGTAGTACCGAGCCAATGTGAAAGCCCTTCTCTCTCTCTCCCCTCTCCTCCTCACCCCTCTCCCTCTACAAGAATACAAATTCAATCCGATGTGTAAAAATCTTGTAATTTTAGATGCATACATGAGGAAGTAACTTGAAATGAGCTACTAGCAAGTCTATGACTCAGACTAGATCAATGGTAAAGTTAGCGAAATGCCATCTAATGGAGACAACAGAAGTTGCAGATGCTGGAAATCTGGTGCAACACACGAAAAGCTGGAGGATCTCAGGGAGTATCTGTGGAAATGATGAAGGGCCTCACAAAACATTGACTGACCATCTTCTCTATAGATGCTGCCTGACTTGCTGAGTTCCTCCAGCACTGTGTGTGTTGATGCCATCTAAAGAAGCAGCATTTGCGTATGACATGAGAAGCTGGCTAACAAGGAAAGTCAGGGAGTAAATTTTAATTGGCAGGTCGGATTCAGATGATTGTGTGACCAGTTCAAGATCTTGGATCAACTGTTTACCTAGTTTGTGTAGATTCGATATGTCAACTAAAAGTTGGACAAACTTCTATAGATGCACATTGAAAAGTATCCTATCTGGTTACATCATGACTTGTATGGAAAGACCAAGGCCCAAGAATGGAAAAGCAAACAAAAGGTGATAGGTGTGGCCCAGTCCATCACAGGAAAAACCCTCCCCACTGTTGATTGTATCTACAGGAAGCATGGCCACAAAAGAGCAGCATCCATTATCAAGAACCCCCACCTCACAGGTCATGCTCTCCTCTCACTGCTGCCATCGGGATGGAGGTTCAGGAGGATTAGGTCCCACACCACCAGATTCAGGAGTAATTATTACTCTTCAGCCATCAGGCTCCTGAACCAGTGTGGATAACTTCACTCAACTCAATACTGACTTGATTCCACAAACTTTGGATTTTCTTTCAAAAACTCTATAAATAATTTTTTCTGTGTTATTTGTGCATGTATGTATATTTTGTATTTTCAGGTTGTTTTTTATTTGCTGTTCATCTCTCTTTGTTTATGTATAGTTTTTCATTGATTCTATTATATTTCTTTGCTCTACTGTGAATATCTCCTAGAAATGAATTTCAGGATAGTAAATGGTGACATACTGTATGCATACTTAGATAATAAATTTATTTTGAACCTTAAACTTCTGCTTATTTAACCTCATGATCAAAAGTGTACATGCCAGAGTGCAATCAATTGTTGAACTGGTGAAGAGACTTCAATCTGTCATTGGGTAAAACATTACAATACTTAGCCATTTGGCCATGATATTAGTCACTAACTCACACACAGTGCTTTCATGTTCACTGCATATTACAGAGCAATCAGCTTCAAGTTATTGAATAGAAATTCGTCCACACAGATAACAAGGACTAGAAAAATAAGAATTTTTAATTAATGGTTTATCTTGTTCCTCCATCCAAACACAAGAATTTAAGCCTTGCATGCAGTGGTACAGTTGGAGCATGCAAGATAATTTTCATGATTAACTTTCTGCAGCCAATGAGAAGTCTTAACCATATCTGAGATCAATATCCGTCCCTCTTCCCATTTTTCTTACTACAATCTCAGATTAGCCACATTGCCCAATTTTTTTAGGCCTGTGAAACAGGCACCAGGAAGAGGGGTGTGGGTGTAGGAAAGGTGTTCAATAATACCACACAGTATTGTCAGAAACTTGGCCCCAGGTAATGGATGGTAATTTTATTCATTACTTTAAGGCTCTATAAACTGTCCTTCTAAGTTCATTGTTCTAAAAATTATTTTAAAGTTCATGGATTGTATGGAGCAGGAGGCTTCCGTTAAGCTAAGTATGGACAATTGGCCATCACCTTGAGAGATCTTGGCCAAGTGCAAATGAATGCTTGCTGGAACTTCACTAACTGAAGTTCCTAGGGCTGAATTCCAATTTTCATCCAGGACAGCTTGGTCAAAGTTCTGGACTCTATAGACAGATCCACCATTGGTTGTGAAACCAGGGGCAAGCTAAAGTTTAGATGTGAAACAGCAATTATATATTCTGAAATTGAGTATTTTGCTGGTGAAATTGTTTGTCGCAATTTGCCCTAGAATTGAGAAACTCTTATGTAAATTGAATATTACAGCTCGGAGGTTAGTAAACAAACATCTTGGTTGTTGACTGTTTCCAGAATGGCTACTTTCATGCTATGGGCAAGGCATTGAGTTCAAGTGGAAATGTCTGGTATCACCAGTAAGCACTGTTATCAACATTCACTGCTGCTTATAACCTCCCACACCCCACACTCCATCCAGACATAATGTCCTATCAAATGATGCAGGACAGGACACTACACTGTGCTAGTGAAGCAACTTCGGACAGAAGTACAAATATTCTCATTCTAAGAAACTAATTCAATGCTTGATGGTCTATGGCAGTGAAACTATGGAATAAAAGTCAATATTTACTCACCTATTCACGAGCATTCTGTTTAGATCAGGGGTTCCAAAGCTTTTTTATGCCATGGACCAATTCCATTAAGCAGGATGTCCATTGACTCCAGATTGGGGACTCCAGGATCAGATCTATCTTGTTAACTAAAGCATCAATGTTGCACAGAAGATCGTCCAACTTCATGCTGTTTCCATAACAATTTGTTTTTTTTATCTGTCAGGGTTGTTAGCCCAGAGCTGAGCCCCTGAATTTGGAAGGCGGGTAGGCCGCTCTTCGTCTGGCCTCTACCCTTTGGCATGGGGGTCCTTACCGAGAATCTTAGCACAAGGCCCTGACTCCAGCCAACATAGCTCTCCGGGTCAAGCCTCCAAATCCTATGGTGAGGTTGTGGCCCTCCCGGAGGTCAAGTTTTAAAACTGACTGGTTATACTGTACCTGTTGATGGTCAACTTGATTAAAGTAGCGACAGGGAGGTAAGACTAAACAGGCTTTGACTAAAGCCATCTTAGCGGGAATAAAAGAAATAGTTACTATCATACATACAGTTGACGGGTTACATAAAAACTGAAAGCTTGGTAACTCTCCAATTTGCAAAACCAAAACATCATGAGCTAAATGTGGAGAGCAGGTGGTCTAATTAGCAAAGAGCTTGTTGCATCTGTAATGTACAATCTCGAATACAGTTGATGACAGCATGAGTTTAAAGTTAAATATCTAGTTTGAAGTTAAACATTTGCTTTAGAAGAGTTGTCACCGCAATATCCGAAATATATCAGACAACACCAAGTTACTTCCTTCCGCTACTTAAGTGTGCTCCTTTCTTCCTCTAGATGTTCCACATCTCATGTCAACCATTGCTTCTCCACCACACTATCCTTTCCCTGCTTCAATGGGCAAACCTATCCAGAACCTCCAGCAAGTGCTTCCTAAGCTACAGAAGCATAGCAATTAGCATCATTCTATTGTAGCTTGGGGCGTCGGAGTTCAGAGTTCAATCCTGATGTCCTCTGTAAGGAGTCTCCTTGTGGAATGCACTGTTTGTCTCCAGGTCCTCTGGTTTCCTCCCACAGTCCAAAAATGTACCGGCTAGGTAAAAGATGTATCGGAAGAGGTAAAAGAAGCTCAGAGAGAAGCTGTTTTTTTTTAATTATTCAGGGCAAAGAGGCTAGACTCCACAGGTGCGTGACGTAGCGCGTCAAAGGTTTAAAAGAAAGACCGCCATATAGAAAGAGTGGATTGGGACAATTTGTTTTATGGGAAGGATGTAATAGAGAAATGGAGGTCATTTAAAGGTGAAATTTTGAGGGTACTGAATCTTTTTGTTCCTGATAGGTTGAAAGGAAAGGTTAAAAGTTTGAAAGAGCCATGGTTTTCAAGGGATATTGGAAACTTGGTTAGGAAAAAGAGAGATATCTACAATAAATAAAGGCAGCATGGAGTAAATGAGGTGCTCAAGGAATATAAAGAATGTAAGAAGAATCTTAAGAAAGAAATTAGCAAAGCTAAAAGAAGATACGAGGTTGCTTTGGTAAGTAAGGTGAAAATAAATCCAAAGTGTTTCTACAGTTATATTAATAGCAAAAGAACAGTGAGGGATAAAATCGGTCCCTTAGAGAATCAGAGTGGACAGCTATGTGTGGAGCTGAAAGAGATGTGGAGCTGAAAGAGATGGGGGAGATTTTGAACAATTTCTTTTCTTCAATATTCACTAAGGAGAAGGATATTGAATTCTGTAAGGTAAGAGAAACAAGTAGGGAAGTTATGGAAACTATGACGATTAAAAAGGAGGAAGTACTGGTACTTTTAAGGAATATAAAAGTGGATAAATTTCAAGGTCCTGTCAGGATGTTCCCTAGGTCATTGAGGGAAGTTAATGTAGAAATAGCAGGGACTCTGACAGAAATATTTCAAATGTCATTAGAAATGGGGATGGTGCCAGAGGATTGGCATATTGCTCATGTGGTTCCATTGTTTAAAAAGGACTCTAAGAGTAAACTTAGCAATTATAGGCCTGTAAGTTTGACGTCAGTGGTGGGTAAATTCATGGAAAGTATACTTAGAGATGGTAAATATAATTATCTGGATAGACAGGGTCTGATTAGGAACAGTCAGCATGGATTTGTGCGTGGAAGGTCATGTTTGACAAAAATAAAGATAAAGATGGAGGTGCGCATGGACGCAGCGGCCCCTCATGAAGCGATAAGTGTATCTTGTGTTTGTTTTGTTTGTCCTAGATGCATAAAATATAGTCGGAATGTGCTCGTTAACATCAGGGCGTACTATGTTGGAAAAACTGACAAGTTCTGGTGTGACATGGACAGTTTACACCGCTATGGACTACTATCCGCTACCAAGCCGGTTGCTTCCTAAGGGAGGAGGAAGTGTGAGAGAAGACAGAGGAGGGGTAAGAGGGCCGGCATCCATGCTAGGCTAAAAGCTAACCCCACCAGGCCAGTGGTACCGTCCCTCCTGCTCTCAAATGACTGCTCCATCGACAACAAGCTGGATGAGCTGCGTCTGCTGAGAGAACCACGCAAAGAATTTAAAGACTGCTGTATGTATGTCTTAACGGAATCCTGGCTCCATGACAACATACTGGACACGGCGATACAGCGAGAGGGAATGACATCATTTCGTGTGGACAGAGAGGCAGCTAGCTCCGGCAAGAGCCGAGGAGGAGGTCTGTGTATTTATATAAACAAAGACTGGTGCGTGAACGCTAAAGTAGCTGCTAAACACTGCTCACCGCTGGCTGAATTTCTCATTGTGAAATGCTGGCCGTTCTATCTGCCGAGGGAACTCACCATCATGCTTGTGGCAGCTGTTTACGTAGCTCCCAGTGCCAATGCTGAGGCTAATGCTGACGAAGCACTGGGAGGACTACATGAATCCATCAGTGAGCTACTGACTGCACATCCTGACAGCTTTGTGGTGATTGCTGGGGACTTTAACCACACCAGCTTGAAGACCGTGTTCCCCAAATTCCTGCAATATCTGGATTTCAAAACCAGGGGAGACAACACACTGGACTTGGTTTATAGAAACACAGGCATACAAATCAGCCCCCCGCCCCCATCTTGGCCACTGTGACCACATATCAGTCATGTTAACAACAGCATATAAACCACTGCTTAAAATTGTGAAAGCAGAGAAAAGACAGGTAAGGGTCTGGCCAAAAGGAGCAGCCTCAGCACTACAAGACTGTTTTTTGCACACAGACTGGGACATATTCAAGACAGCAGCCTCCTATGATGACCATTGTGTTGAACTACATATACCTGTCTGGACACGCCCCCCCCCCCCCCCCCCCCCCGCTGACTGCTCCAGTGGCTCCTCCCACAGACCCCGGTATAAAGGCAATTGGAGACACTGCTCCTCCCTCAGTGTCCAGGGTGTTGTGTGGTGGTTGCTTGCTGCTTGTTCTTTCTTCCAGCCAATAAAAGCCTACCTTAACCCACGTCTCCGAGAGTTATTGATGGTAACATAGACTTTGAGGAGTATGCGGAGGCAGTAATCAGCTACTGTGATGAAAACCTTCACCACACGTGGTATGCCAATGTGAAAGAGCATTGACGTCAACCAAGTTGTGTTGGGTCTTGAAGGTCATTAAGGTGGATGTCACCAAAGCCTGATGGAGTTTTCCTAGGTTATTGAAAGCAGCAAGAGGGGACATTGCCAGGACCTTGACAAATGGTGGATGTGGAGGGGATATTTCCTATGATGGGAGTAGCCAGAACTAGAAAGCACACCCTCAAAACTGAGAGGCGGCCCATTAGAACAGAGGTAAGGTGGATTTCTTTTAGCCAGAGAGTAGTAAATCCGTGGAATGCTCTGCCATGGACTACAGCGGAGGCCAAATCCGTGGGTATATTTAAAGCAGAAATTGATTGTTTCTTGATCTGTCAGGGCATCAAAGGATATAGTGAGAGGGCAGGAGTATGGGGTTGAGTGGGATCCAGGATCAGCCATGATGGAATGGTGGAGCAAGCTTGATCGATTCAGTGACCTAATTTTGCTCTAATGGTCTTATTTTCATCAGAAAAAAATGTGAGGTCCTAGAGGAATGGGGAGTAGCCAATGTTAGAGTCATAGAGTAATAAAGCACAGAAGCAGCCCCTTTGGCCCATCTAGTTCATGCCAAACTATTATTCTGCCTAGTCCCAACAACTTTCAATTGGACAATAGCCGCTCCATGTACTTACCCAAACTTCTCTTAAATGTCAAATTGAATCCGCATTCACCACTTCCAATGGCAGCTCATTCCACACTCTCACCGCCCTTTTGACTGAAGAAGTGCCCCCTCAGTGTCCCCTTAAACATTTCTCCTTTCAATCTTAACCCATGACCCAGAATTCTAGTCTCATGCAACCTCATATCCTTGAATGCTCCATCATATCTCCCCTCATTCTGCTATGTTCCAGGATGTGGAGGCCCAGTTATTAGATATACCCTCAGCATCCACTTTATTAGGTACCTCCTGTACTTAATAAAGTGGCCACTGAGTGGTTGTTTGCTGCTGTAATCCATCCAAGGCTCTTTGTAGAACATATAGCAGTACAGCACAGAACAGGCCATTCAGCCCACAATGTTGTGCCAAACCAGCTAAAAAGCCAATCAAAAACAGCCAAACACTAATCCCTCCTACCTACACCATATCCATATCGCTCCATCTTCCTTACATCCATGTGTCTATCCAAACATATCTTAAAAGCCTCTAACGTGTTTGGCTCTATCAGGCAGCGCATTCCAGGCATCCATGACTCTCTGACGAAACCCCGTTTCACCTTCAATGCATGCCCCCTGTTATTAGATATTTCAACCCTGCAATACAGGTACTCTCTGACAACTCTATCTATGCCTCTCAAAATCTTGTAAACCTCTACTGGATCTCCCCTCTGCCTCCGGTGCTCCAGAGAAAACAACCTAAGTATATCTAGCCTCTCATGCGAGCACATGCCCTCTGAACCAGGCAGCATCCTAGTGAACCTCTTTTGCACTCTCTTCAATCCAAGCCTCAACATCCTTCCTGTAATGGTGCGACCAGAACCGTATGCAATACTCCTGATGTGGCCAAACCAGAGTTTTATAAAGTTGCAACACAGCCCCATAACTTTTGAACTCAATGCCTCAACTAATAAAAACAAGCATTCCATAAGCCTTGTTAACTACCTTATCAACCTGTGTTGCCACTTTCAGGGAGCAATGAACATGGATCCTAAGATCTCTCTGCTCAGCAACACCATTAAGGATCTTGCCCTTAACAGTGCACTGTCTCCTTGCATTTGCCCTACCAAATTGCAGCACCTCACATTTATCTGGGTTAAACTCCATCTGCCATTTCTCTGCCCATATTTGCAACTGATCCATGTTGTGCTCTATTCTTTGACAGTCTTCCACACTATCCACAATTCCACTAATCTTGGTATCATCTGCAAATTTACGACCCAACCAATCTACATTTTCATCCAGATCATTTATATATGTAAAGGGGGTCCGAGGCCAGGAGGTACTCCAAGGAGGGGGGATGAAGCTAGATGTGCTTGGTTGACCACTCGGGTGGTCCTGAGCTGCGAGTCGAGGAGTTCGGAGAGGATCGAATGGTGGCCAGAAGACTTCAGTAATTGAGCTCCAATGGTTGTGCACGAAGTGGTTTGGACTTTGATAAGTTTGGCGCCTTTTCTTTATTTTTTCTCTTCATATATACTGTATCATTATTAATCACTTAGTTATAGTAACCTTTATAAATTGTTCTCATTTAATCACTTATGGTGTACTGTCTGTTTTTGGGCGAGGCGGGACATCACACAGCATCCACACCAGCTGATTACCCAGTTTGACGGGGCCGAAGGCTGCTCCCCCTAGACGAGAACGAGCTGAGCAAGCCTGAGGTGACCCAGGGGGTTACATATACATCACCAACACTAGAGGCCCCAGCACAGATCCTTGCGAACTCCACTAATTACAGACCTCCAGCTTGAATAAGTCCCTTTAACCAATACCATCTGTCTTCTTTGTGCAAGCCAGTTCTGAATCCAAACAGCCAATTTGCTGCAGATCCCATGCATCTCCATCTTCTGGATAGGCTCCCATGAGGGACTTTGTCAAGAGCCATGTAGACAAGATCCACTGCCTTAACCGCATCAATCTCACTCATCACCTTGTCAAAAAACTCAATCAAGTTGGCAAGGCATGACCTGCCAAGCTCAAAGCCATGCTAGCTCTCCCTAATTAGGCCATGGGTTTCCAAGTGCTCATATATTCTATCCCTAAGAACTTTCTCCAGCAATTTCCTTACAACTGACATCAGACTCACTGGTCTATAGTTCCCTAGATTTTCCCTTGATCCCTTCCTAAATAGAGATGTAACAATAGCCACTCACCTGTGGTTAGAGAGGACACAAAGATATAGATCAATGGCATGGCAATCTCGTCTCCTGCCTCCTTCAATAACCTGGAGTAGATCCCATCAGGCCCTGAGGACTTATCAACCTCAGTACTCATTAGAAGGCCCAACACTTCCTCCTCCTTGACCTCTAAATTCTATAACATATTTATACACTCAGCACTGATCTCCTGGCCCTCCATATCCTTCTCCTTGGTAATACTAAAGCAAAGTACTCACTAAATACCTCATTCACATTCTCTATATCCAAGCAAATGTTCTGCCCTTTATCCTTGAGTGGTCCCACCCTTTCCCTAGTTATCCTCTTACACTTGATATCTGTATAGAATGGCTTGGGATTCACCTTAATTCTCCTTGCCAAGGACTTTTCCTGGCCCCTGCTTGCTTTCCTAATTCAATCTATTGTGTTTCAGAGATGCTCCTTTGTACAGTTTGAGCCAGTCTGGCCATTTTCCTCTGACCACTCTCATTAAACAGGGCCTTTTTGCCCATGGAACTGCTGTTCACTGGATGTTGTATGTTTTTGCATCATTCTCTAAACTCTGAAGACTGCTGTGTGTGTGTGTGAAAATACTAGGAGATCAGCACTTTCTGAAATACTGAAAGCTCCCCATCTGGCACCAACAATTATTCCAATGTCAAGGTCACTTAGATTACATTTCATCCCCATTCTGATGTTTGGTTTTGAAAAGAACTGAACCTCTTGACCATGTCTGCATGCTTTTATGCATCGAGTGCTGCCACGTAATTGGCTGATTATGTACATATTTACATTAACGAGCAGGTGTACAGATGCATCCAATGAAGTGGCCACTGTGTGTAGATTAAAACACTGTGTATTTTATTTCCCTCAACCTGCCTGTAGAGAAAACTACAATGTCAGTCTGGAAGACCTAAATTAGACTGATAAAAACATCCCCCGTTTGAAGTCCCACACACCCTGCCCCTCTCCCCTGGCATCAGCAAGTCCACGCCTGGGACAGTCACTGCCTTCCACTTACCTGCAAGGTGCACATCCACGCACCCTCGCCCCAGTGGGCAGTGGCAGAGCAGCTCTCCCTCTCATTTAGTCACATCAGCCGTGAGCAAAGAGTGCAGGGGAAGTAGGAGCAACACCACCAATCCCATGTTAAACAGCACGTGTGCCACTTTTAGGAGTGTTATGTCTTTTCAATGATTCTGAAAAATTGCACCAGCTTGTATAGCTTTTCAACAACACTTTCTTAAACAGATCCCTCAGATTTTTGGTAATTAGGGATGGGTAATAAGTACAGGCGGTGCTAGTTATTGCTACATTCCCCAAGAATGCATTAAAAATCAGCCCCTGTGAGTAGAAGAATGAAAAGTAATGATAGAGGCACTGAGTCAGTATTTTAGATATGGCCTAATGGGTAATTGGTAATTAATGTATTACTGTCACATTTACCAAGATATAGCGAAAGGCTTTATTTGCATGAAATTGAAACAGATATTTCAAAACATCTGTACTTTGAGATGGTATAAAGGGGAACATTTGAACAGAATGCAGAAGGAAAAGTGTTATAGTCTCTGAGAAAGTGCAGCACAGATAGACAGATCAAGTGTGATGGCAATGGCAAGATAGACTGAGAGATCAAGAATTTATCTTTATCATACAAGTGGTCTATTCAAGAGTCTTACAAGAGAAGATGAGAAGCTCTCACTGAGCCTGGTGGTACATCTTCAAGCATGTGTATATTTTGCTTTATTGAAGGCAGAGAAGAGATAATGACTGGGGTGAGAGGGGACCTTTATAATGATTGGTGCTTTTCCCAAGGTATTGGGAAGTGTAGGCAGTGAAAAATAGAGGGGAGTCTGGTTTTCATGATAGACTGAGTTACGTTGAAAATTCTCTTCAGCTTTCAGGCAGAGCAGTTGCGATACTGCATTGAGATGCATTGGGATGGAATGTTTTCAAAAATGCATCTGTAAAAATCGGACAAGGCAACTGACAGCATGCTGAATTTCCATCTCCTTCCAAGGAATCAGAAGGGCAGTTGTGTTTTCCTGGCCAGTGTGACTATGTGGCTAGACCAGAGCAAATCATTAGGCGCGGTAACTCTGAGCAGATTCCAGACCAGAATTATGAATTACCTCAGGTTGTGCAATATCTATCCTATTCCTGAAGAGCAGGCACAATTACAAATGTTGATAAATGGAAACAATCCAAAATTTGCCAGCGGGTTGTTTGAGTTTATATGGTAATTTCAGAGAGTTTACCATCATATTCTTCTTGGTATAAAGTCACTTCTTAATCCGACAATCCCCAGTTAAATTAATGCAAAATGTTTTGAAAACAAACACCAGTCTGAAATGAACCAGCACGTTAAATAGATTGAAGTTGTTTAAGTAAACATTGGTACAGTATCTTTTATAATTCTTACAGTAAAACTGGAAATAATGCAGTCAGTACTCATGGCATATTTGGTAATACTGACCAAAGAAACCCCAGGGAGATTAGTGACATGAGGATCAAATACTAATTTTAGGAAGAGTAATAATTCAAATTTCAAACTTACTACCACCAGATATTTATGGGAAACTTAAGATAAATGCATTTCTACAATAATGACCTAGTATGTTTAAAATTATATCCAGGCTCATTGGTTTCCTCATTTCCAATAGTATTCTTGAGTGATGTTATCATCCCTCAGATCAATTCCTTCAAAAACTGATCCTGGTGTTATTTTATCTATTTTAGTACACGGATCTTGCATTAATCTCCTCAAAATTCTTAAAAAAGAGCCATATCGCGATTGTAGACGGTTTCTTATGACATCAGTAATGCTGTCACCACACTTAAGCAGGGCCCTCACATATTCCATCTGTTCCCTGTTAAAAACAGGAATTATGCATTAAGTGTCTCAGCCAGAACAATTGACTGCTTATTCATTTCCATAGATGCTGCCTGACCTGCTGAGTTCTTCCAGCATTTTGTGTGTGTTGTAATTATGTATTATTATATTTGGTTCAGGCAACCACTGGCCATTATAATTGTTTCAGATTGGACTCTGTTGGATAATTTATCATTAATAGATAATCCACTCATTCTGATAATGAAATATTTATCCATATGGGACCAACATTCAAAACTATTCCTACTTCTCTTACTGCAATTTTGAATTATCCACATAGCTCAAATATTATAGGCCTGCTGTGTAGGCACCAGGAGCCGAGTATAAGGAAGTAAGTGTGGACAGAAAGTCTTATCAGTAATTTTATCCCAGATAGTTGGAATGAACAGTGTTTTTAATACTTCAAAGCTCTGCACAAAGTCTTTTCCTGAAACGTTAGGAAGTTCCTTTAGCTGAAAGTGTAGATGAAGCCAATGTGCCTCTAGTTAATCCCAACTCAAAAGAGTTTAGTATCACACGTTTTGGAAGGATATTGGTCTATTGAAGGTGTTACCCACCAGCATTTCCTAGAGTTGAAATTGCTCGGCAAGTATTTAAAATTTTACCTGGGATTACTCAATCAAAATTCTTAAGCTATTGTGGATAGACCTTCAATTAGTTGAAAAAAAAATAAAGGGGAATGGCAGAGTTTAGACATGAAATGCTGGTTAATTGTTATGTCTGAGCTTATACTCTGGAAATTGTTCTGCCACAAATTGCCCAAGAATTCAAGACATTTCACTTAAATTAAACATTACAGTATAGGAGGCCAGCAAATAAGGAACAATTTGATGGGAGTGTATCTGAATCCCTTGAATCAATGGCTAGGGTATTACAATTAAAGTGGAAATATCTGTTATCACCTGTAACCACACCTGCCCAAAGTATTCCTCTTAGCCCACAAAAACTATCCTATGAAATGTAAGATAGAATGAGGCAAGCTCCAGACAATAGTGCAGTCTCATCAAACTGAATGTTTGGATGATTTAAACAGTGAACATGGAATAAAATAAATTTATACTAACCCAGCCAAGAGCAATTTTTTAAGATCAATCATGTTTACAAAAATATCAATATTGCTTTTTGTTGCAGCACAGATGTCATGTTCCTGGAAACATTCTGCCTGCACTTCAGAAATGATCTCTTGCATTGCAGCACATTTGGTTACATTGAGGTTGAATTTGGACTTGAGCCCAATGAGATTGCACTTCAGGAATCTTTCGAAGAATTGTTGTCCCTGGAAGGGGACAAAATGCACAAGTCAGGCTTCCCACTTCCTCTTGGTCAGTCACTACTTCAGACACAGGGATAGAGAGAAGCTGCAGCACATTCTAACCATGTTTAAATATCAGCTAAGCAGTCAAGTACAGTATATGCACAAGTTGTGCTTGTGATGAAGTACTCAAAATTGACTCAATGAAAAATCCCATTATCGATGTGTGCATGCCTATTGCAGTTTACATGGTTCCTATAAAACAACCTAGTGAAGTTTAAAAATGTTTATTTTATAACTTGTTGATGAACAGATTGTTTAGTGGTTAAAAATAACCAAGGTTTTTTTTAAGTTTAAATGGTTTTAATCAAGTTGTTACAATTTCAAATACAGTCAGCAGGTTGTATGAAAATTGAGGGTTTGATATATTCAATTTGACAAACCAAAATCCCATGCCACATTTAGAGAGCTGCAAGACCTGTTCAAAGTTCACTGCACATGCAAGCTACAGTCTGGAAAATAACCATGGACAAACTATGACCTCAGGCAAATCCGGTTGGAAATTAAACCACAGGATCTGGGGGATCTGACACTCTGATGATCACTGCTCAAGATTTAAAAGTCTGCAGAGCATACAAGATGTATAAGGCTATACCTACTTATGACTGAAAACACTACATCATCAAATTGTTCATCAAATTACTTCTGATCTAGACTGAACCGTGGAGTGCGACTGACTAAGCAAAGAGTCCATGTCACTGGGTTACTTCACCTGGTGTAAACACATAAGAACATAAGAAATAGGAGCAGGAGTAGGCCATCTGGCCTGTCGAGCCTGCTCTGCCATTCAGAAAGATTATGGCTGATCTGACCATGGACTCATCTCCATCTACCTGCCTTTTCCCCATAACCCTTAATTTCCCCCACTATGCAAAAATCTATCCAACCTTGTCTTAAATACATTTATTGAGGTAACCTCCACTGCTTCATTGGGCAAAAAATTCCACAGATTTTCTGGGAAAAACAGTTCCTCCTCATCTTTGTCCTGAATCTACTCCTTTGAATCTTGAGGCAATGCCCCCTAGTTCTAGTCTCACCTCCAATGGAGACAACTGTCCTGCCTCTATCTTATCTATCCCTTCACTTATTTTATATGTTTCTATAAGATTTCCTCTCATTCTTCTGAATTCCAGCAAGTACAGTCCAAGACAACTCAATCTCTCCTCATAGTCGAACCCTTTCATCTCTGGAATCAACCTAATGAACCTCCTCTGCTTTGTCTCCAAAGCCAGTATATCCTTCCTCAAGTAAGGAGACCAGAACTGCACACAGTACTCCAGGTGCGGCTTCACTAGTACGCTGTACAGTTGCAGCATAACATCTCTGCTCTTAAATTCAATCCCTCTAGCAATGAAGGCCAACAGCCCATTTGCCTTCTTGATAGTGTGCTGCAGCTGCAAACCAACCTTCTGTGATTCATGCACAAGCACTCTCACATCCGTCTGCACAGCAGCATGGTGAAATGTTTTACCATTTAAATAATAATCTGATCTTCTATTTTCCCTTCCAAAGTGGATGACTTCACATTTACCAATATTGTAGTCCATCTGCCAGACCCTAACCCAGTCTCTCTGCAGACTCTCCATACCTTCTGCACAATTTGTTTTTCCACTCAGTTTAGTGTCATCAGCAAACTTAGATACACTACGCTCGGTCCGCTCTTCCAGATCGTGAACTGTTGCAGGCCCAGCACCCACCCATGGTCTTCACTCACCAGTGATTGCTAGCCAGAGTAACAGCCATGTATCCCAGCTTTTTGTTTTCTATTAGTTAACCAATCTTCTATCCATGCTAATACATCATCCCCAACTCTATGTATGCCGCACCTTATCTACTGCCAAATCCGTTTGGTTTAAGTTATGCCCAGAAGTTTCTCAGACCTACTGTCCTCACACAAATTCACTAGGTTCTTGTATCATAACATGTATAAGACCAAAGCATTGGTGATGAAATGAAAAGAGCTGGAAATACTCAGAACAGCAGCTCTTTCCAACGATGTTTCCTCCCCCACCGAGTGTTCCCAGCATTGCTGGTATTTCCAGGATCTGCTAAGCATTCAGCTACTAATGGACCAGGGGTTCCCAACATGGGGCCTATGGACATAAGAAGGTCATAAAAGGTGGGGAACCCCTGTACTGGACCAATGTGGTCAAATAACACACAACAGTGTTAATAGTAGCATTTTAGCTGTCAAGTGGTGTAGGTTAGAGGCTAATCATGGTCAACCTAATCAGAGAGTTACGTCAACAACTTGGGCAGTTTGGGGGTCATTATTAATTTCTTTGACAGGAGTTAGAAAACAAATTCAGAATGTAACATTTAGAAAACAATTTGCTTCTGAGGGTGTAAAAATCAGTTCAACTTCCATAAATTAAGTTAAAATTAATGTCCACCAAGCAATCTATAGCAGAGATACAGACCCTGAGTGCAAACACACTATAGTATTGCCATCAGATTGCAACACCACAGCAGTGTTCGGTCTTCTTATCACAAAATCAAAACAAAGCTCCAGAAAAGTTGACTACACAATGAAGATTTGTTGTAATGTTAACTATAATTATCGCGAGACTTGGGAATGAAAAATGAAGGTTGTAAAATGCAAAGCAGCCTTTTACAATAAAATGAATACTTTTTCCACTGTGATTTGCAACAGCAGATCTGGACAGAAAGGAATGAGCATTTTTCTTGATTTAATCATTTTACTGCACATTGATTTTAAAATTGAGTTTCATGTTTTAATACAAACTCTGTTTCTCACATTTTGCTTAATAGCAAAGTGATTCATTATGAGTAAATAACTACCAATTTAGCTTTAAATTCGAAGGAGTGATGATACAACATTCTGTATAATTGAAACAATTGACCTCATTGGAGGAACTTATCATAATGCCTCTAGACCTACCTGTAAATTGAAATTGCCTATGTTCATAAGAAAAACTTGGCAGATTCTAAACAAGTTGTCATGTACATCACAGGTTGTGTTTTCCAAGCAGGTAAATACATCACTTCCCACATTTGGAGTAAACTCCAGACAGCCATTTAATCGAACTGTTGGAAGCAGAATAGTTCTCGATTATTGAACCACAGTACCGAATAGTTGACAAATAGCTTTTAAAGTGATCTACTCTTCCCTTATGAAGTTCCAAAGTACTTGCTTGAGCTCTTATGTACAAACGAGAAAGGAACCACAGATAATACAGTCATATTAGTGTAAGAAGTTCAAATCAAATAGGCACGATGAACTGACAGGCAGATGTATAACAGTACATCAAATGTGAAGCTTTCATAGAACATAGAACATAGAAATTTACAGCACATTACAGGCCCTCTGGCCCACAATGTTGTGCTGACCATGTAACCTACTCGAGAAACTGCCCAGAATTTTCCTAATAGCCCACTATTTTTCTAAGCTCCATGTACCTATCTAAGAGGCTCTTAAAAGGCCCGATTGTATCTACCTCCACCACAGCCGCCGGCAGTGCCTTCCACGCACCCACCACTCTCTGTGTGCAACACCTGACATCCCCTCAGTACCTGTTCCCAAGCACATTAAGACATGTTAGCCTCGTGTTAGCCATTTCAGCCCTGAGAAAAAGACTGTGGATATCTACTTGATCAATGCTTCTCATCATCTTCTCCACCTCTGTCAAGTCACCTCTCATCTTTCATCACTCTCAAGGAGAAAAGCCAAGTTCACTCAACCTATTCTCACAAGGTACGACCTCAAATCTGGGCAACATCCTTGTAAATCTCCTCTGCACTCTCTCTGTAATATCTGCATCTTTCCTGTAGTGAGGTGACCAGAACTGAATGCAGTACTCCACGTGGGGTCTGACCAAGGTCTTGTATAGCTGTAACATTACCTCATTGCTCTTGAACTCAAGCCCATGGTTGATGAATGCCAACACCATACACCTTCTTAACAACACAGTCAGCCTGCACTACAGCTTTGAGTGTCCTATTGACATGGACCCAAGATCTCTCAGATCCCCACACTGCCAAGAATTCTACCATTAATATTATATTCTGCTTTAAATTTGACCTACCAAAATGAACCACTTCACACTTATCTGGGTTGATGTCCATCTGCCACTTCTCAGCCCAGTTCTGCATCTTATCAGTGTCCTGCTGTAACCTCTGACAACCCTCCAGACTATCCACAACACCCCCAACTTTTGTGTCATCAGCAAACTTACTAACCTATCCTTCTACTTCTTCATTCAGGTCATTTATAAAAATCACAAAGAGGAGGGGCCCCAGAGCAGATCCCTGTGGTACACCACTGGTCACCGACCTCCATGCAGAACACGAACCATCTACAATCACACTTTCCCTCCTGTTGGCAAGCCAATTCTGAATCCACAATGCAAGGTCTCCTTGGATCCCATGCCTCCTTAATTTCTGAAGGAGCCTTGCATGAGGAACCTTATCAAATGCCTTACTGAAATCCATATACACTACATCCACTGCTCTCCCTTCATCAATATGATTTGTTACATCCTCAAAGAATTCAATCAGGTTTGTAAGCCCCTTGACAAAGCCATGCTGACTATCGCTAATCAGATTATGTTTCTCCAAATGCTCATAATTCCTGCCTCTCAGGATCTTCTCCAACAATTTACCCACCACTGAAATAAGGCTCACTGGTCTATAATTTCCTGGGTTATCTCTACTTCCTTTTTTGAACAAGGGAACAACATTTGCAACCTTCCAATCTTCTGGTACTTCTCCTGTTCCTATTGATGATGCTAAGATCATCGCAAGAGGCTCAGCAATCTCCTCCCTCACTTCCCACAGTAGTCTGGGGTATATCTCATCCGGTCCCGGTGACTTACCTAACTTAATGTTTTTCAAAAGCTCCAGCACATCTCTTTCTTAATGTCCATATGTTGAAGCATTTCAGTCCACTGTAAGTCACCTCCACAATTGCCAAGGTCTTTTGCCCTGGTGAATACTGAAGTAAAGTATTCATTAAGTACCTCCGCTACCTCCTCTGACTCCATGTACACATTTCCACTATCGCGCCTGATTGGTCCTGTTCTTACACGGCTCATCCCCTTGCTCTTCAGATACTTGTAGAATGCCTTGGGGGTTTTCCTTAATCCTGCCTGCCAACGCCTTCTCATGGCCCCTTCTGGCTCTCCTAATTCCATTCTTAAGCTCCTTCCTAGCAAGCTTGTAAATTTCTAGAGTTCTAACAGTACCTAGTTTCTTGAACCTTTCATAAGCTTTTCTTCTTAATTAGATTTTCTACATCCTTTGTTCACCATGGTTCTTTAACCCTACTATCCTTTCCCTGCCTCGATGGAACTATTTGTCTGAACATTTGTCACATTTCTGCCATACATTTCCTCGAGAACATCTGCTCCCAATTTATGTTTCCAAGTTTCTGCCTAATAGCATCATATTTCCCCCTAACCCACTTAAATGTTTTCCCTTTTATGTGCTCATATCCCTCTCCAGCGCTATGGTGAAGGAGATAGAGTTGTGGTCACTAACCCCAAAATGTTCTCCCATCGAGAAGTCTGACACTATAACTAGGTTCATTACCCAATACCAGATCATGTACAACACCTCCTCTAGTTGGTTTATTTATATATGTGTCAGGAAACCTTCCTGAACACACCTAACAAACACCACCCCATCTAAATCCTTGGTGGTAAGGAGATGCCAATCAATATTAGGAAAGTTAAAATCTCCCAACACTACCCTATTATTATTGCACCATTCCAGAATCTTCCTCCCTATCTGCTCCTCAATATCCCTGTTACTATTAAGGGATCTATAAAAAAACACCAGTAAAGTTATTGCCCCTTTGCTCTTTCTGATTTCCACCCACACTGACTCAGTATACAATCCCTCCATGACTTCCTCCTTTTCTGCAGCCGTGACACTACCCCTGATCAGCAATGCCATGCCCCCACCTCTTTTGCCTCCCTCCCTATGCTTTTTGAAACATCTAAAGCCTGGCACACACAGCAGCCATTCTTACACCTGAGACATCCAAACCTCTGTAATGGCCACAACATCAAAATTCCACATATTGATCCACGCCCTAAGTTCATCTACCTTGTTTATGATAGTCCTTGCATTAAAATAGACACATCTCAAACCATCAAGCTGAGTGCATCTTTGCTCTAACACCTGCCTATCCTTCCTCACTATCTTCCTGCAAGCTGTCTCTACTTGTGCTCCAACCTCCCCATCTTCTGCCTCTTCACTTCAGTTCCCACTCTCCTGCAAATCTGGTTTAAACCCTCCCCAATAGCATTAGCAAACCTCCCCGCCAGGATATTGGTCCTCCTTGATTCAAGTGCAACCTATCCTTTTTGTACAGGTTACACCTGCCCCAGAAGATGTCCCAGTGATTCAAAAATCTGCATCCCTCCCCCTGCTCCAATCCTTCAGCCACCCATTTATTTTCCACCTCATTCTATTCCTATTCTCACTGTCAGATGGCACAGCAGCAACCCCGAGATTACTACCTTTGAGGTCCTGCTTCTCAGCTTCCTTCCTAACTCCCTGTATGTATCCTGCTTTCAGGATCTCCTCCCTTTTTCTACCCATGTCATTGGTACCAATATGTACCACGACCTCTGGCTGCTCACCCTCCCATTTCAGGATATTGTAGACGCGATCAGAAACATCACGGATCCTGAGACCTGGAGGCAAACGACCATCGTTATTTCTTTTCCACGCCCACAGAATCACCTATCTGTCCCCCTAACTATAGAGTCCCTTATTACCGCAGCCATCCCATTCCATTTCTTACCCTTCTGAGCCACAGGAAAAGACTCAATGCCAGAGGCACGGCCACTGTTACTTCCCCCAATTAGGCCATCCCTGTAGGCATATCTTCAGAAATACAGAAGCATGGCTTCCACCTTCCTAATCCATGCAAAATATCGCCACAATTTGCACTGATCCTTTACCAACCATTTTAATGAGCATAGTTCAGAGAATTTTACATTAATATTGAAAGTGATTTAGCTCAATTCAGAATTACAGAGGCCGAGGGAACGCTGGGTCGAGTATATCAGGAAAAAGTATACCAGAAGGCATGGTAGTGGACAGGCAATAGTGGTCATGAAGAAAATAATATGCAGAAGCACAAGATACAAGGTCTGAGAAGGAAAATGAGAATGGTAGCTGGGCTACCTCGACCTGTGAATGACAGAACTGTCTCAAAAAGGACAAAAATTAACTAGTCATGCACGGATGCCCTTTGGTGAGTTTTGATAAGAACATGATTTCAGAAGTTTTTTTTGTATCACAATGAGGACATCAGCATCATTGGAGGCAGCACACACAGAGTGTTGGAGGAACTCAGCAGGCCAGGCAGCATCTATGGGAAAGGGTAAACAGTGGATGTGTCGGGCTGAGACCCTACATCAGGACTGAAGAGGAAGGGGAGACAGTCAGAGTGAGAAAATGGGGGGAAGGGGATGTAGCAGTACGAGGTGGCAGGTGGTAAGTGAAACTGGGAAAAGTAAAGAGCTTCATTAGAAGTAAAGCACATGGAAATTGGTAATTGTGATTAGTGGTCAGGATGTTTGCCATAAAAGAACAACATAATTAGATTAATCAATCAAGTCTGATGCAACCATCCCACCCTCACTTGCAACAAGTCTGTATCCACACATAGATTAGCTGTGCTTCCCACACTCAACCTGAAGAAGAAAAGGTCTAGAATGTTAGTGTGGAGGACCCAAAACAGACTGATGAACACATCTCCTGCCTCGGGTCCTGTACACTGCAGCATCTCCCAGCTGTCACCCAGTCCATGTCCTGGACGGCCTCTGTCCTCCACTCACTTGCACGTTCCACCTCCCTTTCCTCCGGGGTGGAGGCGTGACTTTTCCTCAATGAGCTCCACAGCTTTGGCAATACAGCGCAGGCTGAGAAGTAGCAGTGACATTTCAATCTTCATCTCCACGACAGGTACTGTTAACACTCCAGGATAGCTGGAAGACCAAGTTTAGCAAAGCGGTTTCTTTCATCTTGTCAAATACACAAACAGCCTGAGGCATTATTTATCATTTCCCCAACACTGTTTTGTATTCCACAATTCAACAGTATCCCATATATGTGCATGCTACTTTCAGGAATGCTATACTTTTTAAATGATCCCCAAGGATGGTCCCACCCTGCACAACTCTTCAAAAACATTGTGTCCCTCTTTAACAAGATTCTCATTTCTTTTACAATCAAGGATGAGTAATAAATGCAGCCAATTCCATTTATTGTCACATCAATGTGAATAAGTAAAAAGAACAGTGATATCTCCTGCCAATGTCATCAGTGAGGTCTAGGTAATAGAAGTAGCTCTGGCATAGTGTTTCAATTCTGTTTCAAGTCTAAGATAATTATTTCATTAATTGACTTGTTATTGTTAAATGTAACAAGATACAGTGAAAATATTTGTATGCACTCCATAACACAAAATGGACAACAATATGAAAGATTGCAATTATCATGTTTGAGTTACTGAAAAAGTATAGTGCAGGTAGTCAGTCAAGGTGCAAAGGTTATGACAGGTAGACGAAGAGATCTGGAGTTCATCTTTCTCATACAAGAGATCTGTTCAAGTGTCTTACAACAGAGGAAGAGAAGCTGTCCTTGAGCCCTGTGGTAATTATTTTGTTTGTATTTTCTGCCCAATGGAGTGGGTAGAAGAGAGAATGAATGGGTTGGGTGAAGTCTTTTATTATGTTGGGTGCTTTTGGGAGGCAGTCGGAGTTTAGAGAGTTTCAAGGCAGGGGAAGCTGGTTTACATGATAGAAAGGGCTACTTTCAAAACTCCTTTCAATTTCTTAATGCCTTGGGGTGGCGCGGTTTCCATACTAAGTGGTGATGGATCCAGATAGGATATTTTCCATTGTGCATCAGTAAAAATTGGTGAGAGTTATTAAGTACCTGATGAATCTTCTTAGCCATCCAAAGAAGAGCATTCTTTACTCTACTTTCTGGTCATTGCATCTATGTGGCTAAACCAGTTCATACTATGGGTGAAATTTACACTGAGGATCTTCAAGTTGTCAACCATCTTTACCTCAGCACAATTGATATAGACAGGTAAAATTTTGCAAGATAAATTTAATGAACATAACAATAAAGATATTCAAGTTGGCATAAAAATGTGCTCCACTCTCCCTGTGACCACATGGTTATCCTGCTGGTGCCCCAGTTTCCTTGCACACTCCAAAGATGTACAGGTTAGAGTTGGTAAATTGTGGACATGCTTTGCTGGCACCAGAAACATGGCAACATTTGTGGGCTGCCCGCCAGCTCATCTTCACCTTATGTTGGCGTTTGATGCAAAGCCGTACATTTCACTGTTTGCTTTGATGTTTCAAGGTACATCTGACAATTAAGGCTTGTTTTTTCTTTCTTTAATCTAATATAATGAATGATTGTGGCAGAATTCTGAATGGTCGTGGGACAATGGATAAAATTGTGCTCATCCCAGCCTTTGTGTTGTGATTATTTCTTTGTCTACATTGAATGTTTGACTGTATGGCTACCAACTGTGAACATTATTACGATCCAACACTTTGACAAGTCAGAGTGCATTGCAAGCAATGAATTATATAAAATGGAATCTGATGCCCTGACCAAAGGTCACTGATGGATCTTCAACTAGCTTGTCCTATCAAGTAGCTTGATAGTCAGAAAAAATTGGAAACAGTCAAAAATACTCAAAATCATTGATACATTTATTTAAAGATGGATAAACCTGCTGTTAATTAAAACTGAAACATCTAAATGTACCTATGGAATGGTCGGTAAAAATTATTAATCTGAACATGCTTCCTAGAGCTGTATGAGTTATGGCTGGTGTTAAGATAAAGACCCAGTCTGAGAGTTGTTGAGTTAAAGGATAACTTTAGACATGATTGGCAAACAGAGGAGATTTTCTTCAACCTGCAACTACATGCCAAGCAAGGACAAGATACTCCAGCAAGATCCATTAGCTGGTTTGTTAGAAGGGAAGGGATTAGACAAGGGGAAGTAAGTTAAGTCAAGGTATGAGGAGATCAGTTCAGTGGGACCAGAGAAGACAGGAAAAACGGGATACAAGCACAGTTCTGGTTTTGGATTCTGGAGGCAGGGGATCAGTGGTTGGGGCACTATCAGGCTGGAAATCCCTTATATGATGAGAACTACATAAGTGCAAACACATTCATGCAGATGAACTGAAAGTCTTTTGTCATTCTGAACCTTGAGAATTGTGGATTGTTAGAGGACAGGAGCTTGCACTTCTCTGGGAATATTGTCAAAGAAACTATTGGAAGCTGCCTACATCCCTTAAATCAAGCAAACATCTAACACTGTTTTTCGTAGAGCAGCTTTTTCTTACTCATATTAAAGTGTGTATTTTTAATTTGTCCTCCATTCATTCCCCACATTTGCCAATACATTCCCAGGACTGCAGGGATGGGGCAAATGGGTGTTTAAATCAGAGATACCTTGCAAGATACTCATTATTCTGCCCCAATAACATTTCCGGTTAGCTGGGCCATCGATTAATCAGGGCACCCATTTATTTAGAACTCTTAAAGAATAAAATCTAATAGAGAGCATAGCCAGAATTCCTTTCATTTATTTGGGACACCTTGCTGCTCAATGGGGAAGGAGATTGTTGCTGAACAGTTTCTAACTAGAGTCAGTCATGTGCACCTGTGTGGCTGTTAGACACTGCACTGTGTTTAGAGCGGTCAGTTTTTAAATAGCACCAGTTACGTGTGTTTGTGTTCAAAATGCAGTTACGTTTGTCACTGACAGTTGGCAAATAATAAGCAGGAAGACAATTCAGAAGTGTTTTGTTCACTACAGTTTGAGGCATTCGGGCTTGGAGATGCCAGAAACAGCCAGGAGTGAAAATGAAATAACGTCACATTGCAACAAATTAGGAACTACAAGGAATTTAAAGGTATGAATAATCACCTTGTATGTTACAATGAAACTAAATATTTCGAGGATGCAATCGTCTAAACCAATGGTTCTTATCCTGGGATCCATGAACTCCTCAGCATCCGTGAACTTGGATTGGAAAATGTTTACATCTTTGTCTTCACTACATGGTGTGTGTTGATTTGTCAAAGGCTACCCCATGGTATAGTGTTCTTATTCAAGCTAAACAACAACATCCTTCACACTGGTATGTCTTAAAAAATTAATTTTAACTTGTATTTTAAATGCATAGTCTTGTTATTTAAAGTGTTACTCAAAGAGCATACATTGCTATAACATAAATTTATTTTTAAAAATATTTTGATAACTATATTTCAATATAATTGGCTTCTTTTGTAATCCTATGTATTTTAATTTATATATTTAAATACAGTATTCTGCGAAGGGGTCCACAGTCTGCACAGAACTGACAAAGGGGTCCATGGCATAAAAAAAGTTAAGGACCCATGGTCTAAAGCATTGTATAAAGATATCAATTATCTCCAATAGGCGCCTGCACTGATTTTGTTCATTTACAGTCAATAAAAAGCTTTATAGTACTGTAGAGGTATTGGTGGTGTTCTCATTTGTTTGGTATTTCTTTTAAATACTTAAGCTGTTACTCAGATAAATGGTAGTTTGATTTTTTCATATCTTTTAGCTATTTCTATGAAATGTAGCTAATTGGGATAGCTGCTTAATTGGGCCAAAATGCACAGGTCCCAACCTGTCCCAGTTAACCAGAATTCAGTATGCCGTATATAAAAAAATCACTTGCTCTGTTGCAGTGATGTTGAGTGGACCTGTTCTAAAGTCCTAAACTTAAGTCAAAGCCTGAAGCTTTATTAGTTGCAGATGTCTGTCATATTCTCAGTGTAGGGAGCGGCAACAGCTGAAGGAGAGACTGAGCAACCAAATGCCCCCTTCACTAACCACAACCATCACTTGCTTGTCCCACACTGCACCAGAACATGTGGATGCTGGATGGACCTCTACAGCCTCCCAAGGCCCCACTCAACTCGAGTGATTAACCTATCAGGCAAAGACTAATTTATTTCACTGGTTTGGTTTCTTTTCTGAAGGGGTTTAGATGGCAATCATCATTATTTCCTCCTCCCAACCAACGAGAATTTTCCCCCCAGCTAGTGAAACATATTAAACACAGTTATTTGTTTGAAATGGAGCACATTCATTTGCAAAAACGAATTAAGAAAAACATACCAGTAAGTTGCAGATAAAGCACAGAAAGAAGTCTCCGGGACGAACTCTTTCCCAAGCTGATGCTGAGCAGTAGACTCTATGCCTTTACCTCTGAAACTAATCCCCACCTCCTAACTTTTATATTGTATTTTTGCCAACCCCTTCTGCTTGTGATAATTTTACAATTGGTTTGATCAGATTCACAATGTCTTAGGTCAACATGGTCAGTATTGTTTCTCAAGAGAATGGTAAGTAGTACTAGTTGAAGATTCTGTTTATTGAACAATAAATATTTTGAACCATGGATTGTCTCTTTCGCTGTGCTAAAAAGCTGGCATTAGCAAGAAGCCTCCTCAGCCCAGACAGTGACTTGCTGAACTGCTGAGGCTAGCAAAAGGCCTCTAGGACTTGGTTAATAATTATACATCACAGTTCATATGCCATATCAGACAAAGCACTGGATATTGGCCAGAATTATGAACCATTCTAGAGAGTGCTTTAAAATCAAGTATTAAAATTGCTCTTTGAAGTGACTCTCGCAGTCTTGAAAACCAGTATAGTTGGAGTCAGACAACTAAAAGTAACCCAAATTTGCCAGCTGCTTGGATTTATTTTTAGGATGTGTATGGTCACTTAAAACAGTCTTACGTCACTCTTTTCTTGGAATAAGGGCTACTTCATCTACTTCGACAATTAAACCAATGCAAAAAAAAAGCACTAGATTAAAAAGGATGAAGGACATGAAGCTCTCCTCATAGAGGGATCAGGAGTGGACAGAGTGACTAGATTCATGTTCCTGGATGTCAAGAACTCTGACGATCTAACCTGGTCCCAATACATCGAAGCAGCTATAAAGAAGGCAAGACAGCGGTTATATTTCATTAGGAGTTTGAGGAGATTTGGTTTGTCACCTAAGACACTGGAAAGCTTCTACAGATGTACCATGGAGAACGTTCTGACAGGCTGCATCACTGTCTGGTATGGTGGGGGTGGGGGCATTCTGCGCAGGATTGAAAGAAGCTACATAAAGTTGTAAAATTAGTCAGCTCCATCTTGGGTATTAGCCTCCATAGTATCCAATACATCTTCAAAGAGTGGTGCCTCAGAAAGGTTTTGTCCATTATTAAAGACCTCCATCACCCAGGACATGCCTTCTTCTCATTGTTACCATCAGGTAGGAGGTATAGAAGCCTGAAGGCACACACTCAATGATTCAGGAACAGCTTCTTCCCCTCTGCCATCCGATTCCTAAATGGATATAGAACCCAGGAACACTACCTCATTTTTATTATTTCTGTTTTTGCACTATTTGTAATTGAACTATTTGATAGACATATACATACTTACTGTAACAGATTTATTTTTCCCTATATTATCATGTATTGCAATGTACTGCTGCTGCTAAGTTAGCAAATTTCACGACATGTGTTGGTGATATTAAATCTGATTTTGATTCTGAAAAATAACCAGTGGATTGTATTTAAATAACCAAAGATTCTAAAACATCTTTTCCAGTTTTTATGATAAATCTGGAAGTAATGTACTGTAACAAGAGTACAGGCACCATATTAGCATAACGGTTAGCACCGTGCTATTACAGCACAGGGGGTCGGAGTTTGGAGTTCCATCTCAGAGCCCTCCATAAGGAATCTCTGTAGGTCCCCTCTGTGGAACATGTGGGTTTTTTCTGGGTGCTCTGGTTTCCTCCCACACTCAAAAGATACATTGGGTGGGTTAATCGGTCATTGTAAATTGGCGTATGATTATATTAGGGTGAAACAGGGACACCTCTTTTTCCCTTATTAGGGAGAGAGAGCCTGTGGTATGTCAAATTACAGGGTGAATGAGTAGTCTTTGGGGTACTGCAAGTCTGTGTCTTTATTGATGCTTTGCTGCATGCTTGAATACTCAGTGGAGGGCAACGATGCTTTTCGCTGCTGGGGGAGGGGGGGTCATTGCTTTGCTGCTGCTTATGCATGGGAGGGGGGAGCTGGGGAAGCTTTGGGGTTCTAACATGTAACTGTCATTCATTCCTTGGGGCATTCTGTTTTCGTGGATGTTTGTGAAGAAAAAGAATTTCAGGATGTATATTGTATACATTTCTCTGACATTAAACGCACCTTTGAAACCTATTGAAATCAGGTTTGTTGGAGGTTTCTGGGCTTGAAGGGTTGACACAGCCTATTCCATGCATCATCTGTTTAAAAAACTTGTGGTGTATTGTGATAGTGATAAAAAAATCTACCTCGTGAGATTCGTGAGATTAGTGACAGTGAGTCAGTTAATTTTAGGATCTTTCATCATGCAGATGAGAATGGCTTCTAATTCAGTAACACCAAATACTTATAGTGAACACATGTTAAACACACATATATCATACTCTTTCTGCATGTCACACAATACTTATACAAACCTATATCCAAACTCCTTAGCTTCTTTGGTTCTAATTGTGAGGCATTGTCATTTCAGAGGTCATTTACCTGGTGGTGCTGTTTGCTCCTGTATGATACAAGAGTAATTGCATCATGATGCTGAAATGTAACCAAGTCAAGGTTGTGGACAGCTTCTTATGGCATCATAAATCCTGTTACCACTGTCAAACAAGACCTTCACATTCTCCAAGTAAGCCCATAACATACAGGAATTATGCATAGTTTTATTTGAATTCAAAAAATACTGGTAATTTTAATGCTTTTAAATTGGACCATGTAAGACATGATCAATACACGCTGAAAATCCAATAGTCCAAGATGAATATCCCCAACACACATTTCTCATTGTACATTTATATTAGCAAAATGTCCCCTATCTGTTGAGCCTGCAAGGACAGGCACTACAAGCTGGGAGGAGAGGAGACGGTGTGGGAAGGAGGAACGGTAGGCAGATTGTCTGTGATTTGCCAGTAATTTACCCCAAGTGGTAATGGAGAGTAGTTTTACTTTTTTGATGCTCTGTGCACATTCTATCCCCAAAGTGTTTGAAGGTGTTCATGGCCTGAATGCCAGAAGCTGTAGCTAAACTAAACTGAGACAGACTCGATTATTCCATCATTTGGAAGGATCTTGGTCTTTTGGATATCTTGATTACCAGAATGTGAAGAATTGAAGTTCCCAGGTGAAATTGTATTCCATATTTCACCTGCAATGGTTTGATCAAAGTTCTGAACCATGGTAGACAGACCCTCCATTGGTTGGGCAATCATGGAAATTTGCAAAGTTCAGTACCAAAGCAACACATACAAAATGCTAGAGAAGCACAACAAGTAGGGCAGCATCATTAGAGAGAAAGAAACTGTCCTGATGAAGGGTCACAGCCCAAAGCATTGACCGTTTACTCTTTTCCATAGATGCTGACTGGCCCATTGATTTCCTTTAGCATTTTGTGCCTATTGCTCTGGATTTCCAGAATCTGCTGAATATTCTGTGTTTATAAAGTTCAGTAGCAAAATGCTGTTTGATTATTATGTGGAGCATCAGCTACTGAAATTGTTCTGTCACAAATTGCCCAATTAGTCAAGAACTCAAAGTTCATTGAAATATTCTTACTTGGAGGCCAGTAAGCAGCATGGTAGCTTAGCAGTTAGTGCAACATTATTGCATCTTGCAGAGTTTGGGCCAAACATATTGAAGCAATTACAAAGAAAGCATATTTCATTAGGAGTACGAGAAGAATTGGTACAGTATTTAATCAAAGACACGCGTAAATTTCTAAAGAAGTTCCATGGAGAGTATTCCAACTGATTGCAACTCTGTCTGGAATGGAGGGGCATCTGCAGAAAGTTGTGAACTCCGTTGGCTCCATTGTGGGCACTAACTTCTCCAGCATCCAGCACACCTTCTAAAACATTGCCTCAAAAAGGGGTTGGTTCCGTTATTTTGGACCCATGAATGGTCTCGTCACATTGCTACCCTCAAGGAAGAGGTACAGAAGTCTGAAAACACAGACTCAGTGTATCATGAATAGCTTTTTTCTCCCCGCCATCAGATTTCTGAATGGAGAGTGTACCAATAAATACTGCCTCTATATTTCATCTCTTTTTGGACTACTATTTATATAAACATAATTTCTTTTCACCAGTTATGGGTGGTGTGTATGTGTATTTTTCCCTCAATCTCAGGACCTCTACCAGAGGCCTGGGAGCTTGAGGGTTTGGCGCAGTATCCTTGCTGTTCCTAATAGTACGCTCTTCTGGACCGAGACCTCAGATGTTGTTCCCGGGATATGTTGGAGTCACTCTCCCAATCCAAGTGCTCCTATCACCAATGGGATTACTCTGCCTTTAATCTTCCACATCCCTTCTATCTGCTCTTTCAAGCTCTGGTATTTCTCCAGCTTCTCATATTCTGTTACTTGGGATTGCCACATCTGTTACTTTCTCCTGTTCCTTGTCCAGTACTACGATGTCTGGTTAGCTGGCCAGTACCTGCTTAACAGTCTGTACTTGGAAGTCCCACAGGTTCTTAGCTCTGTCATTCTTCACTTCCTTCCTGAGTGTTTCCCATTTGGACTTGGGAGAGTCAAATCCATACTCAGCGCAGATGTTCCTGTAACAATTCCTGCAGCTTGGTTGTGCCATTCAGTGCATGCTGTCCTTGCCTGCATCCTGCACCCTGCTAACATGTGCTGGATGGTTTCAGTGGGTTCCTTGCACAGTCTCGTCTGGTGTGGTACACCCCTGCTTCTATTGCTCTTGTGCTCAGCACCTGTACATATATAGAAATATATACTTTGTTATTGTAATTTATAGTTTCTTAATATTACGTATTACAATGTACTACTGCTGCAAAACAATAAATTACTTGGCATATGCCAATGATATTAAATCTGATTCAGATTCTGAGTTCAATTCCAAAGCCGTCTGTAAGGACCTTGTACTGTGAATGCATGTGTTTCCTCTGGGTGCTCCAGTTCCCTCCCGTAAGCCAGTTAGTAGGTCAATTTGCTATTGTAAATTGTCTTGTGATTGGCCTAGGGTTAAATAGGTGGGTTGCTGGCATCGCAGCTTGATGGCCCCAGAGAGCCTGGTGTATTTCTAAATTAATTCACTAATTAAGACCATAAGATATAGGAGCGAGATTAGGCCATTTGGCCCATCGAATTTGCTCCACCATTTCATCATGGCTGATCCTTTTCCCTCTCAATCCTAATCTCCTGCCTTCTCCCTGATGACCTGAATGTCCTGAATATTCAAAGATCTATCATTGTCTGCCTTAAATATACCCAATGTCTTGGCCTCCATAGCTGCCTGTGGCACCAAATTCCACTGATTCACCATTCTCTGGCGAAAGAAATTCTTCCCTATCTTCATTCTAAGTGGCCATCCCACTATTCTGAGTCTGTGTTCTCTGGTCTTAGGCTCCCCCACCATAGAAAACATCCTCTCCACATCCACTCTATTGAGGCCTTCCAACATTCAATAGGTTTTAATGAGATCACCCTTCATTCTTCTGAATTCCTGTAAATACAGGACCAGAGCCATCTAATGCTCCTCATACGATAAGCCTTTCAATCCCAGAATGATTTTTGTGAACCTGCTTTGAACTCTCTCCAATGTCAGCACATCCTTTCTAAGATAAGGGGCCCAAAACTGTTCACAATACTCCAAGTGAGGTCTCACCAGAGCCTTATAAATCATCAACATCCTTGAGGCTTCAAAGATGTCAATAAAATGCCTCAGTATTGAAGATGATTCTTTCATATTGTGCCCAAGGAAAGTGGAAGTGTTTGGTATCACACTTCCTAAAAGTTGTTTCCCCGTCAACACTCCCCCATCCAATCCCAGTTTGTCTATGAAATGATGCAAGGCAAGATGCCAATTGCCAGCACCACAGGTTCTGGCAACAAGCTGAGGCAAACATTACAATTTTACCAATTCTAGGAAACTGAAACAGTACACGGTGGAATTACAGCAATGAATATATGCCATAAAATCAATCTTTACTTACTTATTCAGGAACATTTTGTTTCATCAATTTTGTTTACTACAGCATCAATATTGCTGTTTGCTGTAGCACAGATGTTATGTTGCTGGTAACATTTTTCTTGCACGTGATCAAGGATCCTTTGCACTGCAGCACATCTGCCAACACTGCTGATGTGTTTGAACTTCATTCCAATGCTACTGCATGTCAGGAACTCACTGATAAATTGTTTTCCATGGAAGGAGACAAAATACACAAGTTAAGACATTCCCTCTTCCTCATGGTCAGTCACTACTTCATACACAGGCTATAGTACATTCCAACAATAGACAAATCACAGATGCATACGCAAGCCAGGGTTCAGAATTGACCCACCCAATGATCACATGCATGTGACAGGTTTACTTGACATGGACCTTGAAATCAATCCAGGAAAGAATAAGTTTTGTAAATGACTGTGATTTTTAGCAGGTGATGGACAAATTGTTTAATGCTGCAAGTAGGGAAGATTAACCGGCTTTGATCTAAGTCACCTCAGCCAAAATAAATCAGAGAGATACTATTACAAATATAGGCACAAGCTACAAGAAAACTGAATACTTGATAAATCAGATTTCAAAAGCCAAACCCTGAATATGAAAAACTTAACTCTAATTTAGCAATAGTCTGCTGCAGCTGCAGTCATCAATCTGGAAAACTGTCATTCAGAATCTCTGTGTAGCAGTAGATCGGTTTAGAAATTAAATCACTGGCTCTGGAGGACCTGTATTTCTCATTCTGATCACAATTGAAATGTGAACACAATATACAAAAATGCACTACACCTCTTTACAGTTGAAGATACTACAGGCTGCTTGATGATTGATACATGGAACGAGTCATTGACAAAAAATCAAATCAGTGGTAATGTTGCATTTTCACTCCACTGATGTAAATACATTTCAGTCAGCTTTTTATGAATTCAGCCCACCAGTTTTCCCAACTCCACAAAGTTTCCAAAGTTCTTGTACGCCGGCTCTTTCCACATACAACACTGTTCATGAACATGCACGGTACTGCCCATAACTGGAATTAGTGTAAAGCTGAAGTGCAACTAAAGAAGTGTTTAATCAGAATCAGAATGAAGTTAATATCATTGGCATATGTGGTGCAATATGTTGGCTTTTTTCAATACCTAATTTAAAAACTGTAAGTTGCTATTAAAATATACATATTTTAAATTTTAAATATGTGGTGCTATACATCAGTTTTTTGCAGCAGTATATCGCAATGCCTAATTTAAAAACTTTAATTTACAATTAAAATACATATTTAAAAAATCTGAATATGTAGTGCAAATAAAGAGCAATAAAAAACAGAATAGTGAGGAATTTTATATATACACTACCTTGCTATTTTTCCCTGTTTTGTTTTCTTGCCATTGAGTTTTTGGTATCTATCTCCTATGCTGGAATTTTCTTCTATGCTAAAGGAATACAAACAGATCCAATACCATGGGTGAGAATTACAAATTAAGGTTCTAGGAATAATCAGAACACCAGCCTTACCTAACCTGTTGAATGCTTCCAGCATTACTGTTAGCTTCAGGATCTGCAGTTTAATTTAGGAGTCAAGGTCAGTGTTGAGTTTCTTAAAATAGACTCAAAACAGCATCCCGTCAGCATAACAGTTAGTGTACGCTGTTCACCTCGGGCCACCGCTTATCGTATGTGGGGCGATTGATGAAGCTGAGCCGTTACTTTCTGGAATTTAGAAGAATGGGGTGGGGGGGGGTGGATCTCATTGAAACCTATCAAATGTTGAAAGGTCTAGATAGAGTGGATGCACAGAGGATGTTTCCTATGGTGGGGGAGTCTAAGCCAAAGAGCACAGCCTCAGAATAGAGGGGCATCCATTTAGAACGAAGAAGGAGAGAAATTTCTTTAGCCAGAGAGTGGTGACTCTGTGAAATTCATTACCACATGCGGCTATGGAGGTCAGGTCATTGGGTGTATTTAAGGGGGAAGTTGAAGGGTTCTTGATTAGTTAGGACATGAAGGGGGAGAAGGCAGGAGAATGGTATGGAGAGGGAAATGGATCAGCTGTGATGAAATGGCAGAGCAGACTCGATGTTGTATGGTCTTGTGGTCTAATTCTGGTGCCATCTGTAAGAAGTTTATACGTTCTCCTCATGAATGTGTGGCCTTCCTCCAGATGTTCTGGTTTCCCCCTGCGGTCCAAAGACATACTGGTTAGTAGAATAATTGGTGATTGTAAATTGTCCTGTGATTAGGCTAGGGCTAAATAGACGGGTTGCTTGTTGGGCCAGAAGGGCCTGCTCCATGCTATATCAATAAAAAAATTAAATAAATAGATTAAAACAGCTACTCTCCCCCAAACCGTCAGTCTGATCAAAAACTCCACCCAGAATCTGAGATCACCTCATGTCACTTTACATACACATACATATACATACATCAGTCTATGTATAACAGTGACTATACATTGTGTATTATTGGATTGTTTTACATTTATGTTGTGTTTTTTTGTTTAATATTGTGTTCTTGTACTCATAGTGTTTTTTTATGCTGCATCAGACCCTGTGTAACAATCATTTCTTCCTCCCTTACACCTGTGTACTGAAGAATGACAATAAACAATCTTGAAAATCTTCAAATTCACCTGGACCCTCTACCTTGGCTCATACCACACGCAACAATGCTCATGAAAATTCAAAGAACTGCCCTTGAATTGGGATTAAATTGAAGATAAAGTAGAGCCAGGAAGAGCTTTGAAACAGAATACTTAGGGATGGAAGAAATTCCCCAAAGAAAACATAGATACCACGAATGTATATGCAAGAGACCAGAACAGAGACTGGTGAGGCACACTGATCACGGGTACGATCAGGGCTAATGCTGAGATTTAAAAGTTAGAGAGATCGACGCATGTACTGAGATACAGTGCAAAGCTTGCATTGCATACTATTCATGGTATCTAAATGGTGAAGCAAGGTAAACAGGCAAATGGCCCAATTCTGCACCTATGTCGTATGGTCTCACACAGATCAGATATTACATGGTGCATTGAGCTGGAAGAAGTTAAAAGAAAACTGAATGAAGAATAAAGTGTAACCAATAGAGAAGAAGTGGAATGCAGGTAGACAAGATAAGGCCAATTGTGAGGACAAGAGACCAACTTATTGTGCCAGGGGACAGCTCAATACTCTTATATCAGTGGGGTAGCAGCTGTCTTTGAGCTTTGTGATGTGCACTATCTTCTGCCTGATGGAGGAGAGGGAAAGAGAAAATGCCCACCGTCGGTGGGTTTTCCATTACTGGGGCAGCAAGAAGTATAGTCCATTGAGGAGCAGCTGGACTCCATAATTCACTGAGCTGTGTCCACAACACTTGGCAGTTTCCTTCAGTCACATGTAGAGCGGTTGCCATACCTAGCCATTATGCAACCTGACTGGACGTTTTCTACGGTGGGTGAATAAAAATTGGCAAGTGTTGACAGGGACGTTTAGCATCCTGGTGAGTTTCCTTGGCTATTCTGTCTATGTGGCTGGACCAGGACAAGCTTTGGTGATGGTCTCACCAAGGACCTTGAAGCCCTCAAAGCTCTCAACCTCCCTTGTTGAAGTCAATGACCAGCTCCTTAGCTTTGCTAACATGGAGAGAAAGGCGATTGTCATGATACCATGTCACTAAGCTCTATATCTCCTTCCTGTGCTCTGAATCATTGAGAATGAGATACTGCCCACCACAGTAATACCTTCCACAAACTTGTATATGGAGTCAGAGCTGAATCTAGCCACACAGTCATGAGAGTAAAGGGGTACAGATGGCTAAGGATGAAGCCTTATGCAGCACCAGTCTTTAGAATAATTGTGCAAGGGATGTTGATTACTTTTCATGTAAACTACAATTTAGTATGAATGAAGCCCTTAAGATATGAGGAGGTCACTTTTCTGCAACTGCAATGCCTTCATGTTTGTTGTGACTGCAAATGAAGTAATTAAAGAAACACAGATTCTAGTGATATAGGAGTCTTTATTCATCACAAGTAGGCACAATTCTGAAGACACTCTCAGTCGAGTCTCACAAGCCCAAAAGTACATCACATTTTATACCCTAAAGATTAAAGCTGCAATACAATTTCAGTTGTTACAATGTCATCATTTCCTTCAGCAGACTTGATGGGCCTAATAGCCCATTTCTGCTCCTACAGTATATCTTAAGGTCTTCAATATTTTGGGTTGATAATGCTTCCTTTGAATTAGATATCTACAGTGACAGACACCTCTGAATATTCAAACATTTTTGTTACTAAGTAATTTGCATGAATAGTCCGAAAGCTTCTGAAGACAGAGAGCCAGGCACCCAAGATTAATGTTGCCAGGGATGTCTGTGAGTACACAGATATGAAATGTACACAAAACTATTGATGGCCTATACCTGTGACCATGTTTGATACACTAAGTGACAACATCCGTCTGGTCTGCCAGCTTGAATTCGGTCACAATGGTGTAAGTAACTTAGCCCATGTTGCCTGGTTTGTTGTAGGTCAATTAACACAACCCCATTGTCTTATCCTTTGCCTCATGCATATGCAAATATCTCTGTCACCATTTTGCAAAATATATTTGTCTGTGGACTTTTAACTTCAGTTTACTGCTCGCAACTTACAATTAAAACCACAAGCTAACTGCAAGCTTCCTGAGCTTATTTACATTTACAATAAGACATAGTTTGGTTCTTGTTTGAATTAGTATCTGATATGTTCACAGAACTCCAGAATAATCCCAAATAACATTTATAGTAAAACTTGTCCCCTGCATTTTATTCAGTTAATCACTCTTTCTACTCCAGGGTCTTATTTAGGCAACTTGCTTCCTATGAATGGTTGAGGCACCATCCTGGGTTCTTGTGGTACAGTGGGTAAAGTGCTGATTGATCCCCACTTGTCACAATGGTTACACTGGATTTTGTTCAGCTGTAGTTCTGAACTGTGAGGAACATCACCTTTCCACGCAGCAGTAATACAACAAAATAGAGAAAGGAACCAACACTCTGCCCAATTACTACTCTGGTCAATTGTCCTTCAACCAGCTTGATTGCAAGAGAAACTTGTTAACGTTTAAAATAAATTAAAACGACACATTGTAAAGGCACGCAATATTTCTGTTCATTAAGTCAAAGAAATTGCACTGAATGAAATAAATTACCTAACTATACCTTTAAGATGAAAGCTGGCAACTATTATAACAAACGTGGCTCAATTGATGTATGGGTGAAGTGAGGGATCCTGATATGAAGGGCAGAGAGAGGTTACATGTTGATCTGATTTCACGTTCCTTCAAAATGTTGCATTGACAAGATTAGATATGAAAAACAAGTGATAAATTATGTCTTCTTTGAGTAGGAGCCTGCAGCCACATTCAGTTCAATTGAAGTTTAATTGTCATTCAATCATACATGAATATAGCCTATTGAGACAGTGTTACTCTGGGGCCAAGATGTAAACACAGTACCAATAGTCACACACAGTACAAAGCACAAAGAAGATAGCAAGCACATGTAAGATATCAGTAAAATACAGCCACGCAAAAAAAAAGTTCAGACCCTGAGTCCATGAATGCGGCAGAAGTCTGCAGCTGACTACAATACAGCTTGTCTTCTGCTGAGCAAACACTGGAGAGCAGCACCAACTGCAGCCTTGAAACCATGCCATGCCACTTTGATGCGTCTCTCCTGGTGGCTGTAAACAGGGATCACCTGGCTTGAGGTTTAGT
Organism: Hypanus sabinus; assembly: GCF_030144855.1. Lineage (NCBI taxonomy): Eukaryota > Metazoa > Chordata > Chondrichthyes > Myliobatiformes > Dasyatidae > Hypanus > Hypanus sabinus. The sequence goes on from NC_082719.1 coordinate 25,210,838, forward strand.
TCGCACTACAACCAAGGTCATGCAGATCCCTTCCCATCAGTACCAGCTGTCCACCAATAAACCAGTGAATCGGACGAGCAGCATTCCAGATTAACAATGTCTAACAGGGTCTTACGATCACAAGAAAAATGACTAAGATGGCCATTTGCCATTTGACTGCATGTCTCCTTCACATACTGACGCCTCCAAAGCCTCTCTGATGCAAGATCTGCACCAAGTCCAGCTCCTTCATTTTCTCCACCAGCAAGTAGCTTGCTGATGGGGTAGACCTGCAGTACTTTAAGTTCTTGATGTTTTGCAGGATCTTGTGATCATAAAAAATATATTTATAAAGGACCATAGAACCCTTTGTTGAACCATTGACCCATTTTATAATGCTAACCAAAGACCAATTACTCCAACAATTTTTGGCTGCAGGTGGAAAGGGGTTAGATAAGGTATGATGAGATCTGTTCAGTGGAATAACAGCAGGCAGAATTAATGAGTCTACCAGTAGGGTCCTGTTTGTGAATTGTGAGTAAGAGACAGAAGCAAGTGCAGGTTTGGGGCACTAGCAATTTGGGGGTGTGCAAGATCAGTGTAAATGCCAAACTGTTCTCTAGAACTAATGATAGACTACCAGCCTGAGCCCTGCATATTGACAACTGTTGGAGGACAGGAGTGTGCACTCTGATGGAACTGGTTCCTAATAATCTTTATATTAGAAACTACCTGCTTCCGGTTCTTCCAATCTAACAAACTGTATTCTTGTACTGAAGAGCTTGCTTTTGAATGTGTGTATTTGATATTAAATTTTAATTTTCCTCAACCACACCCCCCCCCCGAAATACAATCTATTTTGCAATGCAAAGAAAAGCACAGTAGGAAAAACGGGGAGAAAATGGTAACACACACAAAATGCAAGAGGAACTCAGCATGTGAGGCAGCATCTGTGGAATTAAATTAACAGTTGGGCCAAGGCCCTTCTTCTGGATTGGAAAGCAAGGCGGAAGGTGCTGGAATAAGAAAGATAGGGGGAGGGGAAGGGGAGCTAGAAGGTGATAGTTGAAGCCAGGTGGGTGGGAAAGGTCAAGGACCGGAGATGAAGGAATCTGATAGGAGAGGATGTTGAACCGTAGGAGAAAGCAGTGGGCACTGGGGGAGTTGACACGCAGCTGAGAAGAGGCATGAGGCCAGAGTGAGGAATAGGAGGTGGGAGGGTGTGGGAAATTTTTTTAACCAGAAGGGGAAATCGATATTCATGCCCACAGGTTGTAGGCTACCCAGATGGAATAAAAGTGCAACTCTCTGAAGGTGGAGGTGGCCTCATCCTGTACAGGAGGAAGCTATGGACCAACATGTTAGAACGGGATGGAAATGTTGGGCCACTGGGAAGATCTGGTTTTGGTGGATGGAGTGGAGGCGCTTGACGGAGCGATTCCCCAATCCGCCAGTGTAGAGAGGGCCACATCTGGAGTACCGGATGGAATAGACAACCCCAGAAAATTCACAGATGGTGATGCCTCACCTGCTAGGAGTGTTTGGGGCCCTGAATGGGCAGGTGTAGCTTTTCTGGTGCTTTTAGGGATGTGTGCCAGGAGCAAGATTGGTGGGGAGGGATGAATGGACAAGAGAATCACGGAGCGAGTAATCCCTGTGGAAAGTCGATAGGGGAAAGACATATTTGGTGGTAAGATCCCCTTAGGGATGGCAGAAGTTGTGGAGGATGGTGTGTTGGATGTGGAGGGTTATGGAGTGGTAGGTAAAGACTATCATTATTAAGGTGGTGAGAAGATGAGGTGAGTGTGGATGTTCAGGAAATGGCGCAGATGCGGGTGAGGGCGGTGTTCTTTGAAGGAGGAGGACAAAAAAAGCTACATCCTGAGAACAGGTGCAGTGGAGACGAAGGAACTGAGGAAAGGGAATACCACTTTTACAGGGGACAGGATGGGAAGAGGTATAGTCAAGTTAGCCATGGGAATTGGTGGGTTTATAAAAGATGTCACTTGACAGTTTCACTCCAGAGATGGTGACACAGAGATTGTGAAAGGGAAGGGTAGTGTCAGAAGTGGGCCAAGTGAATTTAAGGGGAGGGTGGACAATAGAGGCAATGTTGATGAAATTGACAAGCTCAACATGGGTTCATGAAGCAGCAGCAATGCAAGCATCAGTGTAGCACAGAAAGAGTTGGGGAGTATTACTGGGAAAGGCTGGGACCCCTCAAGTCTGGGGGAAAGTAGGAGGAGCTGAAGGGAAGATTGTTGAGGGTGAGGGCCAGTTCTGCAGGAGGAAGGTAGTGATGGAGGGGTACTGGTTGGTTCTTTTATTGAGAAAGAAGTGGAGAGCTTTAAGACCATCTTGATGGGGGATGAAAGTGTATGGACTGGACATACCTGGAAAATGAGGTGGTCAGGGCCAGGGAATTGAAAGTTTGTGAGGAGATCAAGAGCATGAGAAGGGTCATGGTTGTAGATGGGGAAGGAACTGAACCACGAGGGAATAGAATGGAGTCAAGGCTGAGGATGAGTTCAGTGGGGCAGGAGCAGGCAGACTCAATGGGCTTACCCTGACAGTCACATTTGTGGATCTTGTGTAGGAGGCAGAAGCAAGAAGTGAGAGGTGTGGAACTCTGAGTTTTGTGGCAATGGATGGGACATCTCCAGAGTTGATGAGGTCAGTGATGGTGTCAGAGACAGTTTGCTAATGGTCTAGATTGTGGTCCTCTTCAAGGGGTAGGCATGAAGTGCCGGGGAGTTGCTGCCTGGCCTCAGCAAAGTAGAGGTGTTTGCCGCTCTAAAACAGACCTTCTTTGTCCGTGAGTTTGATATTAAGGTTGGGACTGGTGTGGAGAGAGTGGAGGGCAGTGCATTCAGAGGGGTAAGGTTTGAGGAGGATTGAGGAGTGCTGAAGTTGAGTTGGTTGATGTCTTGTCTGCAGTTAGAGATGAAATGATCCAGGGCAGGCAGAGAACCAACCCGGGATGTCCAGGAACAGGAGGAGCATTGTGGACAGGAGAAGAGATCATTGGTGCATGGGTGGGGAATTCTTGCCAAAGAAGTGGGCTCAGAGGCAGAGGCGATGGAAAAAAGTACTCAGCGTTGCCTTGGTTGTGGAACTCACTGAGATGCAGGCAAAGAAGGACAAAGGTAAGGCCCTTGCTGAGGATAGAATGTTCAGCCTCAGAGTGGGGAAGGTTGGAAGGGTTGGTGAGGGCATGGCAGGAAAAATGCTGTTCAGATCATTTACTGCTCTGTAATCATTGTTCAACACAGCATTATCACACCCTTTATGTATTGAGGCTCACTGATAATAAATCAAACTATTAAGCAATGGCAATAAAGTGTGATGTGAAACAATACAAAAATTATCACTTGCAATGATCCTCCCCTTCAACACAGTTGCAGCTTGAAAGCTTTGACATCTGAATATTTAAGGTTTACATGGTCATTTTAGACAATCTCTCATTAACCTCATAGTAATAAACTTAATTCGAAGGTTGAAGTACAAATTAAATTTATTATCGAAGTACATATATGTCACCATATACACCTCTGAGATGTATTTTCTTGTGGGCATATTCAATAAATCCATAATAGAATAATAACCATAATAGAATCAATAAAAGATCACACCAACTGGGCAGACAACCAGTATGTAAAAGACATCAAACCATGCTATATTTTTAATTTTTTCAAATTTATTCTTTTACGGGATGTAGGCATCGTCAGCTAAGCCAGCATTTATTGCCCATCCCTAGTTGCCCTTGAGAAGGTGGTGATGAGCTGCCTTCTGGAACTGCTGCAGCCCCTGAGGTGCCTTATGGAACTTAGGAATGTTGGTGTGTTGTTGCAGTGCATCTTATAGACAGTACACACTGCTGCAACTGTTCATTGATGGTGGAGGGATTGGATGCTTGTGGAAGGCATACCAATCAAGTGGGCTACCTTGTTCTGGATGGTGTCAAGCTTCTTGAGTGTTGATGGAGCTGCCCTCATCCAGGCGAGTGGTGAGTATTCCTTACACTTCTGACCTGAGCCTTGTAGATGGTGGACAAGCTTTGGGGAGTCAGGAGGTAAGTTATACACCGCAGGATTCCTAGTATCCACTACTATTTGTAGAATTTTCTTGTTCAAGGGCTTTGGTATTTCCATACCAGGCTGTGATGCAGCCAGTCAATATACTTTTCACCATACATCTATAGAAGCTTGTCTAAGTTTTAGATGTCATGCCAAATCTTCAGAAACTCCTAAGGAAGTAGAGGTGCTGCCCTGCCCTGCTTTCTTCATAATTGTACTTATGCGCTGGGCCCAGAACAGGCTCTCTGAAATGATAACACCGATGAATTTAAAGTTGCTGACGCTCTCTGCCACTGATCCCCTGATGAGGACTAGCTCATTGACCTCTGGTTTCTTCCTGCTGAAGTCAATGATCAGCTCCTTGGTCTTGGTTAATTCATCTACTTCTACAGTTCCCAATTAAACCATTGTCAATGATTTCAACCAAATGGAAAAAATAATATTGGCTCCTTCTTCAAGTTTACTTGGCTAAAGTTGTATAAGCAAATGTTTGTACTGCATTTCCAATTTTTAAAATAAATCTGGAAGTAACACAATCAGAATGAAGAACATTGTGAAAGTAGTTTGCAAATAACTATCCAGGGTGATCAATGACATTTGATGAGTATCAAGTACAAATTTAAGGAATTGTGATCCCGGGAATGATTTTCAATTCACCAGCACCAGACATTCAAGTCAAGTGCATTTATAATACTATATCCCCCAATATTTAAACAAAGCTTACTAGAATCCTTAGTTTCGTCACTTCTAGTTACATCTTCCAGTTATCATCTCTTAGATTTGTTTCTTCAGGAAAAGATGTTGGTGTTGTCTCCATAATATAGGAATCTTGCAATAATTGCCTGAAAATAGCAAAAGATAAACCAACTTGCAATTGCAGATGTCTTCTTGTGGCATCAGCGCTGTTTCAAAGGTCAAAGAGGATCCTCACATATTCCAAGACCCCGTGAAGGATGCATTACATTTGTATAAAGCAATTATTTATTCTTTGATTTATTCAGATAAAGTGCAGAATAGGCATTTCCGGCCCTTCACGCTATGCCACCCAGCAATCTCCCATTTTAATGACAGGACAATCTACAACAGCTAACCAACCCTACCAACCAGTAGGTCTTGCACTGTGGGAGGAAACTGGAGCACCCGCATGATGACATCGGTACAACGGTTTGTAGATAACAGAACAACCTGAAAAAAACAAGGAAGAGTTTGGGCATCCTAAGATAATGCCTGGGTTAGTGGGAGCAGCACACTACACCCTACACAGGTAACACCACCGGGGGGGGGGGCATTATTCTTTTATATTCATCTGAGCGAGAGGCCACTGATCTATGGGTTTTGTTACGAACTCCGTAACTGGGTCACCTACCAGCAAAGATGGAGACGTCCGTTGAAGTCTGATGATACTATTTTTAACAGTATTTATTAGTAAAAGTACACAAAAATAATATCAATGCAAACATACAGATAATATACATCATCAATACTAAATCTAAAAGTGCGGGTATAATAATAATCAATAAGAAATAAGCTCTATCGTTGTCTAGGGGATAATGTATTGTCCAATGGAAATATAAAGTTCACTCAGTTCATGCAGGCTGCAGCCTTTGGGGACCGCTGGGTTGCAATGGTTGGAGAGAGAGAGAGTTTTGGGAGACAAACTTACCGGCTTTCCTTTTACGATTTCAATCCGTCAGGAGTCCCTTTGGTGTGGCCATTCACTCGTGGCCTCTCCTTTAGCTAAAGCTGTTCTTCCGTGGTGAGCCCGCTAACCCAGGCTAGGGAAGGACGCACACGGGCCCTCCACCAGCTGTCGCTATTAAACACTGTCACGGGATTTCCAGCATTTCTCCTGGTGCGTCTAAAGGGGTTGTTCCCCAGACCATCTTTTATCCTTACTCACGGGGTCTCAGATGTCAATCAGGTTGGGATGATGCAATCCCTCAACCAGCCCACTCTGGTTGTCCCCTGAGACAACAATGAATAGTACAGTACTCAATACACAATTCCGTCTCCAAAAGACAATGGCTGTTATCCGTGGCTTTGTCTTGCTGAGGCCAGGACACATTCCAAAGCTTGTGTATGCTGGACGTCTCTCTCTTTCATTTCCTGGGTCCCAGACCCGAATTAATAGCGATCTTGCGATTCTCAAAAAGGAGGGAGCTACTTTGTACCCTTTGGCCCCTCAGAGTTGTGGCACATTCGTAACACCCCCTTCCTTCAAAGCGTTTTTACCATCGGTCTTACAGGATTTTAGAATCTAACACAATACAGAAGTTCTTTTTCTCTACAGAGTAATACAGTTATACATTCAATTCAGCATCTAAACAGTTAACGATTACATTGTCACTTCCTTTAATATCTTAACATCTTGTACATCAGACTCCAATTTAATAACTACCTATTTTTATTCCTTTTCTTCAGCAAACTAAAGCTAGAGTTGTGATCGTAGCTTACGTGTATACTACAAAAGTTCATGCAAATACTAATCTTTATGTTACTTTCAAACTTAACAGTCAATCTTCCATGGGGGTTGTCTTTATTATTCACATGCTTTGTCGAAATCCCTTAAAACCGGATCCTGCTATTTAAAATGGCATCCCGTCAACCCTCGCCCCGTTTCTAGTTAACTCCCATGTGGCGAGCTTGTGCACCAGTGGGGAATAGGCTTTCGCCTGCTCCTTTCATAGGAGTTATTTTATCGACAATGTGTTCCAAACTTAGACCATTTTCTGAATTTCCACACAATTCTTTAATTTTAAGCAAGTTGCTAGTTTTACCTTCAGGACCCTTCATGCTATTAGTTCTCAATTTAAGATCTGCAAGCGATCCTTCTTTGTTCAAACAGCATTTCAAATTCTGCTTTTTCCCACCACACCCTTGAATAACAATAGCGTGTGGGGTACTTTTACATTCCAATTCAACCCGTAATTGATTCACAGGCACCACATTACCAAGCCATTGTCTCTGTAGCCTGGTTACTGCTTCTGACATCAATCCAGACTTTAAATTTTCTTCATTCAGTTTAGGAACTACACTTTCCCTTTTCCTTCAATAATAATATTCACCTCACCACCTTTTATCTCCTCACTAACTTTTAACACACCTTCGAGCACAAGCAACTGGGAATTCTCACTTCCCACTATTACCAAGGTTAACCCTTTCTTCACTGAACCAGGTCCAACTGACCCACAAGGAATGGATTCATTTTCAACTGAATCAAGTACCTCAGACTTTTCCTGAGCTCCATTACTAGGTTCAGTAACACGTGCATCCACCCCTTGAACACACTCAAACGGGACATTTGCCTCTTCCAGGCTTTCAATACCTGTACCCTTTTCAAATTCTAAATTCCCCTGATCCTCCCAGCTACTCTCTGGGAAACTCCCTTCCGGAGTAAACTCAACCCTGCGGACTGAAACAACCTCATCTGCCAACCCAGCAGACTTCTTCAAGGTAATGGCATCCTTGTCATCTAGAACTGCCCTCATTTCATTACTGGGGACACCTTTAGAATTTTCAACTTCTTCAAACAGTTCTGCCAAACCAGACAGATCATCCATGTCCAAATCTGGACCTTTTAACAGCCTTATCTGTTTCTCATCTTTACTCCGTGCCTCTATAAATTTCCTCCTGGCTAAAGGCAGGTCTACCTCCTCTCCCTTACTCTTTTTCACTTTCCTATTCTCCGTTTTACCACCCTCTTGGCACAGGGTCGGTAAAAACGTCTCGGCCAAGTCGATACTGGCCTGATTTAAACTAGTCTCTTTCTCAGCTGCCTTTCTCGACATGCTGCGAGTGATCGTGCATGCGGGATAGATCTTGGAATCTAGGGGCGGGACCTCAACACTTACAGTCTAGCTCATCAGCTTCATTGCTGACCAAACCTTACCATCGGCTAAATCATTACCCAGAAGGACGTCCACGTCAGTTCTCGGGAATTCTGATCGCACCCCTATTTCAACTGGTCCAGATACCAGATCACAATTTAGAATGATCCTATGCAAGGGCACCATTTCTGTCCCTTTGCCTATTCCTTTCAAAGCTACCATTCCCGTCTTGTGACCAAAATCCAGTACCTTACTGCTAATCAATGACAGTTCAGCTCCCGTGTCTCTCCAGATCCGCACTGGAACTGGTGTGTCTCCCTCTCTCACAGACACGGTTCCTTTTGAAATGCATTTCTCAGACCCTTCTCGTACTCTGTCTACCCAGGGCTCTCTTGTCGATTTACTGATCACCACAACACATCCTATAGGGACTGCTGCTTTCCATTTTCCCGTCTCCTTCCTCGGAGCAAGGCACCTAGGTGCAATATGTCCCCTCTTTCCACAACTAAAACAGGTCAAGCCAAGACCTCTCCTGCCATCTTGCCTCGCTTCCTCAATCTTACCACTAGCACCTGGCAGGACCTCTGCCTCAGCCGGTGGGCTTTCTCTACCGTTCCCACGGTCCCTCCGGTAACTTTTATTCGAGGAAAACTTTGTCTTGTGGGTTAGGGCATATTCATCTGCGAACCTAGCAAATTCAGAGATGGACTTATTCGGCTTCTCATTCAAATACATCTGGATATCATCCGAAACACAACCTTTAAATTCCTCAATCAGAATTAACTCCCTGAGATGCCAAAAATCTTCTTCCACTATTTCTGCTGCACACCAACGATCAAAGAGCACACCCTTCTCATAGGCAAACTCGGTGTACGTCTGATTCCACCCTTTCTTTAAATTTCTGAACTTTTGTCTATAGGCTTCAGGTACCAATTCATAGGTCCGAAGAATGGCCTCCTTTACTTTCTCATAATTCTCAGACTCCTCCTCCTCCATGGACAACGCCACATATGCCCGTTGTGCCTTCCCTTTTAACACACTTTGTAACAATGCCACCCACTGCTCTTTGGGCTACTTCTGATTCACTGCCACCTTTTCAAAATGCAAAAAATAACTATCAACATCCGTTTCCTCAAACGGAGGTACTAACCTCAACTCCCGACTAACATTAAACTGCTCCTCTCGGTCTGACCCTTGAACTCTTCGCTCTTGCCTTAACTTCTCCATATCCAAGTCATGTTGCCTCTGTTTCTCTTTTTCAGCTGCTTCCAGCTGTTTTAACTGAATTTCATGCTCCCTTTGTTTCTCAGCTCTTTCCTGCTCCTTCTTCACCTCCAACTCCTTTACCTGGAGCGCATGCTCCCTTTGCTTTTCGGCTCTCTCCTTCTCTTTCTCGGCCCTTTCTTTCTCTTTCTCGGCTCTGTCCTTTTCCTTTTCAGCTGCTTCCAGCTGTTTTAACTTAATTTAATGTTCCAACCTTAATTTCTCCAACTCTAACTGAGCTGTCCCACTGGCTGGTGGCTTTTCAGGGATATTTTCCAATACCTTAGCAGAAAACACATTCTTCACAATATAATACTGAGTTATGGCCCTCCGCACCTCCCACTTTTTCATTGACAACCTCACCTCTGCGAGGTTTAGTCCTTTCACAATATTTATCAAGTCCTTCATCAACCTCCTGTTTTTGCTGTTTGAGATCTGACACGCTACAATGATGTAAACCAGGTCTTTAATCCTTTGCATGCTAAACTTGCACTTAAATGTAAATATTCTGTTGGAATTTTTGATTTTTTTTTTGTCTACCACATTTCAGAATGAAAGAACCCCTAAAAACTGCAAGGAGGGCATTTCTTGTCTCCACAGTTTAAATGATATCCTTTATCTTTTATCTTGTCTCCCTTTTGTCCAAATGCACACTTCATAATTATATTCCTTAAAATTTGTCTACTGGTGCCTTAGACAATCAAATATCATTTGCATTTTATGATGTATTACACAACTTACTTTCCACCAACCCTACAATAACAGGACAATTTGAATATATGTAGTCCTGTCATATATTTTAATGAATGGTTGAGGCATCACCTTCATTTCCCAAACATTTGCGGTCACCTCGTAGTCCCACCACCTTAACAGTGATAGAATTCCTCTTGTCCTTACCGACCACCCCATTAGCCTCCATATCCAACACATCAACCTCCACAAACTCCACCAAATCCGAAGGGATTCCACTACCAAACATATCTTTACCTCCCCTCACTCTGTTTTCCAGTGGGATTGCTCCCCCATGACTTACTTGACTATTCATCCTCCCAATAATCTCCCTTCAGGCACTAATCCCTGCCACTCAGGGCCCCAAAGGGTCCTTCCTGGTGAGCCAACACTTCACCTGTGAATCGACCAGGGTTGTTCATTGTGCCGGTGCTCCAGGTACGGCCTTCTCTACATTGGTGAGACCTGTCATAAATTGGGGGACCTCTTCATTGAGCATGTCAACTCCATCTGCCAAAGGCAGAACTTCTGACGGCCAAACATTTTAATTCCAATTCCTCCTGTTCTGACATGTTGGCCCATGACCTTCTCTTGTGCCAAGATGATGCCACCCTCAGGGTGGAGAAACAATACTTTATATTCCATCTGGGTGGCCTCCAACCTGATGGCATGAATACGGATTTCTCCTTCTGGTAGAAAATAATTTCCTCTCCACCCCCCTTACATTCTTCTATTCCTCACTTCAGCCTCTTACCTCTTCTTACCTGCCTACGGTCCCTGCTCCTGCCTTTTCGCCCATGGTTCACAATCCTCTCCGATCAGATTCCTTCTTCCCCAGCCCTTTACCCTTCCCACCTACCTGATTGCAGCTATCACCTTCCAGCTAGCCTCCTTCCCCTCCTCCCACCTTGTTTTATTCTTGCGTCTTGGTATCTTTCCCCTTCTTTTCCAGTCTTGAAGAAGGGTCTTGGCCCAACACATCAGCTGTTTATTCATTGCAATAGATGCTGCCTGACCGGCTGTGTTCCTCCAATATTTTGTGTGCTACAATGAGATGATAGTGAAGTCTTATCCATATCTGGAAAAAGCTTCAAATAATCAGAATTTTTACCATGACAAAAATCATTCATTAGATATACCTTAAATGCCAGGCAAGCCTGGTATGAATTTCTCATTTGTGACAAGCCTGTAGAAGGGTGAAAAGTGGACAGGTGAGCAAAGAGAGATCGAGGGTTAACCCATTCGTACTCTCCCTTCAAACAAGAATGTCAGTGTGGAAGAGCAAGAACAGAATGGTGAGCACAGCTCCTGCGTCAGGCCCCACACACTCTGCACCATTCCCCAAATGTTACTCAGTTGTGTCCCAGAAAACCTCTACCCTCCACTCACTGGTGGTGGAGGACCAGAGGAGTTTCAGCATATCAGCAGCAAGCGGACAGCTTAGGGTGTGAAAAAACCATCGTAGTGTCAGAGAAATACAGCATGGGACCAAGTCCTTCGGCCCATCTGTTCCATGCTGAACTCAACATCCTCTCTGCAAGTCCCAGTTGCTGCATTCAGCACATAATTCTCCAATCACTCCCCTTCACGTGCCTATCCAAACGCCTCATAAGTGTTTCAATTACTTAACCTCTTCCTCTGGCAGTTGATTCCAGTTCCTCACTGTATTCTGTGCAAAAAGTCCCCTTGGTTCTCTTTACAAACTCTCCACTCTTATCTAGTAACTGTACCCTCTAGTTTTGGATTCCACAGCACTATGACTCTCCACCGTGTCCTTACCCCTCATGAGTTTATACACTTATATGAGCTCACCCCTCATTCACCAGTGCCTATGGGAACAAAAGTCCAGTAAGCTAACCTCTGCCTATAACTCAGGTCTTCTAGATCTGGCAGTCCTCGTAAACCAATTCGGCACCCTTATCAATGAAATAGACAACTGCAACATGATGTCCCTACTCCTAAACTCGATGCTTCAACAGCTGAAGGTAACTTTTACCACCCTGTGTACTTGTGTAGCCACTTTTAGTGATCTGTACTCTTGTACATCCAGGTTCCTCTGTTGCACAACACTCATCTGTGTTCTGCCATTCGTTGTATAATTCTTACCCTGGTTCAACTGTCCAAGTTACTTCAGCTCACACATCCAAGTTGAAATCAATTTGCCATTTTCAGCCTATCTCTGTAACTGATTATGATCACTTTGCAATTCATAGTAATCTACCTCGTACTTCATTATCAACAAGAACTCCTAATTTAGTATCATTAGCAAACTTGCTAATTGTGCCATGTACACATTCAAATATGAAATCATTTACAGAAATAATGAACAACAGAGATCTCAGATCAGACACCGGGGCACATCACCAGTTACAGTTTGCATTTGGATCATCAACTCAATCCTGAATCTTCCTTGCTTGTTCCCCCTGAATCCCATGCAAAAGAACTTTCAGATTAGCCTGCCATGCATAACCTAGTCGAAGTTCTTAGTAAAGTCTATGGAGACAACATCCACTTCCTAACTTCATCTATGCCTTTAAATTCCTCTTTGAATATCTCTGAAAGATTAGTCAGCCATGGCCCCCCACACATAAAACCACGCTGACTCTGATTAGGCCTTCCAAGTGTTGGTAGATCATGTCCATCAGAATTCCAACAAGTAATTTCCTTACAACTAAACTCAGGCTCACTGGCCTGTTCTTCCCTGGCCTGTCTTTGCTACAATACTTGACTAATGGACTAACAGGACCAACAATCCTATTACTGCAATTTTTGGTCTACCAATGATGGATTTACCCTCCTCAACTTGTTGGATGATTGCATTTGCCACTTTAATGGCTAGAAGATCCATTTTATTGAATTGGAAAGAGATTAACCCTTCGACTATATCTCAATGGCTTTCCCAAACCATATCTTGTTTAAATTTAGAAAAAATTAGAAGTGGTACTTTTGATCCCTTGGTTAAATCCGAAGAAACTTGAAGGCCATTTATTCAATATTTTCATAGAATGTAATTTGACCCTTTCTGATTCCTTTAAATATAGGTAGAGATGTGGAGTTGACAACATCAATTATTGTATCCGATCTAAAAAATCAGCCCAGCTTTGTTTAGTTTCGTTTAGTTTACCTTGTTTTTGATTTTTCAATTTGGGTTTTTTTATCTTTTTATTTCTTTAAATCACGTTTATATTAAGAGTTTGGGAGGTCGACTATATTGGTGTTACCTATAGCTTATATCAGCATGTGTTATCTACCAATAATGTAATCCCACTCTCTTTGTACTATTATGACTGATATGTATATGTGCTTAAAACTTAATAAAAAGATTGAAAAAGAAAGAAGGAACAACAGGAGCCACTCACCAGTTTTCTGGAAATTCTAAAGTGGTTAACAATGAATATCCTTACTATCTCAATAATGCCAGTTGTGATTTCTTCCCTTGTCTTCCCATAATATCCTGGGTGCACATGGTTGAGCCCTAGGGACTTACCCACCTTATTGCACTATAAGGCTGTAAATACCCTCTTCCTCATGATATACATATGATGCAAGATCTCCTTATTTATTAGCTTAATTTCTTTGGCATGAACAATATTCTCTTTAGTAAACACTGAAACGAAAGGCATTAGAATTCTCTGCCACCTCCCACAGCTCCACATAAAGGTGGCCCTGATCATCTTTAAATGGATATAGTCTCCCCCTACTCAAAACTCACTGTTACTATTTCTGAAGTAATTCTTAGGATTACGTTTAGTACTGCCTGCCAAATCTCACAACCTCATTATATCCTCCTAAGTTTGATTTTAAAACATTTTATATTCTTGCCTAGCTGTCTAACAATGATTCCTCCTTTTCTCCTTTTCACTTACCAGTGCATCAATACCTTTTGTCAGCCAATGTTTCCTGAACCTGGCACGTCTATCCTTCATTCTAACGCAAACATGCTGACCCTTACTCTTGATATGACCCTTTAAAACCTTCCCAATTGCCAACTGTTCCTTCACTTTTAAAGCAAGTCACCCAATCAGCCCCAAGTAGGTCCTGCCCAATGCCCTCAAAGTTGACCCTGCAAACTTTCTCTGTTTTATTCTCCTACATCTACAGTATTTTAAAACCAATAGAACTGTGGTCACTGGCATAAACATTGATTTCTCAAACTTCCAGTAATGCCCCCACCTTCACCATTCCCCATCCCCATTTCCCTCTCTCATCTTTTCTCCTTATCTGTTCTGGTGCCCCTCCCACTTCCCTTTCTTCCATGGTCTTCGGTTCTCTGCTATCAGGATCCCCCTTCTCCAGCCCTTTATCTCTTTCATCAATCAGCTTCAGAATCAGAATCAGAATCAGGTTTATTATTACTGGCATTCAACGTGAAATTTAATAAATTAGTAGCAGCAGTTCAATGCAATATGTAGAAGAGATAATAATAATAAATAAATAAGTAAATCTTATTCAGTATAATTTATACAGTATACATATATTGAATAGATTAAAAATCATGCAAAAAATAGAAATACGATATATTTTTTAAAATGAGGTAGTGTCCAAGGATTCAATGTCCATTGAGTGTGTGCCTTTAAGCTTCTGTACCTCCTACCTGACACATAATATGCAAGTGAGAGAAGAGCAAATGCTGTCCGCACAGACCCCGCAATAGTGAGGAAATTCTGCAGAGTGCTTCCCACTCCTTACCTCCCCCCTCCCTCCTCCCGGTTTCACATATCAACTACTACCTTATATATTTTCCCCTCCCCTACCCCCACTTTCTTACTCTGACCTCATCTTTTCTCTTCAGTCCTGATGAGGGTCTCGGCCTGAAACATCAATGGGTTACTCTTTTCCATAGATGCTGCCTGGCCGGCTGAGTCCCTCCGGCATTTTGTGTGCGTTGCTTAGCTTTCCAGCACCTGCAAATTTTCTCTGGTTTGTGATTAGACTGTGCATTTTAATGTTTGTTTCAATATATGTCTGACAAATAGAGCCAGTCCTTAAATCTCTAGCGTGCTTTAACTTCTCTCAGAAAAAATCTTGGTTTTGTCGTTTCATCAGAGCATCATTCAACGTGGTACAATCTGCATTTATTTTTAATAGTTGGAACTTTTGCTTTGAGCGAACATTGAGTTTGGCCCACTCAACGCAAACCTAATGCTCGTATCTTTCCTGTAGTTGCACTACCTGCATCCCTGTACTGTTTAACCATCTGGTAAAGGACAAAATACAGGCAGGCCATGGGAGATTACACGTTCGCCAAGTTAATGACTGAACTACCCTTATCACCCAAGGGAAAACTGAAATATCAGAGTGGAAGAACAAAAGTGGAGTGGTGAACATACCACTCAATTCAGATCCCGTACACTCTGCAAAGTTTCCTCACTATCGCCCAGTCCATGTCCGGTTAGCTTTTACCCTCCTGTCACTTGCATGTTGTGTGTCCAGTTGTTCTTCCCCCCTGGGCAGTTGTAGTGGCACTGTGTCTCTCTTTAAAGATAAAGAGAGATGGATAATACTTCTTCTTTCTGTGAAGTTTAATGGCAGGTGGCAGACCATTGCCGCCAACTTCTGAGAAGGAGTGTGGAGCAAAGAGACAGAGAGTATACCTGCTAAATTCCCCCCAAAATACTCAAATAAATCTAATGCTTTCCAGAAAGTCAAATACACACTTATGTACATTATGATGTCTGGTGAAATCCTAACAAATTTTCCATGTTAATATGTGTCTGTCCTAAATGTCTCAATTTTACAATTATATGTCTCCTTTGCACCTCACAGGAAATGCATTCAAGCAATAAGTGCACTCCCTAAAAATGGCCATATCATGCACATTGATTCTGAATAAGGAATTATTCTACTTAGCATGTCCAATACATAAATGTGCAAGTATAACTTCTTCCCTCCTTTTAGACCAGATGAGTTCCCACAATCCTCTGATTTTTATATAGACGCCATCCTTTCTTTTCCTTATCCCAACTTTGTTGCCACAGTGATCAACAAATCATTGACTTTATAATTTTGGTTTTCACCTCCCCTTTATAAGAAGACACCATTACATTTATATCTGCAGTTTTAAGAAAGACTTGGTTACAATATCTGGCACCTTGCTTCCTTCAACCCCAACATGGGTAGGGAAACATAAGGAATGATAAGCCCGGTCCCTGCAGCCTCAACAGATGTTGTCCAGTCTCAAGTAGAATGTCTGTCCTACAATTTGAAATACCCACTTTAATAAATGTCAAAGCCAAGGATGAACCAGAGCACAGAAGTACACAATCAGGGCATGCTTCTCGGATCCATTCCAAGGGATGGGTAATAAATGCCAGTCTGTCCACATGAATGAACACGGAAGAAAAGAACTGCAGAATCAGTTCTTGCCAGTATTGCCAATGAAGACTAAAAAAAGCGGTGTTTACATAGTACTTCATATGTGGTTTAACAAGGGTTTATATATAGTTAGCTAATTAGTAATGGGTTGATTATCATCACACACATACAGTGAAAGGATTTGATGCCAAAACTTAAATAAGCTAAAAGTTTTCTTTAACAGTCCTGATGAATAATCTCAGCTGGCACATTGACTGCTTATTTCATTCCAAAGTTCAAAGTAAATCTATTATCAAAGTACATGTATGTCACCATATATGATGCTGAGATTTATTTTCTTGTAGGAATACTCAATACATCCTATAACGATAACAGAATCCATTAAGATCACACCAGCTGGGCATAGAGCCAGAAGGCAAAAGAGAACAAACTGTGCAGACACATAAAGAAAGAAATGATAACAATAATAATGAATAAATAGGCGGTAAATACCGAGAACATGAGATGAAGAGTCATCGAAAGTGAGTCCATAGGTTGGGAGCATTTCAGTGTTGGGGTAAGTGAAGTTATTGCCTTTGGTTCAAGAGCCTGATGGTTGAGGGGTAATAAATTTTCCTGAACCTGGTGGTGTGAGTCCTGAAGATCCTGTTTCTTCTTCCTCACATCAGCAGCGAGAAGAGAGCATGAAACGGGTGGTGGGGATCCCTGATGATGGTGCTGCTTTCCTGCAACAACACTCTGTGTAGAGGTGCTCAGTGGTGGGGAGAGCTTTACTGTGAAGGACTGGGCCATGTCCATTACTTCTTGTAAGATGCTTTGTTCAAGTGTAAAGCAAGCAGAGCAGGGGTCTAAGCATGCAGCCTTGTGCTGCACCTGTGCTGAGAGAGGTTGTGGAGGAGATGTTGTTGAGAATTGGACCAGACTGGGGTCTGCAAGTGAGGAGATCAAGGCTAAATTGCACAAGGAAGTATTGAGACCAAGTTGTTGTATCAGAGTGATTTTTGGGTTTAGGATATATACATTCAGCAATTGACTTTGGCGAACAATCTTCACATCTGAAAATGTATTATGCATTTAATTTGGAGTGCAGCTCTGAACAATGGGTTCCTAAAAGCTGTGAATCCCAGTCCAGACAATGCTGATGAAAATTCATTTGGCTGCTTGTGCTGTGGATCTGCATCAGGAGGTGTATGTAGGTGCATGTAGTTTCAAAGAAAGCATTGTCCATACATTGTAAATATGGAGTTGTCCTTTCATGTTTGGCACATAAAATATCAAACCCATGTTAGGCCAGCCAGACCTTTCCACCAAAAGCATCTCCATATGATGCCTGCCCTACCTTGTTTTGTCGAATAAAGAAGCTATTTTGTATCTACCAGTAATTTTCTCCAGTGACCTCATTCACACCACTACATTTGGTGTTATACCTTGGAGACCCGTCGTGTGGCCAGTTAATACTCTAAGTGGGCGAATATTTTTAGAAATTAGCACTTACACCTGGATCTGTTCGGGTATGTGGTGCATGGGAACACAAGGTATCATGAACTGCTAGATATAAAAGCGGTGCTTGCGCGCGTGCATGCATGCGTGTTTATATAAGAGATGAAACTTTGCAAGTTAATTTGGTGCGCCGGAGGTTGCGAAGGTTCGGGACGCCAGAGTCCATACTGGTTCCGGGCGGCATTTTAGCGGACACCTTTTGCGAGTGCGATGCCAAGGAAGGCATCATGAATTCAGGTGCTCAGAAGTGGCAGGTTGCGGAGCACGTACTCTGCGGTTTGAAGAATGTGCTGCTTAACTGGTCCCGGTCGTTGATATTTTGCGTAGTGCGGAGGTATTTCAGGGAGAGGTTTTGCCCAGCTATCTCGACCAGGATGGCAGCTCTTGGGATCAGACAACCTCGATGATCCGAGCCAGCCCGTGACTCTGTTTACAACCATTCATAAGCCCTTCACTCCCGAGAGAAACAGAGCAGAGAATTGCCCTCACTTACAGTCGCAGAATTCGGATTTCTGGCGCAAGCTCGAGGAAATGGTTGAAATTCACCAAATGCACCCTTAAATATGTACGTGTTGGTAAAAGCGAAGTGCCCGAGGAATGTGTGGGCAGGGTGGCCCAGAGCGTGAGGGATGTTACCGGGAACGCCGGCAATGAAGAAAGATATTGCACTGTTAAAGGGGAAGGGAGGCAGCGACTGGGGGTGGAAGGGGTGGGGGAGGTGGGAGTATGGCAGTGATTCAAAGAGCTGATGAGACAGCCATGGATTATGCAGAACGTAAACATCGAGTGTATGAGGAGTATTCCGGGTTGGATAATCCAGGGAGGAATGACCAAGTCTTTCTGAAAATGATGAAGGAAGGCCTGAGCTCAGCCCATCAGGAAGTTTTAGATTTAGGAATAACGGTGGGGTCGACCTACCCTGCGATAGTTTCACGGGCCAGTGAGATGGACTGAAGAAAGTGCAAGAGAGCTGGTAAAGTGGCGATAGTGGATGCAGCTGCGTGATGTCCCAGAGGGGTTGTTGTGTTTGCCGGCGGTCAGGGCACGAAACAAGGAACTGCTGGAATAGACGGGGGAGGGTAAAGAAGTTGATATGCTGCAGGTGCGGCCTGTTGGGACACGGTTGGAGGCAGTATCCAAAAAAAGCGGAAAGAAAAGCAGGTGAACGTCACGACAACCACGCAATCTATCACCCCATCGGTGCCCATCTGACTGTCAATCAGATCATAGAGCTAGAAATGACAGCTCCTAGTTCAGAAAAAGATGTGGCAGCGGCCCCTGCTGCCAGCGCTGGTGACCCGCGGATGAACACAACAGCATTGTTCGGGGCCAGGCAATGAGATATGTTAGTGGACACTGGGGCATCGGTATCGATAACTGACGCACCCTTGCCAACAACCGGACAGGCTAGTTTAATCACAGGTGTAGGAGAAAAAACAGTGAAAACAAAGAAGCGAATCGCAAATGCTCGAAACTGCAAAGAGCAACTTCCAGAGTTTTCTGGGTCTGTCCAAATAATGAGGGCACTGTCCTTGTAATAGACATCCCAAAGGAAATAGGGACCGTTAAAGGTTTGGGAATATGAACAAGTCAGGGGCAGCGAACACTACAATTGAATTGACTTTATCTCTTTCATCCTTCACATACATGAGTAAAAATCTTTATGTTACGTCTCCGTCTAAATGTGCAGTGTGCTGTCATTGTAATTTATAATAAATAGAACAGTCAGTGTAACATAGAAATATACTCAAATTAGCGTGAGTTAATCAGTCTGATGGCCTGGTGTAAGAAGTTGTCCCGGACCCTGTTGGTCCTGGCTTTTACACTGCAATACCATTTCCCAGACGGTAGCAACTGGAATAGATTGTGGTTGGGGTGACTCAAATCCCCAATGATCCTTTGGGCCCTTTTTACACACCTGTCTTTGTAAATGTGCTGGATCATGGGAAGTTCACAGCTACAGATGCGCTGGGATGTCTGCACCACTCTCTGCAGAGTCCTGCGATTGAGGGAAGTACAGTTCCCATACCAGGCAGTGATGCAGCCAGTCAGGATGCTCACAATTGTGTCCCTGTAGAAAGTTCTTAGGATTTGAGGGTCCATACCAAACTTCCTCAATGGTCTGAGGTGAAAGAGGCGCTGCTGTGCCTTTTTCACCACACAGCTGGTGTGTACAGACCACGTAAGGTCCTTGAGAATGTGGATGCCGAGGAACTTGGAGCTGTTTACCCTCTCAACCCCAGATCCGTTGATGTCAATAGGGGTGAGCCCATCTCCATTCCTCCTGTAGTCCAGCTCCTTTGTTTTTGCGACATTGAGGGAGAGGTTGTTTTCTTGACAACACTGTGTCAGGGTGATGACCTGTAGTGTAGGTCAGCTCGTTATTGTTTGAAATTAGGCCAATCAATGCAGTGCAGTTACAATGTACAACTGGGCCAGTTGTAATGATGGGAGAACTCAAAGAGCAGACACCGCACACCATTGTGGAGCTCCAGAATGCAGGGAGGCTGAAGGGCCGGTAGTCAGCACGGGAACCTAATACAACAGCTGCTGAAAGCAGAGAGTCTGCCAGCAGAGGTGGCAGTAATTAAAGTGAAGGCCGACCAGAAAGGGAGCAGAAAAGAAATGAGTGGGCAGACATCACTGCGGATACGGCGCAAGGCACAAGAGGCAGGACTGGTGGCCAGGGGTGTGCGGGGATGTTGAGAAATTCTACGGCCATTGTATCATTTGTGCCCAGCATAGCCCTGGAAAGGTGCAGCTGGCAAACCAGCCACGGCCGAGGGTCTCCGGGAAAACATCCAAATGGACTTCACGGGGTCCCTGCCAAAAGCCAAGGAGAAAAAGCTACTGTCTAGTCATTATGGATCGCTTCAACCGGTCGGTAGAGGGACTGCACCGCTGAACGGATTCTAGATCAGGAAATTCTCCCAAGGCGGGGAGCCCTAATCCAGGTGGATTCGGATTAGGGAGCCCATTTCACAGGGAAAGTGATGAAGGAAACGTGCCGATGTCAGGGATTCTGCAACAGTTCCACGTTCCCTACCACCCTCAGAGATCAGGAATGGTAGAAAGGATGAACCGATCAAGAACACCTTAGCCAATGTTTTTGCAGAGACGGGAAAGACAGGGATTGATGTATTACCAGGAATCCTGATTAGATCACGAACAACCCTAAACAGCACCTACGAATTATTAATGGAGCGACCAAAGCGACTCCCTAATGGATTACTACAGGTTGCGATGAGCCTGGGGCTTACAGGGATAGAATGACACCATATGTTAAAGGTCATTGTAACGGACTTAAAGTGTTCAATGGCCGAGCAAAACAACAGCAGCACATTGCTGATCAGAGAGAGCCGGAGGGAACGGAGATAGACTCCCACAGCCGGCTGACCAAGTCACGGTGAGGGTGCAGACTTGGTGAGGCAGCCAGTGGAAACACTGGACTCAGGTTAAACCGGACGACTCACCTTCTTGTTGCTCCCAGAGACAGAGCGGGGGACCAAGTGTACCCAGTAACCGTGTCATTACAGAGAACCTAAGATGAACATCACCAGACCAGACCACAGTTAATGGAAAAACACCCACAGCAAACTTGAAGGCAGAAGACACCGAGAGCGGGACAGAAAGCCGTTAATAACATACTAAAGTGTAATGGTACTCTGTAATGAAGGCTGGTTGCTGAAGATAGATGAATAGTCGAATAGAAAAGATATTTTAGAAAATAGATAGGGAGGGACTTAAGTTAAAGCAGAGATACCAGGTTCCACAACTTCGATGGCATGGCAGACTCAGAAAGATTGTACATGGCATCTGAAGACAGTCGGCCCTAGCCTGAACGGGGACTGAATACAAACGAGATGGACCCTTCCAGCAGTTGGGCCAGTGATCAGCTGGACCGTTGGTAAGGGAATGCCACCGGGGAGAGGTCCTTGCAGTCATTCAAATAGAGACCACCCCAATCCCTTCCTGTACAGCGATGAGAGGGTCTGTGAGCCTGATGGTGGTGCCCCTGGAAAGGGGGTTTTAGCGAGCAGAGAATAAAGGGGTGAAGACAAGAAATGTGATTAAGTTGGGGAATAGCCAACAGGTGTACAAACGAAGTTGCATTTCTAAACACTGTTGTTCAAATTTCTGGAGCAATCTTTTTTGCTGCCCTATTTGAATAGATCTTCCTTTAGGTTGTCCTTTCCTGGGACACATTTATTTTTGTTTAGAAGGGCCAAGAGGAGGAACGGATAGAGTGATTTTTGGAATTCAGGACATATTCATTTTGCAAATGTATTTTGCTACTAGCCTTCACATCTGAATATGTATTGTGGATTTAATTTGGAGTGTAGCTCTGTTCCTAAAGGCAATGAATCCCAATCCAGATAATACTGATTAAAGAGCATGTGAATCAGGTGTGAAGGTTGTAAGTAGTTTCTAACAAAACATTGTCCATACATTGTAAATATGGAGTTGTCCTTTGATGTTTGGCACATAAAATATTGAACCCCACGTTGGGCCAGCAGACGTTTTGACTGAAAGTGCATCCATATGATGCCTGCTGTTTCTTGTTTTGTCCAATGAAGAAGCTGCTTTGTATCAACCAGTAATTTTCTCTGGTGATGTCATTCACACAAGAGTAGCAGCTTTTTGATCAGTTTTGAGGGAGTGATAGTAGCAAATGCTGAGCAGTAGTCGACAAAGAGCATCTGGATGTATGCAACTTTGCTGCCTAGATCTTCAAGGGCTGAGTGAACAGCCAATAAGATGGCATCGGATGTATAGTGTTGCCTGACCTGCTGAGTTCCTCCAAAATTTTGTGTGTGTTGCTCTAGTTTTCCAGAACCTGCAGAATCTCTGATTACCAATGAAAATAAGACCTTATATTCCATATCCTATATCTTGACAAGATGTCAATTCCTCTAAGGATGACTATTTGAAATGATGAAGCGAAGACACCTAGATATCAGTTCAAATATATCAGATTATTACTATATTAGAGTACTAGACTTTTGATTCCTATTGATGTCTGGGTTATTGAATTCTCATCTGTATTTTCAAAACTCCGAAATTTATTCTTGATTCTCATTTGAAATATCGCTCAATTCTTTATCTCCCTGGGCAGAATTAATTAGTCACCATTATCACTGTGTATCTAATTCTAATTGCATTGTTTCCAGAATTGTTGTGAGCAAAGGAAAAGATTCATAAATAAGTATCTGTACAGATTTAATCTGTTAAACTTAATCTTTTAAGTTTAGTGCCTTGGAGTCAAACCATTTGGGGATACCAGAAGGTTTCTTAGATATATTAAAGTGTAAAAGAGAGGTGAGAATGGATATCAGACTGCTGGGAAACGATGCTGGAGAGGAAGTAGTAGGGGAAAAGGAACTGGTGGGTGAACAGAATAGGAATTGTGAATCTTTACATCTTGTAAAGATCAGCAGGCAATCTTGTAAAGATATAAGTTAGGCCATTGGCCCATCAGCTCTGCTCTGGCTTTTCATCATGGCTGATCAACTTTTCCTCTTAACCCCAATCTCCTGCTTTCTCCCCAAAACCTTTTGTCCCTTTGTAGCCTCTCTACTTCCTCAAAATTACCTGCCCCTACAAAGCCATGCTGACTGCCCCTAACAGGTTCTTGTCTATTCAGATACTCATATATCCTGTCCCTTAGAATACCTTCCAGTAACTTTTCCACTACTGATGTCAGGCTCACCAGCCTATAATTTCCTGGTTTATTCTTAGAGACTTTTTTGAACAGAGGAACAACATTAGCTGTTCTCCAATCCTTCAGTACCTCACCTCTTACCAAGGATCATTCAAATATCTCTGCCAGAGCCCCTGCAGTTTTTGCACATGCTTCCCACGTGGTCTGAGGGAGCTCCTTGTAAGGCCCTGGGGATTTGTCCATCCAGATTTGCCTCAAGACTGCAAGTAGGCACTGATAGCAGCCGGAATTGCATATTCAGATACACATTTGGATCAGGTAACTGCTAGCATTTTCAAAGCTTTCAAGTTGGATCCTGTAGGGTAATTTATTATCAATTATTCTTCAGTGAAGTCTTATTCATGCTTGCAATAAGCATCCAAAGCATTCTTTATTCTCAATGAAAATTCAAATTAGCCAGGAGGCCTAAATTTGCTCAGCCTCCAACAAGCCAAGTATTGTTGGATGGTTTGCAGATTGAAGAAGGTGGCAGGAGAAGGGAGAACGCAGAAAAGAGAAAACAGCAAATGGATGGATAGAGTCCATGGGGGGGGGGCCTTGCTTGTAATTTGGCTCCTAGTAGCAATTTCATTGCATTAAAACTTCCTGCACATGCTTCCCTAAAGCATCACAGTTTACTACAGCTGTAAGTGTTCATTAGCTGTGAGGGCAATGAGGTTCCAGTTAAATCAACCTGACAGAGAGTTGGGCATTGCATGTTTTGTAAGGATGTTGGTCTGCTGGGGAATATTACCCACCAGAATTTGAAGAATTGAAGTTCCTCAGGATGGAACCAAATCTTGCATGGAATGGTTTAACTAAAACTATGTGGACAGATTGTATAATTATTGTAAAAAAAATCGAGAAACTCTTTAGTTTATATCTCTAATTCTGATAATTCTGCAACAGCATTTTCTGATTGATTGATTGATTGATTTCTGATTGATTCCAGCTCAAATTGCCTCAGATTTGAACAACACCCACTTCAATTACACATTAGGGAAGCACCTCAGTGGTTGAAGTTGGTGGTACCTGAAACAACATGACTACATTCACATCAAGGTAAAGGCATTAAAATTCAACTGGTAAAGTCTGATATTGTCTGTAAGCACACTTGTAAATGTTCCACCTCAAGCCTCCACCACAAACGTTTCTCTGGTTAAATGATGTAGGACAGGAAGCCATGTGCCAATGAGGCAAGTTCTGAACAGTCGTCGTCTGAACCCTTAGCGCCTAAGTGGCACATGGGATTTCCACAAGGGTCTTCCATTTCTGCCCGTCTTTCTCTCTGCTGCGCGCCATTACCCAGTTCGTGCCAACTTCTTTCAGTTCTGCTTCCACACATCTTCGCCACCTCATTTTGGTGAGGAGGTGAAGAGAGATTTTAGCGAGCTAGATAGAAAGCTGAGAAACAGAACCTCCAGGGTAGTAATCCCTGGATTGCTGCCCATGCCAAGTGCCAGTGAGGGTAAGAATTAGATGAATTGACAGGTGAATGTATAGCTGAGGAACTGGTCAGGGGCAGGGGTTCAGATTTATGGATCACTGGATCTCTTTTGGGGAAGGTACGACCTGTACAAAAGGGGCAGGTTACACCTGAACATAAGGGGGACCTATATCCTTGCGGGCAGGTTCTCTAGAGCTGTTTAGAAGGGTTTCAACTAACCTGGCAGGGGGATGGGAACCAGAGTGATAGTGCGGAGGTTGTTGGTTTACAAACAGAGGCAATGTGTCATGAGACTCCTAGTGAGAGACTGATGATAGGGCAAAATTTCAGTCTGTAGAATGAGTTGCACTGTAAGAGGGAGATCAAATTGAAAAGGATGATGAATACAGGACTGAAGGGGTTATATCTAAATGCAAGCAGTATACAGAATAAGGTAGATGAACTCGTAGCACAGTTGCAGATTAGTTGGTATGACATTAGGGGCATCACTGAATCATGGTTAAAAAAATTATAGCTGAGAGCTTAATGTCCAAGGATATACATTGTATTGAAATAACAGGCAGGTAAGCAAAGGGAGTCGCGTGGCTCTATTGGTAAAAAATAAGATGTTCCAGAACTACCAAAAAATATTCCTTCTTCAATGAAAGGGACTTTCCTTCCTCCACCAACACTGCCTTCACCCACATCTCTTCCATTTCACAGATACCTGTCGTCACGCCATCCTGCCACTGCCACACCAGGGATAGGGTTCCTCTTGAACTCACCTACCACTCTGCTCTCTGTTATAATTCTCCATAACTTCTACCATCTCACCACTAAGCACATCTTTCCCTCCCCCCAACTTTCTGCTTTCTGCAGGGATCACTCCCTACGTAATTCCATTGTCCACTTGTCCCTCCCCAAATCCACTGATCTCGATCTCCCTTCTGGTACTTATCCTTCTAAGTGGAACAAGTGCCACACCTGTCCCTCCACCTCCGCCCTCACTACCATTCAGGGCCCCAAACAGTCCTTTCAGGTGAGACAACACTTCACCTGTGAGTCTGTTAGGGTCACCTACCGTAATCCGTGCTCCCAGTTTAGCCGCCTGTATATCGATGAGACTCAACATAGATTGTGAGACCACTTCACCGAGCATCTTTGCTCCATCCGCCACAAAAAGCAGGATCTCCCAGAAGCCACCCATTTCAATTCTACTTCCCACACACATTCCAACATGTCAGTCCATGGCCTCCTCTACTGCCACACTCAGGCTGGAGGAACAGCACCTTGTATTCCCTCTGGGTAGCCTCCAACTTGATGGCACAAATGTCGACTTCTTGAAATTATGCTAATTGCCCACCCCATCCTTCACTATTCCCCATTCCTGTTTTCCTCTCTCACCTTATCTCCTTACCTCCCCATCAGCTCCCATGGCCTTGCATCCTCTCCTATCAGATTCCCTCTTCTCCAGCCCTTTATCTCATTCACCAATCCACTTCCCAGCTCTATACACCACCCCCTTCCTTCTTCCTGGTTTCACCTATCAACAACCACCTTGTAATTCTTCCTTCCCTCCCTCCACCTTCTTACTCTAACATCTCCTGTTCCTTTCCAGTCCTGATGAAGGGTCATGGCCTGTAATCTCGACTGTTTACTCTTTCCCATAGATACTGACTGACCTGCTAGGTTCCTCCAGCATCCACCTTCAGGAATGTTATGCCTCTTAATGGATCTCCAAGGAAGACTAGGTGTGAACGTTGGACCCATGATCAGTAAATCCTGGTGTCAAGGCCTGAAGGTCAATTTCCAGCCATTCGGCTGGTGGAGTCAGCAGGTGCTGTCCCTGGAGACCAATGCTGCCTCAGATCAATGAGTTACAAAGTCTGTACAGGTGGGAATCATAAAGATCAGTGAATTCTATGTCATCAGGGTTGCAGATCCATATGAGCCCAGACGTCGAGCCCCAGCAGGTCAAACCCATGATGGGTGAGTCCTGGGGCCAAGGCCTGAAGTTTAAACCAATGATTGACGAGTTCTGGGATCGATACCCAGGCATTGGTGAAGACTGCTGGGCAAAACCTGGCAAATGTGGATGTAGAAATCTATAAGTTGAAGACCAGAACCAATGAGTCTGGGGGAGGGGGGGGGGGGAGAGGTCAGAAGAGTCTGTTTGTCCGACATCCAGTGTCTGCCGGTCCGTGAGCCCAGGGCCAAGGAATGGAGGCTGAGAGGTGAACTGTTGTGGGGCTGGAGGCCTGTCAGTGATAGAGTAGGTGGGAGGTTGGGAAAGGGGCCTGGTTTGCTGTTATTATCCTGTTTTGTTTTTGTTGTTGCTTTTACAGCTGGTCTGGTTCTGTTGAATATTGTGGGCATGTTATGTTAGCGACAGAATGTGTGACACCTTTGGCAGGTTACGCCCCCCTCCCCACCCTCACATCCATGGCGTGTTGGCTGTCAATGTACGTGTGATAAATAATTCTGTATCTGAATCAGAATCAGTGAGCTCCAGCTTGCATTGCTTTTCGGCAATGTTGGGTCTCTCATGAACAGATTCCTCAGTTCCTGTGCAATTAGTATCTGGTAATAAATGCAGGTAAATTCAGGTAATGCCAGCTATTGCCACATCCTCTTGAATAAACAAATAAAAAGGAACAGAAATGTTGGTTCCTCTCCGTATATTCAGAGAAGGCTGTCTAATACAAATGGTCCTTACACAGTGTTTCAGATGTGCTCCAACTTGGGCTTTATATTTTCTGTTGTCACATGTACTGAGATACAATAAATATCTGTTGGCATGATTATTCAATACATATGTACACTGAGTTGGTAAATAAGGAAAACCAATACAATAGGGGAGGCAGAATATAGTGTTAACATTCTTGAGGAATTGCAATGCAAGGTAAATGAATAAGCTACAAAAGCCATGACAAGTTGGATTGAGAGATCAGGAGTTCATCTTCATAGTATCAGGAGTCCATTCATGAGTCTTGTACCAGTTGGCTGGAAGCTGTCCTGCAGTCTGGTGGTGGAACATGTTCTGAAGCTGTTGAATCTTCTGACCAATGGAAGATGGAGAAGGTTCACCAGGGTACGTGGGGACCACTATGTTTACTGTGTTCACAAGGTAGTGGGAAAGGTCAGATGTGTCACTGATGGCTGCATGATGACACTGATGACAGACTGAAGTGTGTTCAAAGCAACACAAGCAACAAGCTGGAGGAACTCAGCAAGTCTGCCAGCATCTATGGAAATGAATAAGTTGTCAACATTTCAGGCTGTGACTCCTTTTCAGGACTGGAAAAGAAGGCGGAAGATACCAGAATATAAAAGGAGGAGGAGAGAGGGAAGGAGGATAGCTAGAAGGTGATGGGTGAAGCCAGGTGGGCAGGAAAGATAAAGGGCTGGAGAGGAAGGAATCTGCTAGGAGAGTTAAGTGACCATAGGAGAAAGTGAAGGAGGAGGGGACCCAGGGTGAGATGACAGGCAGGTGAGAAGAGTTAAGAGGCTATAGAGGGGAATAGAAGAATATGGGAGGGAGAGGGAAATCTTTTTTTTACTGGAAGGAAAAATTCACATCCATGCCATCAAGGTTGGAGGCTATCCAGTTGGATTATAAGGTGTTCCTCCTCCACCCTTGAGGGTGGCCACATCTTGGTGCAAGAGGAGGCCATGGACCAATATGTCAGAACAGGAATAGGAATTGGAATTAAAATGTTTGGTCCCCCGGAAGTTCCACTTTTGGTGGATGGAGCAGAGGAGCTCAATGAAGCAGACTCCCAATTTACGACCGGTCTCGTCAATGTTGAGGAGGGTACAATGAGAGCACTGGACGCAATAAATGACTCCAACAGATTGACAGGTGAAGCATTGCCTCACCCAGAAGGACTTGGGGCCTAGAGTAGAGGAGAGGGAGGAGGTGAGTGTGCAGGTGTAGGACCTTGGCTGCTTGCAGGGATGAGTGTCGGGAAGGAGATCAGTGGGAAAGGACAATGCTCTGTGATTTCTTTTGGCCTTGATCACACCAGTTGCCATACCAAACTGTGATGCATTTGGATTGGATTCTTCAGGAGAGTAGTGAATACAGCCCAGAAAGGAAAAGCCCTTCCCACTATTGAGCATATCTACATGGAACGCCGCCACAATAAATCCATTGCCGAGGACCCCCATCTTCAAGGCCATGCTCTCTTCCCACTGCTGCCATTGGGAAAGAGGAACAGGAGCCTTAGATCCCAAACACCAGGTTCAGGAACAGTTAATACCCTTCAACCATGAGGCTCCTGAACCAGAATGGTTAACCTCAATTACCTCAATTTACCTCAAAACTGAACCGGTTCCACGACCTACGGAATCACTTTCAAGACTCTACAACTCAATTCGTCAGTATTATTTATTTATTTATTCATTTATTATTACAGAGTTTGTTTTATTATGCACATTAGTTATTTATCTGTCTTTGAATTCTGTGTATAGTTTTTGATTGATTCCAATGTGTTTCTTTGTAACTACTATAAAAGCATGCAAGAAGGTAAATCTCGGGGTAGCATATGGTGACATATTAGTACTTTGGTGATAAATTTATTTTGAAATTTGGACTTTCCATGGCACCTCTCTGAATATTGGTGAGGCCATGCTGAACTTCCTTAGTCTTCTGAGGAAGGAGAGTTGCCAGTGTTTTTTCTTGGTCATAATCTCTATCTCACTGGACCACAACCAGTTATCAGCTATATTTCTACATAGAAACTTGAAGCTCTTAACCACTTCAACACCATTGATACAGAGCGAGTGTTGCAATCCACGCTGTTTCCTGAAGTCATTTTGGTTTTGTTGACATGGAGAGAAAGGTAACACCATGCCACTGGGCTCTATATCCTCCTTGTACCTCATCATTGACACTTCCCTAATCCTTTATGCACCAAACCTTCATTGAAAGGCAAACGTTCTATTGCCATTAGTCTAATACACATAAGAGTGAATAAACCCCCGAAGTTCTTGAGATAATCTTTTTTTCACATTTTAAATATACTAGTAATATCTCTTTCAGCCAGCATAAATATTTTCTAGTTATTTTAAAATTTGACCTCCATAATTTTACTGAATGACCCTTTCTGCTTCATAATCTCAGTTAGCCTACTTACTACCTGGGTAGAGGGGTGAGGATAAGTCTCTACCAAAGGAAGAGTAAGGTGCTCCTTCCATCCACTAGCTTGTAGGTCAGCCTTGGGCAAGTGTAACACCTGTTTCCCCTCCGATCAGGGTCTGGTGAATGGTCATACGACTAGCTGGTGTATATCATAAGTCCTGGTTATGCGACCATTGACGCCAAGCAGACAATCTCTGAAGAGTATTGATAATGCCAACACTTCTGTAGAAAAATTTGCCAAGAACAATTATGGTCAAGGACCATGATCCCCTGCATCATACAACATGGCACATAGTGATGATGATGACAACAAACCAACACTTGTTATTGAAAAATTTGCATATGCAATGTATTCACCATCATCTCTTTTAGAATAATTCATGAATGGTTGATGCACCATCCTGGATTGTTGTGGGATTGGAGTAAAATTGATTTGATTACACCCTGCATGTCATGTTGGCTACATCAAACTTTGTGAGGCGGTAGCTCACAGCTGAGCTATGTCATCCTTCCAAAGTGTCCAAGGCAGAATGTTCTGCTAGCACGAGCAAGCTCACACAAGACTGGAACCGACACTGCCTGAGGATTACTCTAATCTACTGATAGTTTGTCCTATCAGCCGGCCGCAAATAGCTCAAATATATGATGGAACTAATAGCTAAGTTTAATTTTAGAATGGAGGCTGGAATCTATTATAATCAATTTGTCTCCAACAGGTGCCTGGCTGGAGTAAAATGAATGATCTTGATGAAAGTTGAGCCCCAGTACAGAGGAAGAGAAGAGCACCGATATGTGGATCTGGTCTCTATTAAACTGCAGTTACTTCCAAATATTAATTGTGTATAATATCCAACAATGTCTAAGTGGGTTTCTTAAGGTTCTCATGAGCAGGGAAGACAGTAGGGATAAGCTCCTACGACCTACTAAATGCTCCCAATTTCATCCTTCTCAAAAGCCTCTGACAAACAAGTCCAGTTCCTGGCCTTCACGTGTGGCTTAGCTACTAAGCCCAGTGGAAACTTTTATACTGATAGGAGAAGAGGCAAAAACATGTTACTGGTGCCTTAAAACCAGTCGCTTCAGGCAGCTGAGGTTCATCAGATCTGGTTGGCAGCTGATCTAGGAAAAGGAAAACTCTAATCTCAAACCTCTGAGGCCTTGTGATATATCCATTCCTGAGGAAGGCCTCGGGAATAAACCAAGGAGAAATCCAGAACTGCAGTCCCTAGGGCATTCCTATGAATTTCACTGCTAACTGGAAACTTCTGAGGCATCTCTGGTGATGAACTCTGCTGTTCCTTTGCATTCATCAGCTGGAGGGATGAGCCTGTTGCATGGGTAACAGCCTGTTCTCCATATTTATTTATAATTTATTTATTGAGATACTTCACAGAATAGACCCTTACAGCCCTTCAATCACGCTGCCCAGCAATCTCCCAATTTAATCTGAGCCTAATCACGGGACAATTTACAATTAACCTACCAACTGCTACGTCTTTGGACAATGGGAGGAAACCAGAGCACCTAGAGGATATCCATGTGGTCATGTGGAGAACATACAAACTCCTTACATTCACAAAAGCAGTGGGAATATCATACTACCCTGGCTTGTATATCATGTTGACCAATGCAGGGTGTCAATGTCTCGAAGTGATACACTGTGCCTCCATTGAGTAGGATCCTGCAACCATATGCCAAGCAAAGACATCTCCAACAAGATCTCCAACAAGATCTTCTGGCATGTGTGATCTACTGTCTCTAGGTGGGAAGGGACTGGATGAGAGGAGGCAGGATAAAGGGAAAGTCTGATGAGACCTGTTTAGTGGGGCATGAAAAGGCACGAACAGTCCTGTTTGTGAAAGCTGTTGGAGATCTGGTGAGATTGGTGTGAATGCCGGTCTGTTCATTAGAAGATATGAAGGACTACCAGTCTGAACTCTGACTATTGGCAATTGTAATAGCACAAGAACAGACACTTCTGTGGAGCTAGTGCCAAAAAGAATGGTTGTATTAGAAACTACATTTAGTTATTTCCAATCTAATAATAAGCAAGCATCTCTAATGAAGAGCTTACATTTGTAAGTAGATATTACTGCATTACAACATTTCATTTTCCTGTTAACTCCAAAACAATTTTGCAATATGGTTTCATTCTTGTTGACCTCATTCATCGCTAGATGCTTGTTCAGGACAATATTTTCACTCACTCTATGCCCTGCAGCTCACGGAGGACAAATCAGACCATTAGGCACAGGGAGCAGTTATGAGCCACTCAAATGAGTGCTGTGAAACAAGACAAAAATTAGCCCTTACAATGATCCTCCCTTTCTTGAAGACCAGCGGTTGCAGTTTGAAAGCTTTGACAATTGAATGTTACTGATTTTGCCAGCTGCATGACTTTAAGTTTTCATGGTCACTAACATCAATCTTCTTGGTCTAAGGTTAATTCATATACTCTAATTGTAGATGATTTCAATCAAACAGAAATAAATAATACTGGTTTCTTTTCAAGTTTAATAGATTCAAGTAGTATAAACAAACATTTCTACAACAACTTTTTTTCCCAGTCCCTAGAATGAAGTTTACAAGTAATACAATCAGAATGAGGTACACAGTGATAAAATATCCAAGTAACCATCTGCAGTAATTAGTGACATTTGATGAGGATCAAGAGCTAATTTTAGGACTTTTGATCATTCTGCTGAGGAACGATTCATTAATACCAGACTCATGGGAAAAGGTCAAATGCACTTATATCCTATCATTACTATACCCCACAATATTTAAAACTACCCAGGCTGCATAGTTTCTTCACTTCCAGTTGCCTCGCCGAATGTTTTCTTCGTTTGCCTCATCGTATGTAGTAACAGGTGCTGGGGTTGCTCTTACCCTAGTGCAAGGCTCTTGCCATAATTGCCTGAAAACATGAAAAGCTGGACCAAGTTGAACTTGTAGATGATTTTTTATGGCAGTAATAACTTTGTCCCCACAGTAAAAGAGGCCAATCAGATATTCCACGTAGGCCCTGTCAAATAGGAATTATGCATTACATTTGCATCAAGTAATCACTGGCAGTTGCAATGGCATTAAGTTGAACCATGCAGTAGAGTTCATGAACAATATATTCTGGAACAAATCTGATAGCATAGTCTTAGCAATATCTGAAATAAATGTCTGGAAGTCTTATTATGCAAATGCAAATTAGCCACACAAACCATATTTGGCCCACATCACAGGAGTGACATGGTGGCATGAAGGGTCTTGCTAGTAATGGGGAATGCAGAGTTAGTTCATAAACTTCATTCTGTCCACAATCCTTCCCTGAAGTATCATATGTTTCTTCAGAATTTAGTTTAACTCTAGTTAAACTAAATGGACAATTAACTATTGCAACTTTTGGAAGAATATGTGTCTATTGGAAATATGGCTCACTACATTTCCAAGAACTGAAGTTACTAGGGACGTATTCCAAATTTCATGCGATTGTTTCAAAGTCCTCAACTAGGTAGAAAGATCTTGTATTCACTTAAATGTGGGATTACAATGTTCAGTCCTAAGATGTTACTTTGCTATGTTAGAGCTTTTCTAATAAACTTCTGTTACAAATTACCTACAAGATCAAGAACTCCCAATTAAATTACACGTAACTAGATGCCAAGAGGCACCTCATTTGCTAAAGGTAACTCTATCAAACATTTTTTCCATTATGCCAGAAGCATTCAAGTTCAGGGGCAATTGGTTTGCATTGCCAGTGCGTACACTAATGCTACTCCCATACATACACCAAAAATTGATTCTCCTATGAATGTTGTGAGCAAAGACACTGGGACACTGTGGAAAGCCCCGGCAAGGGAGCTGAAACAAATAATACAAGTTTACACATTATAAACTGATTAAGTTTTTGCTTGATTTACACCACTGAATACATGCAACAAAAATGATATCGACTCACCCATTGCGGATCATTCTCCGAAGCTCTAACATCTTTACTAAAGTTTCCATATTTGTTTCTAATACAGGACAGATGTTATGTAGCCGGTAGCATCTTGTTTGCACATGGATTAGCATCTTCTGCAATGCACCACAGTTCATACTGCTGCTGAATCTGTTCTTGATCGTTTGGGCACTGCACTTCAGGAAGTCTTTGGCAAATCGTTTTCCCTGGATGAGGACAAATTACACAATTCAAGGGATTTCTACTTTCTCTTGGTCAGTTGCAATATCATACAGATGAAGCAACAGTACATTCTAACTACCTCAGCTACTTAGTTTCTATAAATACACTTAAGTTCACCTAGGAGACTGAGTTAATCTATAGCAGAGAGAGAAGCTTGGAGGGCAAATGCTCTCATTGACCCTTCCAGCAGGTTGAAATACCATTGCAGTAATACTTTTAATCCCAAAGGCACTGAGCTCAGGGCAAAGCAGTTGAGAACTTCTGCATACTCAACAAGCATTTAGAATGAATTACAATTATCCATAGGGAAAGAAATGCAAAGCATCAGATGTACCATTGTGTGTACTCCTTTTCAATAACCTGAACAATTCCTAATGCTTTCTTCAATGTGACTTCTAACATAGAAACATAGAAACCTACAGCACAGTACAAGCCCTTCGGCCCACAATTTAGAAATTACCTGGGGTTAACCATAGCCCTCTATTTTTCTAAGCTCCAAATA
Organism: Hypanus sabinus; assembly: GCF_030144855.1. Taxonomy (NCBI): domain Eukaryota; kingdom Metazoa; phylum Chordata; class Chondrichthyes; order Myliobatiformes; family Dasyatidae; genus Hypanus; species Hypanus sabinus. Next base: position 25,245,476 of record NC_082719.1, read on the forward strand.
CCTATCAACGAATCTCTTAAAAGATCCTATTGTATCCACCTCCATCACTCTCGCCGGCAGCCCATTCCACTCACTCACCACTCTGTCCATAAAAAACTTACCCCTGACATCTTCTCTGTACCTTTTTCCAAGCACCTTAACAGTTAACTCCGGACAGGGAAGGAAGTACAGTTTTCCTTCATTCAGTTAATTACCACACCACAGTTGTAAATGAGTATTTCATTTTCAGATCCATTCCATGTCTTAAGCTTTACGCAGTTACAAATTAATTCACATTGACCATAACTACGACCAATTCAGAGTGAATTCTGAGTAAAAATATCTCCACACTCACATGTAAATCAAGTTTTTCTGCAGTCACAAGGTAGTCCGTGCAGATTTCACGCAAGTCATCTTCTACGTCACAGGTCACGTTTTTCAGACACGCAAAGGCATCACATCCCACATCTGGTGCATACCGCAGACAGGCACTTATTTGGACTGTTGAAAGCAGAATGGCTTCTTGAATTACTGGTAAACAAAACTGAGATTTTCTACCACTGATTATTAAAATATTCAGGTTCTATTGAGGATCCAAATTATGCATTTGAGCACCTAGGCACAGATATGATTTCAATACAACTCCTCTGCCTGAGGGAGAGCAAAGAGAAAGATACCAGGTAGCTTGAACTGAGTGGGAAGTCTGTAATGAAGGATACAGAGATGAAAAGCTTTGGAGAACAGGATTCAGCAAATATAAAATACTCATGTCGGACAGATCCATGGAGTCCTTGGAGAATGGCAGTAAGAATAGATTGAGGGAAGCCTGGGGTGAGTCTTTGGATTTTTAGCAGCCCATGAGTAAGGACATTGAAACTGTGGTTCAAATACATTTGAAGGCAATGCACAGACATGCATTAAATGGCTCAGATGAGGCAAAATGGTTTTAAATTTCAGCTATTATTCTAATTTGGTTACTGGACCGTGTTTTTTCTCCTACTGGTCTAAGTACAAAACCAGGTGGGACTGAGGATCAGGGAAAGAGAAATGCATCAAAGAGATGTTGTCAAGCAAGAGGCCAATAGCAATATTTCAAATGCAATATTATTTAGAAAAACACAAAATTAGCTAATCTGCTGCACAAAAGCTGATACTGGCTAGTGTTCAGAAGTACCTGGATATTCCTGTTCCCAAATTACAATCCAGAATTAGGTGCAATTTATGAACAACCGTCTGGTGTACATGGACGAGTCAACATAAAAGCATAAGATATGGGAGCAGAATTAGGCATTTGGCCCAATAAGTCTGCTCCACCATTTTGTCATAGCTGATCCAATTTCTCTCTCAGCCTCAATCATCTGCCTTCTCCTCATATCCCTTCATGCCCTCATCAACCTCTGCCTTAAATATACATAAAGACCTGGCCTCCACAGCAGCCTGTGGCAAAGAATTCCCCAGGTCCACCACTCTTGGGCTAAAGAAATTCCTCTTCATGTCATCTTACTTCAATTACACTGAGAGAGGAGGCACTCAGGAGAGACAGCACTCAGTGTTGATAATCCAACTAGACTTGCTCTGCCACAAGTGAAGTGAAGACTCAGTGGTGTGGTGCCAAGGATGGTAGGCTTGCCACACTGTAATTAAGTATAGGCAGTCTATATTGAAGATTTAAGAATGTGGGGAGATTTCATTGAAGTTTTTGATAGCCAGGACTCAACAGGTTGGTTGCAGGGAAGTCTTCCTCCTGTCTGAAAAGACCAGAACCAGGAGTCGGTCATTTAGGAAAGAATCTTCATGCAGAGATAAATCTTTGATAGTCTTCGTAATGTGAAGAATCAGGTATCAGTATTGAATGAATTCGGGGTTCTGGAACCATAGGATGTGGATAGTTCCGAAAAATGACAGCAAGGTAGATAGACTATACTGAACAATAAACGAGCGAACAGGCTAGGAGAGACCATAATAAACTCCACTCCACACTTATGCCGTCAGGCGTGCTTTTACCCACAGTTATGCAAAACAACAACAAAAAAGCTTTGTTATATCACCATAAGAGCGCCGACATCATTTGACGTGATGGATACCAAAGCAGCCGTTTTCAAAATCAGAATCAGGTTTACTATTACCGGCAGCAGCACAATGACATACATGATAATATAGGAAAATAAATAAGTAAATCGATTATAGTAAATATAGATGTATATTAAATAGTTAAATGAAAATAGTACAAAACAGAAAAAAGAGAGGTAGTGTTCAAGGGTTCGAAGTTCATTTGGAAATCGGATGGCGAAGGGAAAAAGCTGTTCCTGAGTCGCCGAGTGTGTGCCTTCAGACCCCTGTACCTCCTTCCCGTTGAGAACTGGACACGTCCTGAGTGATGGGGGTCCTTATTAACGGACGCTGCCTTTCTGAGGCACCGCTCAGTCTTGGATACTAGGGGAGGCTAGTATCCATGATTGAGTTGACTAATTTTACCATTCTCTGTAGCTTTCTTTCAGGAATTGACAATTTTGTGAAGAATGAACAATATTCAGATCGACCTTGCCCCATTACTAAGCAGTCCTGATGCTACTATTCTTCCCGTGTTTGCAACAAGCCTGTATAACACATGCGGATTAGCTAAATGGTGTGAAGAGCAAAATAAAATCAAAGTTAATTTCTAAGCTACCTCTGGTTGTACATTTCTGTCCATGCGCCTAAAAAAACTAATAATCTGCACCTGAAAGTCCTAAGTCAGACTGGTGAACACAGTTCCTGCCCCAGGACCCGTTCACAAGCAGCGTTATCCAGCTGCTGTCCAGCCCAGCCTCTGCCCTCTGCTCACCTGCGCGTTGACTCTCCATTCGCCTTTCCGCCGGGTCTTCGACGTCGGTGCGCCTCTCCTGTTGCTCAGTATCAGCCACATCAGCAGCCGCCGCCGCCGCCGCAAGGGCGATTCCGCAGCACAGGGTGAAAAGTAACAAGCCCAGCCGAGCCTCCATCTTAGTGGCAGGATAGCACTTTACGAAAGAAACGAGAAACCCCGTCTTATAAAGGTACTTCAGTTTTATCGTCCAGAAGACCCAAACAATCTGTAAGCTTCAGTGCCCAGATGTGACATTTTAAAATATTTCCCTAATTACTCCCCTTCCCTATCAACTGACCACACAGCCCATTTTCAGGAATGTTATGACTTTTAAATGGTTCGCAAGATAAGCCCCAGCTTCCGTCGCTTTTCGGCAACGTTGTGTCTCTCATTAACGGATTTCTCGGTTCTTGGGGAATTAAAACAACATTATTAAATGCAGGCTATGCAAGATATTGTCATATCAGGTGAATGGATATATTTAAAAAAAAGAAATACGCCCTATACGGTCAGGGTTTCCAGCAAAATCTGTTTGATAAAACCAGCCTCCATAGGTGGCCTACTTAACAAACAGAAGCACTTATGCGCTTCCTTGTTCATAAGGTACTTCATCCTGAATCTTGAAGCCAATGACCAGAAATGTGAAAATAAAATTGCCATCCTGTCACTCGTATAATAAACGATTGTGGCAATGTTGTGGTTTATTCTCTGTTACCCCAGCCCATGTTCCATACTTGCTACACTAATACAGTGAAGGTGGACTATAGTGGACAATAGGTAACTTTACGGGGGATCACATCTTGTGTGTTCTGATCGCCAACTTGGCTACACTGACCATTATTAGCACCACAGCCCTTCCACAAGGCAGAGTGCACTGCCATCAGCAATTATTCCACACAAAACGGGAACCAATGCACTGCCCAAGGATTATCCTGATGGACTCTTCTCATAACTTGTCCTATCCGCTGGCTTAATCTTCAGAGAAACGGGGAAAAAGTCAAAAGTGCTAATTAAATAAAATAAATGATACATTTATTTAAAGACACATAAAACCGCAGTTAATTAAAATAGAGATTAAACGGACAAATAAACTACGTTAATTTACTTTATGAATGGAAGTTGCTGCTACAGTAAAGTGATGTGAAAAGAGCTGTGTGTGAAAACTGTTGAGTCCAAGTACAGAGGGAGAGCTCAGATATATAGATCTGATCTCGGTTTCATTCCCCTAATCCATCTTGCAGATACTTAAACAAAATGTTAAATTTACAGCATTTGACATGAAACACAAGCAAGTGTTACACTGTGCCTCAGTTGAGAAGCACAAGTCGAATAAAGGACTACTCCAATAAGAACTGTTAGTATTCATGGGCAGGTGTTGGGCAAGGGGAAGATAGGATGGAATGCAGTCAAGATATGAGGAGATCAGTTCAGTGGGGCAAGAGTAGCAGAAGCAATGGGCCTACCAACAGTCTTGATTGTGGATCTTGGCTGAGAGAGTTCCCCAATCCACACTTCACTGCTTCTGCCCAGTTGCACATTTAATGAGTTCTGTGTAAGTGTCAAATCATTTACTCAGAACAATTGAAGTACGTCTGCCAGTTTGTAAGTTTACTTTATAATAAATCCTTGCAGCACAGTAATAGACAATTCTCTGGAACCAGTGCTGGAGGAATGTTGTATTACAAACTGCCTTCAATCTCTGAAATCCAGTACCCAACATGTGCAACCTTTTGTTGAGGAGTTTGCCTTTCTTTATTTTCATAATAAACATGTTGTAATATGAAAATAATTACAATTTAGTTTTCATGATTTCACCCTCCCAACTCAACATTTTGCAATGCAGATGAAAGAGTACAGGATGAGCAAGGGAGGGGTAAATTCAATGTTCAGATCTGCTATTACGTTCTAGATACTCAGTGATGTGCTCTGTGAAAAAGAAGTCACTCCTCCCATGCACTGCTCAATGATGCCAAATCAGACATCGAAGCACAGGGAAGTCAGAACAGATTCCGGTCTATGATGACCCACTCCAGTGTGTGTGTTAGAACACATACACAAATTATCCCTTCCAGAGTCTCCTCCTTTCTTGAGGATGAAACCAAGATCAAACAGATGTCAATAATCCCACTTTGCAACTGGCATGGGATATCTTAGTTTGTCTCTTCATTTTAAATCTGAATCACGCTCCAATCTTCTTGGAATATGTTTATTTCCTAATCTATCCTTACAGGATCTGATTAATCCAATACAAGTGGTTTGAAAACAAAACTCTGAGGTGAAACAGAACCAATATGTGAAGTTTAATAGCTGAAATTGTACAAAGGTTTGCTTAAACATCCTTTGGTACACTGAGGTAGTAACCATGGCATTCTGTCCATGGAGTTCAGTGCCATTTGACTTCAGAATGAAGAACTAATTTTAGGAGTATATATTTCACATATTTCCTTTCAAGCAAGATTTATACATTATTATTTGTATATTCTGCAATAAATGCAAAGCTTTGATCTTATCCATGTCTGAGACCAACATCAATAGAAAGGAGAGAAGGAGTGGTCTGATTCCATGTGGTGAGCCTTGCTTGTAATTTGGCCTTTGCAGTAATAGAAACTGAACTCTGTTACTTCAAAACTATGCACACCAACCCTTCTTGACATGTCACACATTTCTTCAGCTGGAAGTGTTCATAACTGTACGAATCAAACAATGTCCCAGTTAAACCATACAGGGATAGAGTTGGAAATTGATTTTTGGAAGGATTTCAGTTCATTAAAAATGTTACTCAGACTTCCAAGAATTGAAATTCTGTATTTGAAGTCTCATCTGGGATAGTTTAACCCAAATATGGTAGACAGATCCTCCACTGTTCAGAAAATTCAGGAGGACTTTCTAAAGTTTAGACTTGAACTGCTGATTATTCTCTAAGGTGTAAGGAAATAGTTAAAATTTATTCCTCCTTGGTATATGCTAAAATAAAATGAAGCTTGAAAGACAAAATGGTGTCATCTTGGGATGTGCTAATGGCCTGATTTCCTCTGTGTTTTGTCTCTATTTTGAACACATATTGTTAAGATTAGATACCGGTGGAGAATGTTTTCCTCCTTATACATCCGCTATCTCTGTTTCTACATTGCGTGTGTCTAGGCCAAAGGTTGTGGGAGATAAAAAGAGGCCCTGGCTGGTGTAAAAAGTGGCAATTTCTTAATGAAGGATAATAATTTCTTAGGCTGCGTTACGACTAACCAGGCTATTCTTTTCTAATTGGCTTTCATCAAATTAGATAGTTGTTACTCCAAATACGGTTAGCACATTATATGAAAATACAGGGTTTGATAAGTTAAATTTGAAAAGCCAGAATCCCATGACAAATTTGAAGATCACAGGTCCAATGGAGTTAATCTGTGGCAGCTATAATCGTCTGTCCGGTAAACAGCCGTGGATAAACTATACCCAACAGCCGTTCTGTTTGTAAATTAAACTATGGACTCTTGGTAGTATTTCTTATTACTGCTCAAAGTTCAAAAGTCAGCACAATATACAAAAAGCCCAAGACTACACCCAACACCAGAAAATACTGGAGCAGGTCAGGCAACATCTATGGACAAGAATAAACAGTCAATGTTTCAGGCTGAGACCTTCCACTGTGTTGCTTTGCATTTCCAGCGTCTGCAGACTTTCTCGTGTTTGTGTAAGACTACACCCATTTACAGGTGAAGATTCCTCAAACTGCTCCTGACTAAGACTGAATGTTAGTGGGAAAACTAAATTGATGGCAACATCACTTGGTTACTTCACTGTTGCAAACATTTCAAATCAACTTTTGTAAATTGTACTCACAAGTTTCCCTGCAACAGCCAGGCCTTCACAAATTCACTTAGTGCTTATATTTGGGCTCATGCCTCATGTTGCAGTGTTCAATCCATTAAATGGGATTAAATGATAAAATCTCACAAGTTCTTAAAAGCTTTCAAGCAGAATGTGCAAGTTGGAAAAAAATTCCCTGTAAAGGCATAGACACCAAAGATGCATGTGCAAAAAACCCATTAGATGTTGGTGAGGCACAGATCATTAGGTAGACAACAAGAATAAATTTAAATTGCTGGAATTAATAACTCCTTTCATCAACACTCCCCGACACACTGAGTGGTCTCAGCATTGCTGTTATTTCCAGAATCTGCAGTTTGATTTGGGAGAGCTAAACATTCAGGTACTGATAAAACAATGTGGTCAATTAGAGTAAAATTTAGCAGCTCAAATGACCAAATGATGCTCATTAAAGTTTAATCATGGTTAACTTTTTCAGGGAGTTATGTCAACATCATGGTAGCTTGGAGTTATTAGTAATTTCTTTGAATTGCAGCTGAGAGCAGGAGCTGGAAAGAGAACCATTTTCTACTGAAGATACAAAATCAGCTACTGCATTTTCAAAAATTGACTTAAAATTAATATCCATTTAGCAGATGAGGTAAATCCTCAGCAGAGACAAAGTTTTGAGTGCAAACACTAATTGACCATCAATTTGAAATGCCATAACACTGTTATGTCTTCTCATCCAAAACTCACTCACCACAAGACAAAGCCATCAAAAACTTACCCATATAAATAAGATTTCTTGTAGATATAACTACAATTATCCAGAGATTTTGGATTTAATGATGCAAGTTGAACTAATACAAGCACCACTTTTGAACAAACTGAATACAACTTAATGCCTTTTCCACTATGACTTGCAACAGCAACTCTTGATAGGGAAGGAATTATAAATTCCATTGATTTCTTCAATGTACCACACCTCAACTGGCAACATACATTCAAAAGCTCACATTTTATTTAATGGCAAATAAATTCACATTGATCACAAAAACTACTCATTCAGTTTTTCAGTCTAAGAGAAACTCTGCAACTTCCTATTTCAAGTAAGTTAGTTGACGGATCTGACCCTGTTCAAGTAGCTACTCACAATGTTTCAAGACTTGGAACATGAATATTGCCACCGTTTTTAAGAAAGCCCTGCAGATTTCATACAAGTTGTCATTTAGATCACAAGTTGTGTTTTCCAGACATGCATCACATCCCACATCTGGGGCAAACTGCAGAAAGACATCTGTTTTTATTGTTGGAAGCAAAATGTTTCTTAGTTATTGAACAAGAGTACTCAGTAGTAGGCAAACAGGATCATTCTGGCTTCTATCCCATTCCTTTCCACTCCTGATGCAGGGTCTCAACACAAAGTGTTGACTATTTATTTCTCTTCATGGATGCTACCTGATCTGTTGAGTTCCTCCAGCATTTTGTGTGTGTTACTCCACCTTCACCAATTTGATCTGTTGCTTCCTCAAACAATTCAATCAGGCCCATGAAGCACAAGCTGCCACCCACAAAGCCATGCTGATTACTGTATCTCCATTCAGACTATGCCTTGTCAAATTCTTGTAAATCCTGTCTTTAAGAATCCTCTGCAATAGTTTGCCCACCACTGACATAAGACTCACTGGTTCAAAATTCCCAGTGTTATGCTTATTAACTTTCTTGAACAAAGCAAAAACATTTATACACCTGTGGTCAATGATGATGTAAAGATTGCCACCAAAGGTGCAGTAATCTCTTCTATCACTTCCTACAGTAACCCGGGATTAAACCATTTGGTCCTGGGGGATTATCTATCCTGATGTATTTCTGATCATCAATATTTTCCAGCATATAAGCCTGTTTTATGCTGTCCTCACATTCATGAAGGTTCTCTCACTGGTGAATACTAATGCAAAGTAGGGAACTATTCTACTTCCACTGAGACCAGCCACTAGCTTTTCCTTTTATCTCTGATTGATGCTACCCTCACTCAAATCATCGCTCTGTTCCTCTTGTACAGATAGTATAACTTGGGGCTTTTCTTAATCAAGACATTCTTATGGCCCCTTCTAGCTCTCCTAGGACAATTCCTAAGCTCCTTCCTTATTAGCTTGTAACTTCCTAAACCTTGAGTATGCTTCTTCCTCTTGACTAGACGTTCATCATCACTTGTCAACCATGCTTTCTTAAGGCTACGATCCTTTCCTTGCCTGAATGGGACCAACTAACCAGAACCCCATGAAAGTGCTCCATAAACACACTCTACATTTTCATTGTGCATCTGTTCCTAATTTTGTTCCTAAGTTCCAGCCTAGTTGTGTTATAACTCACTCTCTCTCAGTTAAAAACTTTCCCATACCATCTGCTCCTATTCTTAACCAAGGCTATGCTCAGGGAGCTTTGATTCCCATACTTCAGCCAAACTGTTTTTAATTCTCCCACAACTCTAGCAAACTTGCCTGCAAGGATATTGGTCCCTCTTGAGTTCAGGTGTAACCCATCTCTTTTGTACAGGTCATACCTTCCCCGGAAGAGATCCCAATGATCAACTAATTTGAAACACTGGCTCCTAAACTAGTCCTTCAGCCACACGTTGAACTGCCCTATCATCCTAATCTTACCCTCACTAATGCATGCCACAGGCAGCAATTCAGAGATTACTACCGTTGAGATCCTACTTTTCCGCTTCCTATGGAGCTCCCTATATGTGCTCTGTACAAGATGGACTACAGCCCATGATTCTGAAAGAGATAGGTGAAGAGACTTTGAGACATTAGTAGTGATCTCTGGAATGATTCCGGAGGACTGGAAAATTGCAGATGTCACTCCAATCTTTTAGAAATGAGGGAGGCAAAGACAGGAAATTATCGGTCTGCAGTAGTTGCCAAGATATTGAGGTCCATAATTAAGGATGAGATTTTAGGGTACTTGGAGACTTGGAGGCACATGATAAGATAGTCCAAAGTCAGCATGGCTTCTTTAAAGAGAAATCTTGCCCAGCATATCTTTTGGAATTCTTTGATGAAATAACAGGCAAGAAAAGCAAAAGAGAATTAGTGGATGTTGTTTATTTGGATTTCCTGAAGGCCTTTGACAAGATGCTACAAAACAAAACAAGATAAGAGCCCATGGTATTACAGAAAAGATACTAACATGGACAGAAATTTGGCTGGCTGGCAGAGAACAATGATTAAAGGAGGCCTTTTCTAATTGGCTGTTACTGACTAGCAGTGTTCTGCAAGGATTAATGCTGGGTTCATTACTTCTCTCATTTCATGTTAGCGACCTGGATGACAGAAACAATGGTTTTTTGTTCATTTGTGGATGATACAAAGATAGGTAGAAGGGCAGCAGTGGATCTATAGAAGGACTTGAACAGATTATGAGAATGGACAATTATGGGAATGGGGGGGGGGTTAATATATGAGGAGCATTTGGCAGCTTTGGGCCTAAACTCACTGGGATTTAAAAGAATGCAGGGGGATCTCATTGAAACCTACTGAACATTGAAAGGACTAGATAGGGTGGATGTGGAGAGAATGTTTCCTATGGTGGGGGTATCCAGACTAAAGGGCACAACCTTAAAACTGAGGGGCAACCTTTTAGAACAGAGGTACGGAGGATTTTTTTTTAGCCAGAGAGTAGTGAATCTGTGGAATGCTCTGCCACAGGCTACTGTAGAGGCCAAGTCCATGCCTCTTAAAGCGGAAGTTGATAGTTTCCTGATTGGTCAGGATATAGCGAGAAGGCAGGTGTATGGGGTTGAGTGGGATCTGGGGTAAGCCATGATGGAATGGCAGAGCAGACGTGATGGACTGAACAGCCTAATTCTGCTCCTATGTCTTATGATCTTATGGTCTTATGGATAAATAAGTGGCATGAGGAATACGGTGAAGGGAAGTGTATGGTCATGCACATTGATAAAAGGAATAAAGGCATAGGCTATTTTCTAAATGGGAGCAAATTCAGAAATCAGAGGTGCATAGGGACTTGGGAATCCTTGAGTAGGATTCCATCAAGGTAAACTTGCTGGTTTATTCAGTAGTGAAGAAAGCAAATGTAATGTTAGCATTCATTTCAGGAGGACTAAAATTTAAGAGGAAGGATGTAAAGCTGAGGCTTCATAAGGCAGACTGCACTTGGAGTACGGTGAGCAGTTTTGGGTGCCTTATCCAAGAATTATGTGCTGGCATTGGAGATGGCCCAGAGAAGGTTCATGCGAATGATCCCGGAAATGAAAAGGTTAATGTATGAGGAATGTTTGATGTTTCTGGGCTTGTACTTACTAGCATTTTGAAGAGTAAAAGGGGTGCTTCATTGAAATCTATCAAATATTGAAAGACCTAGATAGTGTGGATGTGGAGAGACTGATTGCTATAGTGGGGAAGTCTAGGACCAGTGGGACTTCATTGGAAGTTTGCCATATCATTTGCCATATCCCCAATGACCCTCACTAATTTTCATGATGCACCACAGAAAGCATTCTGCTGGAAAGCAACACAGTGTATTTTGTCAAATGTTATGTCTAAGACTTCAAGAAATTGCAGAAATTCGTGAATGGAGCCCAGTCTATAAGACAAACAAGCCTTCTTTAACCCCCCACTACCAATGCCGCTGGCTGACTCTGTCTGCACTTGCTACTGCTTTTGGAAAGCAGTAAACATGTTTATCATTCTCTCTCTCATTAATTTTCATTGGGCAGAAGACACAAAAGCTTGAGATACATTCCATCATCTCAAAGCGAGATTCAATTGTCCTGTTCTAAGACTCTTGAATGCACCACAGGCAAGCTCTTGATCTTTGAGTCTCCCATGTCATGGCTCTTAGACCTTAGCTGCGTACCTGCACTGCATTTTGTCAGTAACCATAACAGCACATTCTGTATTACGCTATTGTTTTTCCTTTGTACCACCTTGATGTAGTTATGTATGGAATGATCTGTTTGGATGGCATGCAAAACAAAACCTCTCACTGTAGATCAGGCCATGTCACAATAATAATGCAATAGCCAATTATCTAAATTAGGTAAAACTCTAAAATGTTGAAATCTGAAGTAGTGCATAAATACCACATTTAAATATGGTCTTAACTGGTGATATTGGTGATATATATATATATATTTAAGAAGTAGTGTAAGAAGAGAGCAAAAGTACTGTAATGAGATAATGTTCATGGGTTCTTTCATTGTCTATTCAGAAATCTGAAGGTGGAGGGGAAGAAACTGCTTCTAAAACATCGTGTGTCCTTTTAGGCTCCTGTGGCACCTCAGTGATTGTAGTAATGAGAAGAAAGGATGTTCTGAATGGGGATCCATAATGATACCTTTTGAGGCATCGCTTTTTGAAGATTTCCTTGATGATGTAGAAATTTGTGCCCAGCTGAGTTGACCGCCCTCTGCAGCTTTTTCTGATCCTGTGCAGACTCTATGGACTCACTTTCAAGCACTCTTCACCTCATGTTCTCGATATTTGTTGCTTATTTATTTATTATTATTATTATTATTTCTTTATTTTTGTATTTGCATGGTTTGTTGTCTTTTGCACACTAGTTGAACACCCAGTTGAAGCAGTCTTTAATTAAATCTATTATGGCCATTATTATATTGTGGATTAATTGAGTACGCTCGCAAGATAATTAATCTCAGGGTTGTATATGGGGATGTATATGTATTTTGATTATAAATTTATTTTGAACTTTGAAGAACAGTGAAAACATCTGATGTACTGGCTGCAGGTGGGAAATGACTGGTCAAGAGGAGACAAGAAGGAGTCATGGTCTGGAGGAGATCAGTTCAATAGTTAGAAACAAGAGCCTATCAAGACAGTCTTCTTTGTGGATCTTGGGTGTGCAAGTGCCCCACCCCTGCATTTACTATTAGGAAATTTGCATTGATGCTAAACTCTTAATGTTGAGGAACTGAAAGGTTTCTGCCAGTTTGCCTTGAATTTTGTTCATTGCTACAGCGCAGTAGCATGCACTTCTCCGGAAAAGGTAACAGAAATATTTTCTTGCATTAGAAATTGCCTTCAGTCCTATTCTTTTAATTGGATGTGTTTTCATGTAAAGACATAATAATTGCTTTTCATTTAATTTTCATGGGATTCCCCCCCCCCAAACAATTTTGCAATGCTGAAGGAACAGGGTAACAGGGTGGGGACTGCTCAAGCCAGATGTTCCTTGCTAGAAATTCCCTCCCTCCATGCACTTCACCTCACTGACACAACATCAAACCATCAAACACAGGAGCAGCTTCTAGACCAGAATAATGAACATTTTCAGTGTGTGTGTTTCACTTTGAAGCAGAGAAAACAAAAATTCCAAAAAACTGTCCTTCATTGTGTTTCCGCTTTGAGAAGAAGAGGCACAATTGGAGCCTGAAAATGTTGACAACGAAAACCAGCTCAAATTTCCCAGTGGCATGGGATGTTTTAGTTTCTCTGGTCATTTAAGACAGTATCCTATCACAGACATAAATATTCTAAGATGGACCATGTAGGACAATTTATTATTAATAAAATTGCACTCAATGTCAGTAAGACCAAAGAGCTGATTGTGGACTTTGGGAAGGGTAAGATGAAGGAACACAAACCAATCCTCACAGAGTGATCAGCGGCTGAGGGAGTGAGCAGCATCACGTTCCTGGGTTTCAAGATCTCTGAGGATCTAACATAGTCCCAGCATATGGATGCAGCTACGAAGAAGACAAGGCAGTGGCAATATTTCATTAGGAGTTTGAAGTGATTTGGCTTATCACCTAAAACACTCAACAACCTCTACTGATTTACAGTAGAGTGTATAGGCTGCATCACTGTCTGGTATGGGGGAGAGGTCCACTGTGCAGGGTCAGAACAAACTACAGATAGTTGTGAAATTAGTCAGCTCCATCATGGTTACTAGCCTCTGTAATATTCAAGATATTTTCAAGAAGCAACGCCTCAGGAAGGTAGTGTCAAACATTAATGAATCCATCACCCAGGACATGCCCTCTTCTCAATGCTACCAACAGGAAGGAGGTACAGAAGCCTGAAGCCACACACTCAGTGATTCAGGAACAGCTTCTTCCTCTCTGCCATCTGATTTCTAAATGGATGTAGAACCCATTAACAGTACCTCACTACATTTTTCTACTTTGCACTACTTTTAAATTAACTATTTAATATACATACATACTCTAATTGATATACTAATCCAAATGCAGTCAGCAGGCTTAATGAAAACCGAGGGTTTAGAAAATCTAAATTTAAGAGCCTGTCCCATAAGTTGGAAGAGCTGCAAATCTAATTCAGCAAGATAGACTTCAAGTGCAACGAAGGACTATGCATTCTACTTATTGTTGGTTATTGAGAGTCCACCCCATTGGACGGGCTAATCACAATGCTTGCTAACTTGTCTGGACATCAAAATTACCAGACGTCTGAAGAATTTCTCTGCAGATTTCATACAAATTGCCAACTAGGTCACAGGTTGTGATTTCCAGTCATGCAAAAGTATCATGACCCACATTGGGTACATTTGGGTACATGGTGCAGACAGGAATTTATTCCAACTGTTGGAAACAGCATAGTTTCCTCAATTATCGAGAAAAAAACAGTCTTGGGTGTTTGAAAAATACAGCTTCACACATTACTTGAAATGCTATTGTGGTGATCCAAGCTAACCTTTTCAGCACAAATCAGGATTCAGCAGGGATAACTCTCACCTGCAGGAGATATTGAAATCAGCTGAAGATGACAAACTGACATTGATGTTTGTTCACTATTTAAGGATTTTTTTTGACGAGGATTAATTATTTTTGTAAAGAGTGATTCACAGAAATAGCTAGAAAACTAGCGTCTGTCCTACCAAGTCTATGCCATCCAAAAAGCAGCCATTTAGGTCGATCCTAAACCAATTCTCATGAACTCAATTGATAGAATTTTACATTACTGTTGAAAGCAAGGTAGATCAACTTAGAAAATAAAACTCCAAAGACATGAAGGGATGTTTGCTCGGGTAAATTGAGAAAATATTAAAGTTATAACAGAGGACAGGCAGTGCTGTAGATTGTTCTCCAAATGCTAGCCAAAGTATTTCTTAGGCACAGAACTCGGAGGTGAGGAGTCTGTAATGGGGATGCACTGGTGAATAGGATTCAGTAGAGGGAGCATGGAATAATCACATTTGTCTGATCCACTGCAGTCCGCAGAGCAAGTGACTAACAGAACAGATAAAGGGGAAGGCAGTAGCTGTGTATTTGAATTTTTTTCAGAAGTCATTCAAAAAGGAACTGCACAGAAAGAAAGTTAACATCAGAGTACATGTCTGAGGGCTTTGTACTGGCATGGATTGAGAAGTTGCTCACAGAATGCAAAAATGGTGATAAATCTGAAACAGTGTGATGAAAATATTTTACAATTCATTCTGAGCTCTTTTCTGACTCAGCGAGATAAGGTATTTGGAAACAAATTAGACACTATACACATGTTAGATCACAAAAGAATCACTTTAATAAAGTTATTTAAAGTGTACAAGAGAGAAAGAAAAACAAGTGATTAACAAGATAACAGTATGGGAAACAAACTAATGTTGATTGTCCACTTAATGAGACAATCTGCTGAATGCCAGAGGGAACTACAGGTCAAACCTCTCTCTCTCTTTCTCTCTCACACTCACAGAGATTTGCATTTGCTGTCACTTACAGTAAGCCATTCTGGATCTATTAAATTTTGGTAGGTGACAACTAGCCATCTTCTTTATTCTTGTTCCTATCTCCAAACCTTAACACTAGTCACAATCCAGCCAAGGAGAAGTTTCTCCCACTTGCACAAAGAAATTGTCCCTTCAAAGCCTCTCACCCCAGTAAGATAGGGTAGTATCTGGTACCAGCACCTGCAAGTTATCTCACCTCCTCTAGACAAACATGCATTCATTATTATTTATACTCAGGCTGCAAACTTGTACTCCTTTTACTTTCTCAAAACATTCCAACTTCCTAGTTGACACCGTTTTGTCTTGCAAACTTCCATTTTATTTTAGCATATACCCATATACCAAGGAAGAATCAAAGTGAAGGAAAGAAAACTTGGGACTGCTATTCAATCTGAAATGATAATTTGGCCTTGTGTTACTCTTCCAATATTTGTTGAGAGGTGGGATTGAGATCTTGGAGAATGTAGAGGCTATGGATATGGACAAGCTAAGCAAATGGGCAAGAAAATTGCAGATACAAGGTAATGAAGAACAATGTAAAGTGTTGCAATTTGCTGGACATCAGCAGATTTAAGTGGTGGAATTGGCTAAAGTTCCAAGGAACTTGGATCTCTTTGTACCTAAATTTACATTTATGTTGGGTGCAGTTACTCCCAACATTCAAAACTGAATACGAATTGTATGTTGGACCATGAGTGGGTCAGTAAGGGGTGTATCACTGCAAATATATTAGCAGGGTGGACAGTGGAGGGACAGCACTCAGTGTAATACAGTGGGGAACACAGTAATATAAAGAAATAGACTAGCTCTAACAGATGCAACAAAGATTTATTTGAACGACTCCACAGGTGGTAAATTTACCACACAAGGATCAAATAAAATAAATCCTGAATAAATTCAGAGGTAAGAATATCGAGAGTCCTCATCAATACATTTCAAGTCAAGTCAAGTTTATCGTCATTTAAATATATACATGTATATAACGTACATAACCATATAACGTATATAGAAACAAACAACATTTCTTCGAACCAGGGCATAAAGCAGCATAATACAAATAATATACGTACGAAGGTAAGGATAAAATCTACAGATGAACCTCACATAAATAACAAACTAAAGTGCATTAATATTATTATTGTAAGGTACAGAACAGATTAACCAGTGCCACTTTGAATACAATGCAGCAGGGGGTTCAGAAGCCTGATGGTCTGGGAGAAGAAAGTCTTTCTCATTCTGACTGTTCTTGCTTTTATGCAAAATAGTGTTCTGCCTGATGGTTGAAAGTCAAAGAGGATGCTGGATGGTTGGGTAGGATACTTAATAATACTGTGTACAAAGCCCTCCTGATAAATGTCCCCCACTATGATCCTCTCAGCTGTTCTCACAGTCCTTGGTTGAGATTTCCAGTCTGATGCTCCACTGCTCCCATACTAAATGGAGATGCAACTTGTCAGGATGTTCTCAATTGTGCTCCTGTAAAATACAGTTAAGATGGTGGAGTGGAAGACTTGCTTGCCTCAATCTACTTAGGAAGTGGAGACACAGTTGTGTCTTCTTGGTCAGGGAGGTGGTATTAAAGGATCAGTTGAGGTCATCCATGAAGTGAACTCCCAGGAACTTGGTGCACTTAACTCTTTCCATGGAGGAGCCATATATTCACTGAGGGTATGGTTCATCTGCACCTTCCTCAAGTCCACAATTTGATAGGATTCATCTGGTTATAAGCAGGGAGTATATTTTTCTGGGCTGGAGAGACCAAAATATCCTTATTCACATTCTTCCAAGAATTATGGGGAATCAGTTAATAGAGTTGAATGAATGTAATAGATTACTGGAGCCATAGAATGAGAATAAAGCAGGAAACTAGCATTGAGGTAGATGATCAGCAGAACAGACTGAAAGTGACAAGAAATCACAACCTTAATGAATACCTTGCTTCAGTATTCACCCATGAGTGGAATCTTGTTGAATGTGAGGACAGCTTAAAACAGACTAATATGCTGAAAAATGTCAAGGTCAAGAAAGAGGCAGAGCTGTAATTTTCATAAAACATTAAGACAGGAAAATCCCAGGACCACACGGTATATATGCTATGTTACTATGGCAATTGAGGAAAAAACAGCAGCATTGTTCGCAATGCCCTTCGTGTCCTCAATAGTCACAGGAATAGTAACAGAAGATTGCAGGATGGCAAACGTTATTCCTTTGTAGGGATAATCGTGGGAATTATAGACCAGTGAGTCATCCAACAGTGATGGGCAAACTATTAGAAAGGATTTGATGTGATATTAGTTACAGGCATTTGGAGAAGCATAGTCTGATTAGGGATAGTCAGTGTGGCTTTGTGAGGGGTGGATCATTTTTGACAAGTCTGATTGGGTCCTTTGAGAAAGTGACAAAACAAATTGATGAAGGCAGTGCAGTGGGTGTGGTGTGTATGGACTTTAGCAAGACTTTCAACAAGGTTCCCCATGACAAAATCAGGTGGTATGGGGCCATAGAAACCTGGCTGTATGGATTCAGAATTAGCTTACCCTCAGAAGACAGGTTGGTAGTAGATAAAGCTTATTCTGCTTGGAGGTTTGTGACTAGTGGTGTTCCATAGTTCTGTTCGGGGACTCCTCCTCTTCATGATTGTTATCAACGATTTCATCTGCCCCTATTGCACTGTTCTGTTAAATGCCAGGCAGGAGACCAAGTGCAAATGAAGCAATTTCCAGCAAAAAGTTCGAGGCCAATAGTACAAATTACACATCGCAACAAACTGATTCAGAGCAACACATGCAAAATGCTGGAGGAGCTCAGCAGTTCAGGCAGCATCTTTGGAAATGAATAAATATTTCAGGCCTAGACTCTTCTTCGGGACTGAAATGGAAGGGGAAAGTTGTCAGAATAAAAAGGTGGGAGGGCAAGGAGGCTAGCTAGAAGGTGATAGGTGAAGCCAGGTGGGTGGGAAAGGTAAAGTACTGGAGAAGGAAGAATCTGACAGGAGAGGAGAGTGGACTATAGGAGAAGGAGGAGGGGACCTAAGGGGAGTTGGTAAACAGGTGAGAAGAGGTAAAAAGGCCACAAGTAAAAGAACTGATTCAGTGCTTGATTGATTTCTTTGTTGTAGGTGGAAAAGGGTTCAAAATAGGGAGGAAGGATAGAATGAAGGTACGAGGCACAAGCTCTGTGGGACAAGAGCAGGAAAAGTGGAAATGTCAGGACAGACAAGTTTGTGGATCTTGGACAAGGATAGTGCTTCATGCTTACTGAGCTTGGAGATCTCCTGACGTGACAAGCTCCTTGTATACGCTGACGTATTATGTAAATGAACTGGAAGACTTCTGCCAGATCGAGCCTTGTGAATTGTGAATTGGTGGTGCACAGGGGCAGGCATTTCTCAAATCAGTGCCAGAAGAACTTCCTTGTACTTGAAACTGTCTTCATCCCTCAAAGTAACCAACCAACATGGGCAATCTTTCATTGAACAGCTTGTAGGTATTTCCATTTCACCATGGTATTTCTCTTTCTCCTTTCACTCCCACTCCCGAATTTGGACATGCTGATTTAAGAACTGGGGGAACAGGGTAATCAGATGTTCAAATCAGATTCCTTGCTTGATTCCTCCCTTCCTTCCTTCATTGT
The DNA here is from genome assembly GCF_030144855.1 of Hypanus sabinus. NCBI lineage: Eukaryota > Metazoa > Chordata > Chondrichthyes > Myliobatiformes > Dasyatidae > Hypanus > Hypanus sabinus. The sequence continues at coordinate 25,264,467 of NC_082719.1, forward strand.
GTGTTAACATTATATTTTAATATATATCTATCTATCACCTTCTCCATGCAATGCAGCCTACAGGTGCGCAGTTAAGCAATTAAGCACAGTGAACTGAGCAGATTCCTCACAAGATTTACAAGCCTCTATGTGCTGTGAGACAGTACAAAAATATTCTTTGCAATTACTCTCCTCTTTTCAATACCAGCATTGTTGCAGCTTGAAAGCTTTGACAACTGAGTATTACCCAAACTTACCCTGCTGCATGGTCACTTAAGAGAATTTCACACCGGTCCTTTTGGAATAAGTTTAAATTCATCTACATCTATAATGAGAGGGACAGCTCACACAGGGAATTGACCTCCCACATTCCTTACATCCATGCTGCAGTTACTTCAGAATGTTACATTGATAACATGAGACATGGACCAGAAGTGCTACACTGTGCTTCCTTTGAATAGCAAGCACATGCCAAAACCGGCTATTGACCACATACTCTAAGAACCTGGCTGCAGGTGGAAAAGGGTTGGATAAGGTATGATGCAATCTGTTCAGTTGGATAGCAGCAGGCAGAGTTAGTGAGTCTACCAGTACTAACCTGTTTCTCAATGGTGAGTAAGAGGCAGAAGCAAGTGTGGGTTTGGGGCACTATCAAGCTGGGAATGTGGTGAGATCAGTGTTAATGCCAAATTGTTCAGTAGAATGCATTAAAGAGTACCAGTTAGAGAATTTTTGGAGGACAAGGAGCATGCAATTCTAAGGTTCTAAGGAATAATATGGAAGATGGTGCTTGTAACATATGGTGACGTTTTGCAGGCAGCTCACAAAACGGCTAGATATTCACTAGATATAAATCTTTTCAACTATGATCACTGCAATTTGTGGCCTGCAATTTCCCTTTAACAAACATACTTTCAAACCATCTAAATGAACCAGCTATTTTACAATGCCCTGAAGAACTTGGCAAACTTGGTCAGCCAATACTGGAAGAGAGGGCCGGGGTGGACTTCAAACCAGACTAAAGAGCTGAGGCCCAAAAGCACAAAACAAATCAGTGTTCAGCCCACTATTCTGAGACAGCCAAGATACCCCCACCTGAGCCCACCCTGTCTGCCTGTGAAGACCAGCACAGCTGCAGCTTGAATGTTTTGACAACTGAAAATTACTCTAGATTTGCCGGCTGTATAGTATTAAGTCTTGCATGGCTATTTAAGACAGGCTAATACCAATCTTATTGGAAAAAAAGGTTAATTTATCTACTCATAAAATCCCTAATTAAACCTTACCAAATAGCTTCAACCAAATAGAAAAGAACTCATTGTTATTTCATTTAACTTTAATAGCCTGAAGTTGCATAATCCAACATTTGTCAAACATCTTTACTAGCGCTTACAAGAAATATGGGAATAATGCAATCACAATGAGCTACATTGTGATAATGATATCCAGGAAGTTTACTGACATTTGTTACAAATTGCAGACAGGAATTTAGTTCAACTATTGGAACACAATTGTTTAAAAGCAAAGCTATAATTTTCTATCACTGACTATTAAAATGTTATTTAACATTCTACTGGGGATCCCAGAACTTCCATTTGAGCACTTATGTACAAATCAGTAGACTACAAGATACATAGGGAGAGAAAACAGAAAATCATCGTTATCCTGACTTCAGTGGGAAATCTGTAATGAAGGATGCCATGATGAATGAATTTAGAATGGGATTTAGCAGTGAAAGTGTGGAGTAATTGCTCCACTAGAGTCCTGAAGGACGGTTCTAATTAAATAAAAGGGAAGCCAATGGGTGTATATTTGGATTTTCAGTATACCATGCTTGAGTACAAGGCTAGCTGATGCAATTTAAGTGCAGTTCAGAGCAATATACTGGCATGGATTAAATGGCTCAGGTGATGTAATATGGTGATAAACTTCAGTCTAAGAACCAAGTAGGATAGGGAAGAAACAGTCTGTATTAATAATATAACAAAGTGACCAAGTGTCCCTTTGCCAGACCTGTTAATTCAATTGAAAATCAGGAATGTAGCGGCTTCAAGAGGATTAGGACAAATTAAGTGAGTGGTCAAGAGCATTGCAAATGAAGAGAAATGTGAAAATCTCCAATCTGTTGCACAAAAGCAAAAGTACCAGGATTGGCTTGCCTTCTAAGCAACCTGATTAGTTTTGTTCACAAGACACAAGGCAAGAGACAGGTACAGTAAGTAAATAACTGTTTAGTATGCACTTAAGGGCTAACATGCCATCTTACAATGATTATATGGAAGCGGCACTCTGGAAAGATGGCAGTCAATGTTGCTAGCCATCCTGACAGGTAAACAGACCTGTCATTCCACAAGTGCGGTAAATATATTTCAGGCATGGTAGGTTTGAATATACTTAGCCTATGTTCAAGAGTTAAAGAATGTGGGGACATCCTATTTTAACTGTTGATAGGGCTCAGCAGATAGGTTGCAGGGAGTGTGTTTCTCTCAGCTAAAGAGATTAGGATCAGGAGTTAGCCATTTAGGAAAACTTCATGTAGAGGCAAATATTCTTCCAAAAGTAGAGGATCAGTTTTGAATGAATTTAGTAGACTTCTGGAATCATAAGGTGTGGGTGATGGTGGAAAATAGCAGCAGGGCAGATGGACTGTCAAGGTCCAGGGTTCAAGGTATATTTATTATCAAGGTATGAATGCAATATTCAATTTTGATCAGTGAGTGGCACAGCAGGCTCAAGAAGATCAAGAAATAACTATATCTTTGCATATAAGCAGTTTCAAATGTTTTAATAAACAAGTTTTTAAAAAACTTTTAACTTTATTATCTGACCATAAGAACCCACAAAAAGCATCCAGCCTCTATGGGGTACCTGGCCAATTACTAAAGACCTGTGCTGATCAACTGGCTGGAGTGTTCATTCAGATCTCTAACCTCTCACTTCAGCAGTCTGAGGTTCAAATTTCAAACTTCAAAGTAACTTTTAATATCAGAGTACATATATATCACCACATACAACACTGAGATTCTTCTTCCGACAAGCATATTCAGCAAATCTATAGAATAGTAACTACAACAAGATCAATGACAGATCAAGAAGAATACAGAAGACAACAAACTGTTTACAAGCAAATATAAATAAATAGCAATAAATAATGTGAACATGAAATTACAAGGTAACAAATCCTTAGTGAGATAATCGATTATGGGAACATCTCAACAGATGGACAAGTGAGTGTAGTTACCGCTTTTTGTTCATGAGCTTGATGGTTGAGAGGTAGTAACTGTCCTTGAATCTGGTGATGTGAGTCCTGAGGCTCTTGTACCTCTACCTGATAGCAGCAGTAAGAAAAGGCCTAGGTGGAGAAGATCTTTGATAATGGATGCTGCTTTTCTGCATTTATGTTTTTTATGTCATGCTGAATCTCCGCAAGCTCCTAAGGAAGAAGAGGCACTATCATGCTTTCTTTGCAAATACATTTAGACGCTGGGCCTAGGATAGGCCCTCTGAAATAGCCACACTGAGGAATTTAAAGTTACTGACCCTCTCTTTCTCTGTTCCTCCAATGAGGACCTCTGGTTTCCTCTCCTGAAGTCTACAATCAGTTCTTTGGTCTTGCTGACATTGAGTGAAAGGTTGTTATTATGACACCACTCAACCAAATATTCATTCTCCCTCTTTTTGCTCTGTTAGGCAAATTGGAGTGGATCCAATTTGACTCTTAGACAGGAGCAGATATGTTTCATCACCAGTCTCAAAACGCTTCATCACTGTGGATGTCAGTTCAGCTGGGCAATAGGCATTGAGGCAGGTGATCAAGTCTTCTTGGGAATCAACATGATTAAAGCCTGTTTGAGGCAGGTTAGAACCTTGGCTGTGTGTGGTACCCACCTGCTGCATGCAGGCTTCAATCACAACAATTTCCAAGAAGTGTGTGGTGACCTACCTCAACGACTATCGCCCATTTGAACTTACATTCACAGAGATGAAGTGTTTTGAGAGATTGATGATAAAACATATTAACTCCTGTCTGAGAAGCAACTGAGATGCACTCCAATTTGTCTACCAGAGCAACAAGTCCACAGCAGATGCCATCTCATTAGCACTTCACTCAACCATGGAACTTCTGGACAGCAAAGATGCATACATCAGCTTGCTCTTTACTGAATACAAATCAGCATCAATACCACCATCCTAACAAAATTAATCAATAAGCTCCTAGACCTTGGCCTCTATACCCCTTTGTGTAACTTGATCCTCAATTTCCTCACTTGCAGACCAGACCAAGTCAGTTCAGATTGGCAACAACATTTCTGTCACATAGAACAGGCTTTTTAATATTTCTTCCACAATCTCCATCAGCACAGGAGCACCATAAGGCTGTGTGCTTAGCCCCTGCTCTACTCACTTTGCACTTATGACTGTGTGGCTAAGAACAGCTCCAATGCCAAATTTAAGTTTGTTGATGACAGCATTGTCGTAGGCCAGATTATGAGGTGGTGATGAATCAGCACGTAGGAGGAAGAATAAAAATCTGGCTGAGTTATGTCATAACAACAGCCTCAATGTTAGCAAGACCAAGAAGCTGATTATTGGCTTTCGGAGAAGGGAAATAGAAATGCATGAGTCAGTCCTCATTAGAGGATCAGATGTGGAGAGGGTCAGTATCTTTAAATTCCTTGGTATTATTATTTCCGAGGGCCTATCCTGGACCCAGCACCTAAGTACAATTATGAAGAAAGCATCCATCACCAGAGGTCTCCCACCACCCAGGTCATGCTCCCTTCTTACAGCTGCCACTAGGAAAAAGTTACAGGAGCCTCAGGACTCAGACCACCAGCTTCGGGAACAGTTACTACTCCTTAACTTCACTCACTTTCAGTTACCCAATTATTCAAATGTTCCCACAACCAATAGACTCACTTTCAAGGAATCGTCATAACATCTTTTTGATATTTATTTCTTTTTTAATTTATTATTATTATGTATTTATTTTTGTATTTGCAGAATTTGTTGTCTTTTGCACACTGGTTGTACTGGGTGGCATAGTCTTCCATTGATTCTGTTAAGGTTATTATTCTATAGATTTATTGAGTATGGCAACAAGAAAGTGATCTCAGGGTTGTATATGGTGACATATATGTACTTTGATAATAAATTTAGTTTGAACTTTGAACATTAGTGCCATTCAACATGGTGTATACCAATATATTTGCTTTATTTTAATAGTCAGAAGTCTCCTTATGAACAAAAAACATTCATATCGACCTAGCATCAACCCACCTGTCAAGCAAATATGATGCTGTTATCTATCCTGTATTTGCAATAAGGTTACATCCAAATGACGACAAAATATCAATTTATCAATAAGACTGAAAGAGCGTAGAGAAAATTTACCAGAATCTCATCAGGACTTGGGCACCTGAGCTATGGGGAAATTTGAATAGGTTAGGATTTTAATTCATAGAGCATTGGAGAGTGAGGGTCGATTTGATAGAAGGATAGATTTGATGAGGGGTATAGGTAGGGTAAATGCAAGCAGGCTTTTCCCTCTGAGGTTCGGTGGGACTAGAACTATTCTCGTGGGTTAAGGGTGAAAGGGGAATTGTTAAGGGAAACATGAAGGGAACTTCTTCACTCAGCAAGTGATGGAATGAGCTGCCTACAGATTTCAACATTTAAGAAAAATGTGGATAGATACATGGATGAAAAGGGTATAGAGAGCTATAATCCAGATGCAGATCACTGGGACTAGGCAGAGTAATTTTTGGCACAGACTAGATGGGCTGAAGGGCCTGTTACTGTGTTGCAGTATTCTATGACTCATTAACTCTATGACCCCTCCGTGCAGGTTACCCATCTCCTCATAAACTAAGAAACTATCCAACTTAAAGCTATTATGTCAAGTAGAAAGCTTTAAAGCAGATGGGTGAGCATCAAAAGACCATAAGACATAGGAGCAGAATTAGACCAATTGTCCCATTGAGTTTGCTCTGTCATTCCATCATGTGGAATTATTATCCCTCTCAACCCCACTCTCCTGCCTTTTCCCCATATCCCTTGACGCCCTTACTAATCAAGAACCTATCAACCACTTTAAATATACACAATTATTTGGCCACCACAGCCATCTGCGGCAATGATTTTCATAGTTTCACCACCCTCTGGCTAAAGAAATTTCTCTTCATCTCTACTGTAAAGGTATGTTCTTCCATTCTGAGGCTGTGGCCTAGAGTCTCCCACTACAGGAAGCATCCTCTCCACATTGATAGGTCTCAATGAGATCCCCCCTCATTCTTCAAATCACTGGCAAGTACAGGCCCTGCACCATCAACCTTTCCTCATATGCTAACCCTTTCATTCCTGCGATAATTCTCGTGAACCACCTCTGGACCCTCTCCACTGCCAGCAAATTAATGTAAAACTTGTGCAAACTAACTGAGCAGAGTGTTCAAAGACATCTTCAATCTCTCACTACTGTAGTGGAGGTTCCCACCAGCTTCAAAAGGGCATCAATCTTACCAGAGACCAAGAAGAATAAAGTGAACTATCATCCAGTGGTAACTAGATCTATGGTAATGAAGTGTTTTGAGAGGTTGGTCATGGTCAGAATCAACTCCAGCCTAAGCAAGGACCTGGACCCACTTCAACTTGCCCATCATCATGATAGGTCTACAGCAGATGCAATCTCACTGGCACGCCACTTGTCTTTGGATCGCCAGGACAATAGTAGTATTTATGTGGGGCTGCTGTTTATTGACTACAGCTCAGCATTCAACACAATCATAACCTAATTTCTAATTGAAAAGCTCCAAAATTTGGGCCTTTGTACCATCCTCTGCAACTGGATCCTTGATTTCCTCACCAGGAGACCAGAATCTGTGTGGATCAGAAATAACATCTCCTCCTCACTGACAATCAACTCTGGCGCACCTCAGGGATGCGTGCTCTACTGCTCTACTCTCTCTCTCTACACCCATGACAGACTGGCTAGGCACAGTTCAAATACCTTCTATAAGTTTGCTGATAACACCACTTTCGTTGGCAGAATTTCAGATGGTAATGAGGAGTTGGACAGGAGTGAGACAGATCAGCTGGTTGAGTAGTATTGCAACAACAACAACCTTGCACTCATTGTCAGTAAGACCGAGGAATTGATTGGGAATTCAGGAAGGGAATAAGGAGTGAAAAAGGTGAGCAGTTTCAAGTTCCTGGGTGTCAACATCACTGAGGATTTATCCTGAGCCCAACATATATTGATTCAATTAGAAAGAAGGCATGGCAGTGGCCATATTTCACTATTGGTATGTCACCGAAGACACTTCCAATTTCTACAGATTTACTGTGGAGAGCATTCTAGCTGGTTCCATCACTGTCTGGAATGGAAAGGCCACTGCACAAGATTGGAAAAAGTTGTAAACTCTGCCAGCTTCTTCACAGGCACCAAAAGGTGATGCCTCTAAAAGATGGCATCCATCACCCAGGGCATGCCCTCTTCTCATTTCTACTATCAAGGAGTGGATACAGGAGCCTGAAGATACCTACTCAATGTTTCAGGTACAGCACCTACCCCTCTGCCATCAGATTTCTGAGAGGACAATGAATCCATGCATACTTCCTCAGTATTTTTCCTCTCTTTTTGGACTAGTTATTTTATATATATATATATAAGTAGTCCTATATGCCTATATATATATATATACAGATTTCCCCCACTATCTGAAGGTAGAGCGTTCCTAGGATATAGAGTATGTCTTTATTCCTTCTGCCAAAGTGCATGACCATACACTTTCCTACACTGTATTCCACACATACCGCAACTTTCCCCAGCTCTTGCCCAGTCCGTGTGCAGGACAGCCTCTTCCCTCCTCTCCTCTGCATGTTGTGTGTGATGTCGCTTTTCCACTGGGGAGTCGGAGACACTTTAGGCCAGCAGCTCCCTGTAGCAGCACACAGGCAGCACAGGGTGAAAGTAATAGCAATGTGCAAGTCTCCACCCCTACCGCAGAATAGCATTTCCCATAAAATCAATGATTATGTTGAACAAAGATGCCTTTGTTTTCCTTGCTAGAAATCTCAAACAAACTGTAATCTAGTGCACCCGCGTACAACATTTAATACAATATTCCCTAAATTCTTTCCCTCTGCCCGCAATTCAAACATACACAGGTCACATTCAGGAATTGTATGACTATTAAATGATCAGAATCAGAATCAAATTTAATATCACTGGCATATGTCGTGAAATCTGTTACAATGGAATACGTAATAAATAAAGAAAGAAGCTGAGTTACATTATGTATATATAGATATGTCTATTAAATAGTTAAGTTAAAATAAATAGCACAAAATAGCAGAAATATAAAGTAGTGAGTTGCTGTTCATGGGCTCAATGTCTATTTAGAAAAGGGATAGCAGAGGGGAAGAAGCTGCTCCTGAGTTGCTGAGTGTAGTGAGTGCCTTCAGGCTTCTGTACCTCTTTCCTGGCAGTAACAATGTGGAACAGGGCATGTCCTGGGTGCTAGAGATCCTTAATAATGGACATCGCCTTCCCGATGCACTGCTCCCAAAGCTGCCTTGGATACTATGGAGGCATGATAGATTTTACAAATTTTACAAATTTTTGCAACTTATTTTGCTCTTGTGCAGTAGCCCCTCCCATACCAGATGGTGACGCAGCCAGTCAGAATGCTCTCCATGGTACTTTTGTAGACGGTTTTGAGTGTTTTCATTGACAGACTCAATCTCCTCAAACTCCTAATGAAAAATTTGCAAGGATATCCCTAATTTGCATTGCTTTTCAGAAATGGTATGTTTCTCTTTAACATATTCCCCATTTCATGGGCAATCGAGGGTGAGTATTAAATGCAGGTAGTGCTCACTATTGCCACATCCCCGTGAATGGATGAAAAAATGAGCAGAGCTGTGGGCTCCTGCCAGTATCAACAGTTCAAACTATATGTAAAGGTGACCTTGTCTCAGCACTTCAGATGTAGCCTAATGAGAGTTTCTAATATATTATTGTTACATGCAGTGAGGAGCTTTGTTTTACATGCCACCAAACAGATAATTCCATACATAAATACATCAAGGTAGTCCAAAGGGGACTGTTACAGATTCAGCAATAATAAATATATAAGTGAGGCAGGGTTTTTATAACAAATAAAACATTTATTAAACACTGAAATACAAACCCCCAAAAGTAAACAAACAACTAACGTAACTGGAAATCAGCTGCTGTGCAGCAGCTTAAACAGTTCTTAAACGAATAAAGCGACAACAGTTCTTACAGCGATGTTACAAAAACAGTTCTTCAAAGTAGTACTGCAAAAGTTCAAAATGCTTACAGTTCATTAAAGGAGAGACTTTTTAGACGATTTAAATTCTCTTTCACGTCATGTTGTTGCGGTTCCCAGTCGAACTATACTTTTCCCGGAGAATTTACGAAGATGAAAATGAAACGGCTTAAAGGCACTGACCTTTCCTTTATAAAACTGTACACAACCCTTTCTGCTATTATTTGCAGGGGTTAACACGGCCACAGCCAACGAATTCCTTCTGAATGAGGATCAAACAAGGTCAAACCTGTCTCACCGTCAAAATCGACTTTACTCGATCTTTTAGCTCCTGAACTCTGATCTTCACGCTCCACTGATTTTTAACTGGCAGTATGATAAAGAAACTGCCGGCAATGACCTTTTAAACTTTAGGGATTAAATAGAACTCCACCTTTCAACCAAATTGCATCATAATATTGGACCAGGCAGTGGCATGGAGTCAAAATGGCAAATCCAGCCATGAACTGCCCCTCCTGTTTTTATACCCTGTTAAAAAAAACCTGTCACATAACCTCTACTGGGGGGAAATTGACGTCACTCCACCATCACAAGACCACTACCTTAGGTCCAGCATATCTTCAACACCACTGTCACGTGACAAGTACAAGATACCCATGGGTACGTAACAGGACAAACAATGACATTATGCTGAATATTGGTGTTACAATTACTGACAAAGTGCAGTTCAGGCAGACACTTAAGGTATAAGTGCCATGACACATTAGATTGACATTTCAAGAGTTCATTTCTATTCTATAAGAGGTCCATTCAAGAGTCTTATAACAAACAGCATCATGGAAGAGGTCCTTGAGCTGACGGTATATGTTTTCAAACTTTTGTGTCTTCTGACTAATGGAAGTGGGAGGAAGAGAGAGTGGCAAGTGTGAGGGTCCTTTTAAGAGGTTTGGTGTTTTCCCCAGACAACAGCACGTGGAGACAGAGTCAATGGAGGGGAGACTGGTTTTTGCAATTCACTGTTCTCTGATCACAGATTTTTATGCAAGTTCTTTATTTTTTGGCCATAGCATTTGCCATAATAAACTGTGATACCTCTAAGCAGGGAGCTTTGTGTGGTGCATTTGTAAAAAAAATAAAGAAGGTCATTGGAATATGCAAAAGCTCAATATGCAGGTCAAGTCATTGGTGATATTTATACCTACAAACATGAAACTCTCAACTGTCTGCACCTCAGCACTGTTCATACAGACAGGAGTGTGTACTCTGCCCCATTTCCTGAAGTTATTTGGTTTCACTAACACTGAGGGAAACGCTGTTTGCCTGACACCATTCTATTAGGTTCTCCATCTCGTTCATCAACTCCCATTTGTAACTGTTTGAGAACTGACCCACTCCAGTGATATCAACCAGCTCCTTAATCCTTTATACACTCAACTTGCTCTCAAATGTAAACATACTGCTTTTGAACTTCAGAATGCCACTCCTTTCCACAATTTAAACAGTGTAATGATTCTCTTCTTTAGGCCATTATAATCGTGTGTGTTAAAGTTTGTCTACTATAACTTTATTCAACCTATAACCCTTTACATCTTGTGATGTCATTTACACAACATGCTTTTCACCAATCCTAAGGTCAGAGGAAAATCTGAAGATATGGTTTGCTCCGATGTCTTTTAATAAATGGTTCGGCACCATTCTGGATTGTGGTGGGACAGTGAGTAAATTTTTGTTGATCCCAGTCTTTATGTTGTGATTGCTACCCTGGTTACACCAAAAAATGTGTCTATGGCTGTGTCCCAACTGTGAGCATGATCACAGTCGCAACTCCTCCACGCGGCAGAGTGCTCGGGCTGCAGTAACTGGGCCACATAAAATGGGAACTGATACCTGCCCAGCTGATACCTTACCCTGATGAACTTCTGACAGCTTCTTCTACCACCTAACTGAATAAACCAAGAAATTTGGAAACAGGTAAAAAGGTCAAATTTAAAGAAATTAATTTAAAGACACATGAAAGTGCTATTAATTCAAAATCAAAATAGAATGAAACATTAAATAAACTTAAATATCTGAATGACCCCTTTGAATATAAATTGTCAGCAATTATAATGAATGCACTTCCTCCAGGTCCAAGAGTTATGAATGTTATAAAGCCAGGGAGCCATTTAAGAAAGTTGTTGAGTCTAAGGGTAAGAGAGTAGAAAAGGCAAACAGAAGAAGTGATACGTTGTCTTCACCAGGAGCATCTTGGAACTGCATGCTGAATGAAGACAAAACTGCTCCAGCAAAAACTATGAGCACATATGGTGTACAGACTGTAGATGGGATAGGAATTGACTGGACAACGGAAGGTAGGATGGAGTCAAGGCCTGAGAAGGTAAGTTAAATGGACTTAGCACCGTTCTGGTGGGGGGGGGGAGGGAGAGGGAGAGGGAGAGGGAGAGGGAGAGGGAGAGGGAGAGGGAGAGGGAGAGGGAGAGGGAGAGGGAGAGGGAGAGGGAGAGGGAGAGGGAGAGAGAGAGAGAGAGAGAGAGAGAGAGGGAGAGGGAGAGGGAGAGGGAGAGGGAGAGGGAGAGGGAGAGGGAGAGGGAGGGAGAGGGAGAGGGAGAGGGAGAGAGAGAGAGAGAGAGAGAGAGGGAGAGGGAGGGAGAGGGAGAGGGAGAGGGAGAGGGAGGGAGAGAGAGAGAGAGAGAGAGAGAGATTCCACAAAACTCATCAGAGCCTTGCCTTTCAATGCATGTCCTACCCTGGTTTGACTGTCCAAAATGCATGAACTCACACTTATTTATGTTGAAATCAATATGCCATTCCTCAGACCATTGTGGTAACTAATCAAGACTGCTTTGCATTTCATTCTAATCTGCTGTAATCTACTACCACAAGGCCTCCTAATTTATCATCAGCAAACTTGCTCATTCTGCCAAGTACTTTCATGAAAATATTTTAAAATTCATTCCATGCACTTTCCTAATTCAGCAAGAACACTAGCATACGTATTCACAAAGAACACGTGTTAAACTACATTTATATAAAACATGCAATACAAAAAGAAAAACAACTGATTAATGAAGTAGCAGTACAGAAAACAAACTAATATTAATCCACTAAATTAACTGCAGAATGCCAAAGTGAATCATAGGCTCAAAAAGTTGAATGCAGCCCTCCCTTTCACCCTCTTGACATTCTCTCATCTTCTCAATGTACTTGTCCCTATTATTCTCAAATTCTTAGCATTGGCATTGGCATTGGCCATGATCCAGCCAAAGAGAAGTAACTCCCTTTTTGCAAAAAAGTGCCGCTTTTTATACCCTTCAAGATCCCTTCAAAACTTGGAAATAACTTTAGCCTCAGTATTTACAATGATAAGGCATCTTATGGTACTTGAAACTGCACAATGAATTAATCATTCTCTACTAGTAAGGCTGCAGATCTGTGTTCCTCTAACTTTCTCAAAACTATTCCATCTCTGGGCTAATACCATCTTGCTTTACAGACTTCCATTATATTTTAGTATATACCATGGAGAAATCACATTTAAATCTTTCCTTACATGTATACATAGGATCATAGTGTCCTAGAACACAACAGCACAGTAACAAGCCCCTTGGCTAACCTAATCTGTGCCGAATTATTATTTTTCCTTGTTCCATTGACTTGTGCCAGGACCATTGCCTTTCACAGCCCCTGCCCCAGGCATGTACTTATCCAAACTTCTCTTAAATTTTGAAATCAAATTCAGATCCACAACTTCCACTGGTAACTCATTCTGCACTCTCACCATTCTCGGAACAAAGAAGATCCCCTTCATGACCCCTTAGACATGTCATCTCACATCATTAACCCATGACCTCTAGTTCTTGTCTCACCAACTTCAGTGGAAAAAGCCTGCTTGCATTATCCTACCTACACCCCTCATATCCAAATCATTTAGAAACATAGAACAGTACAGCACAGGAACAGGCCATTCAGCCCACAACATTGTGCAGAACCAGCTAAAAGGCCAATCAAAAACAGCCAAACACTAATCCCTCCTAACTGCACCATGCCCGTATCCTCCCATCTCCCTTACATTCATGGACCTATCCAAACGTCTCTTAAAAGCCTCTAATGTATTTGCCTCTACCACCATCCCAGGCAGAATTCCTGGCATCCATGACTCTTTGAATAAAAAACTTACCCCTTACATCCCTTAAACCTATAAATAATTAATAACAGAGTTCCCAACAATGACCCCTGGGTCATCAATCTTCAACCCATGAGTCATGTTTGCTACCTTTGTTACACTGAATTTTGTGACTCTATATTTCTCAAACACCATCACCATGACTGCAAGCCGTCCATAATGGTGAATTCACTGCTAGCTGTAATTAGACTACACGAGATGGGAACCAATGCCCTGCCTATGGATTACCCTGATGAAACTCTGATAGCTTATCCTTTCAGCAATCTTGATAGAAAAGAATATTGACAAGTCAAAATAAATATGTCAATGAAATTCAATGATACCTATGTTTAAAGACATGTGAAATAGTAGGTAATTAGTTTAAAGCAGAGACAGTGAAACAAGAAAACTAAAATACCTAAACACATCTCAGAAATGGAAGTTGATAATTATTATAATGAATGTGGATGAGATTCATTTTCTTGCAGACATTCACGATAGAACAAAGCAATGCAACAGAATGAATGAAAAGTGACACACAAGACTGACAATCAATATGCAAAAAGAAGAAAACCTGTGCAAATATAAAATAAATAAATAATACTGAAAACATAGGTTGCTTGGTTCTTGACAGTGAGTCCACAGGTTGTGAAATCAGTTCACTGTTGTGGTGAGTGAAGTTACTTATACTGGTCCAGCAGCCCGATGGCTGAAAGGTAACAAATGATCTTGAACTGGGTGACGTGGACCCAAACCTCCTGTACCTCCTTTCTGATGGTAGCAGTGAGATGAGATGGATGTCATGTCTTTGATGATGAATGCTGCAATCTTGTGGCAGCACCCCTTGTGGATGTGCTCCGAGATGGTGGTGTACTGAATGGTCCATCAACAATATCTTGATTTTATTTGTACTATTTTAAAACTTCCATTATTATTCTTCTAATTTGTATATTTGTAAAATTGCTTCATGTACTGCTGCTAAGAAACTAATTTCATATTGGATGTTGGTGGCAACAAATCAATTCTGAATTGTTAAAACACAGTACCACACTCTTCCCTCAAACAAGTGCTTCAAAGAATGTTGCATATTAGAAACCAACTTCAGTCCCTCAAGTCAAGTAACTAACAAGTAAAATCTTTGAAGATCTTGCCTTATTTTATAGCTGTGAGTTTCCTCATAAAAATATAATAGTTGTTTATTTTAAAGTCCCCCCACCCCTTACTGACCAGTGTTGTAATGCATTTCCTATGATTTCAGGATGAGTAGAGGAAGTACCAACTGTTCACATCAGATATTTCTTGCTAGATATTCAAGTATTCATACAAGGAAATTCCATGAACCGAAGCTCACTGACTCTCAACCTGAGCATATGTGAGTGGAGCACTGGGCAAATTCACTTGCCCTCTCCCTTCAACCTCACATGCCTCAACTGATCAAGAACCTATCAACCTCTGCCTTAAATGCACCCAATGACTTGGCCTCCACAGCCTCCTGTGGCAACAGGTTCCAAAACAAATTCCACTGGTAAGAGAAATTCCTCATCTCTGTTCCAAATGAACGTCCCTCTATTCGGAGGCTGTTACTCCCCCACCATCGTAAACATTCTCTCTACATCCACTCTATTGCAGCCTTTCAATATTTGTTGTTTTAATGAGACCCCCCTTTATTATTATAAATTCCAGTGAGCAAAGGCCTAGAACTATGAATCCCTCAAACAGTAAGACTTCCCTTCCCAAAATCATAATAGTGCATCTCCTCTGAACTCTCTCCAATATCAGTGGCCCGAAACCGCTCATAATAATCCAATGGCTTATAAAGTCTCAGCATTTTTGGCCTGCGTTATCATGTGCCAACCACTGAGGTCATACTAACAGGCCTACACTTTTCTGCCTGTTACCTCCCTTCCTTCTTGAAGAGTGGAGTGACATTTGCAATTTTCTAGTCTTCCAGAGCCATTTCAGAATCTAATTATTCTTGAATCATTACTAGTACCTCTACAATTTCTTCAACCACCCCATTCAGAATTCTGGGATGTAATCCAGGGGACTTGTCTAGCTTCAGACTTTTCAGTTTTCCAAGCACCATCTTCCTAGTAATAGCAACTACATTCACTTCTGCCCTCTGATACTCTGGAACTTCCAACATACTTGCAGTAGAGACTGATGTAAAATATTACCTGACAAGCAAAAAACAAGCCAAATGTGCAAGTGGCAGAGAATAATGGAGATATATGTGTCACTTAAGACAACATCAGCTGAATCCACTTTGATGAAACTTAAATTTATAAAATCCCAACTTACCCAAATACTATAGATGTCAAACACCAAATTGAAATGTAACCAATAAGTTTAATAGATTTAAGTTACACAAACAATTATTTGCACAAAGCCTTTTCCATTTAGTGCGATAGATCTGGAAATAGTGCCAGAATTGGGGACATTCTGATAATTGTTACAAAAATATTCTATCCATAGAGTTCAAGTTACAAAACAAATGGGGATCAGGTAGTAATTACAAGACTTTACAATGCAGATGAAAATTTCTAATTTACCAATAGTAGACATTACAGGTAACAAATGCACTGCACTATCTGGTATACTAAAACAATGTTTATTTAGGGTTCTGAGCTGCCTCATTTTCAAAGCTCATGAGTGACATTGTCATCTGGCTGGTCATAACCTTCAGAAAATGATGTTTTTGTTACTTTCTGTACAAGAGTACACGAATCTTCTAATAATTGCTTCAAAGCGTTCAAAATTGATTGAAGCTGACTTCTTACGATTTCAGTAATGCTGCTCCCACAGTCAAACAGGAACTTCACATATTCCATATAGGCCCTGTGAAAACAGGAATTGTGCATCATAACAGTTTGATCATGCAGCTATAATGGTTTAATTTCTACCATATGGGATAGCTTGTGAACAATACATACTGAAACAAATCTAATAGAAATTTTAACCATGTCTGAGGTAGATATCTAGGTCTGTTCCAGTAGTGAAAGTTCTAACTAACAGCATGTCCCAAATTTGCTAGGCCTCCAACATCCCCTTAAGCCAAGTATGATGGGGTGATGCTTGTGATGGTCCTTGCCACCAACATACAAGTAATGGAGAACATTTTCATCAGTTCAAAGGTCTGCACAGTCTGCATCTAAAGTGTGATAAGTGCCTTCAGTTCAACATGCTCAAGAACTCTACAAATCCTAATATACCAGTTGAGGGCCACTGGGACAGCTGGTCTATCAGAAATAAATTAATACAGAATAGAAACAGATCCTTCAATAACAGCCATGCCAACAGAAGAATCCTCTCTCCTAGTCCCAGTGCCCACTTTTGGTCTAGAACCCTCCAACCACCTATCCCAATGCCACTTAAATGTTGGTCGTACCTGCCTGAAACCCTTCCACTAGTAGTGTATTTTAGATAATCACTACCTTCTGAGTAAAGAGCTCCAGTTCCTTAAATCCTTCCCCTCGTGTTGGTTTCCCCCACCCCCTGAAATTCGAGGGAGAAATCTGGCTGTCAGCTTTTTCCATACTCCTCATGATTAAGTTTTTGAGTCCAGCTCATTCTCCCATGCTTGAAGGAATAATTGTCACTCAGATTTCAGAGAATGGAAGTTCTTAGGTTTGTATTCCAAATTTCACCTGGGGTGGTTTGTATAAAGTCTGAACTATGACAAACACTCTCCATCAATTAAAGGAATAATATCAAATCAGAAGCAATATGAAGACCAGTTCAGAAGTGTTAGTTCATTACACAACAATATTCTGAGGGAATAGTCTTACGGACTGCTTAGAAATCAAGAACACCTACTTCTATTACACATTTTTAGGAGGCCAGTGAGTACTGAGTGGTTGATATTCACTATAACTCAGACATTGAATTGCAACGCCTTCATCATACTGAGTACAACATCCAATACTGACAGCAAGTGCACTTCCTAATCCCACTACTTCACCTGCCCCATAACAGATTGTTCTGTTAAATGCCAGGCACAACATCAAATGCTAGAGGCAATTTCAGACAATTAATTTGAAGCCAAAGATACAATTTACCCATTCCAAGAAACTGATTCAGAAGTTGGTTAATTTAGGGTGAGGAATAAATAGAAAAATGATTATTTACTCACCCATTTCCCTGTATTTTATTAAAGTCAACCATGTCCACTAAAGCATCAATGTTGGTGGCTGCTGCATCACAGATGTTATGTTCATGGTAACACCATCCTTGCACATGAATTAAGATCCTTTGCACTTCAGCACATCTGCTAACACTGTTGCTGAACCTTGACCTGAGCTCAATGACATTGCACTTCAGGAAGTTTTTGATAAATTGTTTTCCCTGGAAGAGGACAAAGTAGACAAGTCAAGGCATTCCTATGACTTACTTCAGTGCGGAGCAGCAGCAGCATTTTCCAACCACAAATACTCATCTGGGGTGATGGATCAATTTCCATAAATTGATTAACAACCACCTAACAAACCCAGGTAGTCTTTAATGTGTAGCTGCGATGGAGTTATCATTTCAGTCCAAGTGAGATGGAGTCCAAGTACAAATTTTCAAATTTGCCATTTCAATCGTTTAGCAGTTCCATGGCTCTCAATCAAAAAAGTATCCAGCTCAAGACAAAGCTGCAGAGTACTTTTGCCAACACAATGAATATTTCCTTATGTTTAGGACGTTTAGCCTGAGAATATGGAATTAAAATGCAGGTTGCACAAGTGAAAGTTTCTTTTTTCAAGAAGCTGAAAACATCTCAATGCCTTTCCCACTACAACTTGCAACAGAGCTCTGGACAGGCAAGGTATTATCATCTTTCTTCATCAAGTCTATTCAATACACTTCAGTTTAAACAGCTACTAATTCACTTGGTAAGTAGAGGGTGCAACTAAGCAATAGTCTATACTTACCTGCACATCAAAATTGTCTGCATTCTGAAGGAAGTCTCTGCAGATTTCATACAAGTTGTCTTCTAGATAACAGGTTGTGTTTACCAGGCATCGAAATACATCACATCCCACATCTGGTGCACTGTGCAGACATGCACTTATTTCACCTGTTGAAAGAAAACAGCATTTTCAATTACTGAAAAAACAAAGCTATTTCCCCTCAGAGTATTAAAGCACTTCATTGAGGTTCCAATTTTTGCACTTGACCATTTATGTACACATCATTCAAAGCAGCTCCTCTCTCAGGAAAGGGAAATACCAGTTAGTGTGACCTCTGAGAGGGGCTTCCAGTAAGAGATACAATAACCAGAGACTTGGAGAACATTCAGTACAGGAAATCATGGTTGACTTATTGGAGCCCTTGGAGGAAGTGATTGAGAAGACACCAAGGAGGTTTTTGGATTTTAGATCTTCCGAATGACTGTACAGGAATCCAGATGAGACAGTGAGGGCATTATGCTGATGAGGAGCAGGAAGTAGCTCAGACACTGCAATATGGTGATGAGTCTGAGAGACTGTAGCTGGTGGGCACATAAGCATGTGGATACAGCTATCAGTCAACATTATTGATATGGCTAATTACCCACTCTGCTGAAGAAAAAGTTAAGTGGCAGAATTGGATAATGCTTTAAGGAATCTGGGTTTTCTTTTACTCAAGTCACAAGCCAAAGTGCAGATGCAGCAAGTACATAACAGGTGCCTAGCATACATTCAAGGTTCAAAGTAACATCACAGTGCAATTGTTTGGGGTTTTGGGGGGGGGGGGGTGTCTTTAGAGAGAAGGCAGTCTGAATCAGTATAGCCCGTTTAATGAGCGGAATAGAATTACCACACCAAACGCAGTAAAGATTGACTCCAGGTTCGTCAGGAAGAATTTAAATACCTCAACCCATGGTATATTCCCAAGAGTTAAGAATGTGGAATGATCTCATTAAAACTTTTGATAGGATTCAACTCCTGGTTGAAGGGAAAAACAGCCACGAGTAGGAAACGTAGCGGGAAAATCTGTACAAGTAAATCCATGACGATCTTCCAAAAGCGCAATAGAGAATCAGGAATTAATATTGAATGTATAAAATCGACTTCTCAAACGCTGGGAATGACAGCAGGGCAGAGAAATGCCACTGACATAGATTAATGAGGACGACACAGAGCGGGAAAAAAAATACTCCTGCGCACAATTCGTTTGCGAAGTGTTAATGTACAGGATTAAAAAAAAAACTTTAATTACAAGAACACTAGCATCATTCGATATGGCACAAGACGCATTTAGTTTTCATAGCTGAAACTTTAACTGAGGGAACATTCGTCGACCTCTGTCAAGAAATCCTCATGTATTTGCAAAAATAACCTACATCTTTGGAGCAATCAATTAGCCCCGTTGGGAATTACAAAGTAAAGCCCTTTCCAACCCCCATCTTCCCGAGGGAAAAGTCGAATGCCAACACGAAAGGGCACTTCCCCAGCCATCACCCATTCCGCGTCCAGGACAGCTTCTGTCCTCGCCCACCTGCAGTTAGCTGGTCCAGCTGGTCTTCCTCCGGAGCGGCTGTGGCCAAGCGTCGGCTCTGCCCAAAAATGGCTCTCAGGTTGTCAGCCCGCACAGCAACGAGCAGACAGGGCATGGTGAAAAGTAACAGCAAGACGCGGGCATCCATCTTCACGGCAAGGTAACACTTCAGAGAGAAGCAAATATTAAGTACAACTGTTGTTTCCCCCCTCCCCCAACTTACAGAGTGCTGTAATGTTAAGGACTCACGTGAGACATTTTATACAGTTTCTCCTAACTTGTTTTCTCCCGCTCGAGTCCAATTGGACGTTCTCATATACACGTGCTCCTTTCAGGAATGTGATGCCTTTTAAATGTTCCCAAAACAAGTTATTGCCGCATCCCCGTAAACGAACAGAGATACTGTATCGGTTCCTGTCTATTACCAGTGAAGACGAATAAAAGTGGCCTTAACATAGTACTTCAGACGTGGTCTAAGGAGGGTTTTATATAATTGTAGCTAATTAGTAACTGCCTTATTAATATCACATATACTAAGCTGGTGAAAAAACTTTAATGGCATGCCATTAAACCTATCATACTATGCATACCATGGTACCAGGCAAGTGGATGAAGACAGGGCAGTGGCTGTTGTCTGCATGGACTTTAGCAAGGCATTTGACAAGGTACTGCATGGGAGGCCAGTCAGGAATGTTCAGCCACTTGGCCTTCAGGATGAAGTAGGAAAGTAGATTTGTGGGGAAACCAGACAGTGGTAGTAAAGGGTTACATCTCCGGAGGCCTGTGACCGGCAGTGTGCTGCAGCCATTGGAGCTGGGTCCTTTGTTGTCTGTCAGCTCTGCCAAAGATCTGGATGGTAATGGGATTCGCTGGATCAGCAAATTTGCGGATGACACCAGGATTGTGAGTGTAGCGGACAGTGAGGGAGGCTACAATGGCTTGTAGAGGGTTTTGGATCAGCTGTAAAAATGGGCTGAAATATGGCAAATGGAATTTAACATGCAAGGTAGGACTTACAGGATAGGTCTTACACAGTGAATGGTGGAGCACTGAGGAGTGTGGTAGAACAAAGGGATCTGGGAATACAGCTCCATAATTCTTTGAAAGTGGTGTCACAGGTAGGTAGGGTCATAAAGAAAGCATTTGGCAAATTGGCCTTCATAAGTCAGTGTATTGAGTACAGGAGACAGGATGTTAAGTTAAATTTGTAGAAGACATTGGTGAGCCCTAATTTGGAATATTGTGTGCAGTTTTGGCCACCCACCTACGGGAAATATGTGAACAAGATTGAAAGAATACAGGGAAAATTCACAAGGCTGTTGCCAGAACTGGAGGACCTGAGTTATAAGGAAAGATTGGATAGGTTAGGACTTCATTCTTTGGAATGTAGAAGGTTGAGGGGTATAGATAGGGTAAAAGCAAACAGGCTTTCTCCACTGAGGTTTGGTGGGACTATAACCAGAGGTCATGGGTTAAGGGTGAAAGGTGAGAAGTTTAAGGGGACATGAGGAAACTTCTTCACTCAGGGGGTCATGAGAGTGTGGCATGAGCTACCAGCACAAGTGGTTCATGCGAGCTCAATTTCAACATTTAAAAGAAGTTTGATTAAATACATAAATGGTAGGGATATGGTGGGCTATGGTCCTGATTCAGTTCAATGGGAGTCGGTTGTTGAAATGGTTTTGGCATGGACTAGATGGTTTCTGTGCTGTACTTCTCTATGACTCTATATATAAATCAAGTAATACAAGAGGAAAACAAAATGCAGCATGTAGTGTTACAGTGACAAAGACTACCATGCAGTTAGACAGTTAAAGACAAAGGGACAGGACTAGGTAGATTGAGAAATGAGAAGTTCATCTTTACCATCGATGAGGACTGTTCAGGAGTCTTCCAACAGTGGCATAGAAACTGTCTTTCAAACTGTTGGAATGTATTCTTGCTGTTATATATTCTTCCTAATGGAAAGAGAAAGGCACCAGGGTGGGAGGGGGCTTTTATTACAGCTTGTGCTTTTTTTTTAAATGAAAATCTGATTGAAGATTCAGGATTGCTTCACGTTTTTTTGTCACATGTACATTGAATTATACAGTGAAGTGTGTCATTTGTGTTAACATCCAACAGAGCCGAAGGAATGCTGGGGGCATCCCGCAAGGGTCTCTACACATTTTGGCACCAACATAACATGCCCACATTGCTCATCAGAGCAACATGGAGCACAACAGACACCAAAATAACAGCAGCAAAAGAAGCCTCTTTCCTCCCTCCCACCCACCTACGTACACAGTCCTCTAGTTCCCCAGATATTCCTGTCTCCAAGCCTTAATCTGACCCCAGCACCCCTCTGTCCAGAAAGTAATCTCTCCAAACATAAAAATAAACACCTGATTCTGAGCTGGTACTCAATGGAAGTCACAGCTTGATGCCATCTTTGAGTAACTGGTGTGATTCATTTGGGACATGCAAAAGATCCACAGTTCCTGGAAGAATTAGAGATGCTGGTGCACTTTTGTAGCCATGGAATGTACACGGCTGGATCGGGACAATTTATTGTTGATATTTTCACCTGGAACTAGAAGCTTTCAACATCCTCCATGTCAGCAATATTACCACAGACAGGGGCATTTATTCTGCCCTGCTTCCTAAAGTAAATGACCAGTTCTTTTTTTAATATTAAGGGAAATGGTGTTACTCTGGCACCAGGTTCCCTGTCTCATTACAAGGTTTTACTTCTTTGTTGCCTGAGACCTAGCCCATCATATTGTTATTCATCTCCCCACTCCAGGACACACTAAAGTTGCACTTACAGATTCCTTATATTTTCTCTTTATTATTGTAGTGCTTCTGATTGATTTCCTTTCTACTAATTTTAGTATGAATGACCCCTTAAGGTCTTGAGAAAGCTACCTTGAGTTTCCACTATCTAAATAATAAAATAGTTCTCTTTGTTTGGCCAAGTGCAATGTCTTTGTATTTAACATTGAAAACCTTCAGCATAATACAGGCCCTTTGGCCCACAAAGTTGTGCCGAACATGTCCCTACCTCAGAAATTACTAGGCTTACCTATAGCCCTCTGTTTTTCTAAGCTCCATGTACCTATCAAAAAGTCTCTTAAAAGACTCTATCGTATCCGCCTCCAACACCATTGCCGGCAGCCCATTCTATGCACTCACCACTCTGAGTAAAAAAAAATTACCCCTGACATCTCCTCTATACCTACTCCCCAGCACCTTTACCTGTGTCCTCTTGAGGCAACCATTTCAGCCCTGGGAAAAAGCCTCTGACTATCCACATGATCAATGCCTCTCATCATCTTATACATCTCTGTATTTATATTAAAATCATCTTCCACAATCATGCTCAATGACCCATTGCAGTTTACAACATTTACACAAATTGCTACACACCAATCTCTATGTCACTGGACAATCTGACTATGGTTTACTGTTGTCTCCCTTAGTCACTATAATGAGTGGTTGTGGCGACATTCTATTTTCTTGAGGACAGCAGGCAATTCCTTCAAGCGCAAGAGTTAGAGATACTGTAAAGATAATGATCCACAGGCAAAAATTATTGAGTCCCAAGGGGAGGAGGAGAGCTTCAATATATGGATTTGATAATTACTATAGTTCCTACAAATATTAGACAACTTCAGACAAAAATGAGAAACACAAGTGATATAACAAGATCTGTTACCGTGTGGCGTGTGTAAGCCATAGGTTGGAAGGGATTGGGCAAGGGGAGGCAGGATAGAGTTGGAAGGAACGAGTTAACTTTGATTCCTCCTTGGTATATGCTAAAATAAAATGGAAATTAAAATGGTGTCAGCTCAGAACATGGTAATTGCCTGTTCCCCCCACCCCCTCCATGCAAACCAAAGTTTTGTCTCCATTTTGAATACACATTGTTAAGATTAGATACTGGTGAAGAATGTTTTCCTCCTTACACAACTGCTGTCTCTGTTTCTAAGTTATGTGTATCCAAGCTGAAGGTCACAAGAAATAAAAAGAGGTCCTGAAGGTTATAAAAGGGGGCAATTTTTTTGTACAAGGGGTAATCTTCTCATTGGCTGAGCCATGACTAGTGCTATTGCTAAGAGTGAGACAGAGACAGAGACAGGGCAGCATTCAATGTTGTCAGATCTGTGCTTCCACTCCAGCATGGGGCAGATCAGCTCATTAAAAGGGATGATAAAGTTATTTTGTTTTCCGTAATACGACATCATTAGTGGGTTCTTTCTTTTATGCTTTATAC
Organism: Hypanus sabinus; assembly: GCF_030144855.1. Taxonomy (NCBI): domain Eukaryota; kingdom Metazoa; phylum Chordata; class Chondrichthyes; order Myliobatiformes; family Dasyatidae; genus Hypanus; species Hypanus sabinus. Next base: position 25,288,618 of record NC_082719.1, read on the forward strand.
AACCCTAATCAATTGATTTCATGTCCATTTAATACTCGCATTTCTTTGGTTGCAAATACCCTGTCTAGATGAATCAGAAAAGAAGCAGGGAGTGAATTTAAAAAAATATTCTTTGTAACAGGATTTCTCAGTTGCAAACAGCATTACTACCAGAACTTATCAATAATAGCTAGCAGTGAATTCTGTGACAATAAAAAACACCACATGAGATGGGAACCAAAGACCTGCTCATGATTTACACTGCCAATAGTTTTCTGATAGTTTGTCCAGTCAACTAGCTTGATAGAAACTGCAGGAAACATAAAGTTGTGATAGTTAGGGGATTTTAATTTTCCACATATTGATTGGGACTCCCATACTGTTAAAGGTCTAGATGGGTTAGTGTTTGTAAAATGTGTTCAGGAAAGTTTTCTAAATCAATATATAGAGGTACTGACTAGAGAGGATGCAATATTAGATCTCCTATTAGGAAACGAGTTAAGACAGGTGATGGAAGTGTGTGTAGGGGAACACTTTGGCTCCAGTGATCATTAGTTTCAACTTGATCATGGATAAAGATAGATCTGGTCCTCAGGTTGAGGTTCTAAACTGGAAAAAGGCCAAATTTGAGAAAGGATCTAAAAAGTGTGGATTGGGACAGGTTGTTCTCTGACAAGGATGTCATTGGTAAGTGGGAGGCCTTCAAAGGAGAAATTTTCAGAGTGCAGAGTTTGTATGTTCCTGTCAGGATTAGAGGCAAAGTGAATAAGAATAAGGAACCTTGGTTCTCGAGGGATATTGGAACTCTGATAAAGAAGGAGAGAGAGATATGACATGTATAGGAAACAGGGAACAAATAAGGTTCTTCAGGAGTATAAAGGGTGCAAAAACTACTTAAGAAATCAGGAGGGCTAAAAGAAGACTTGAGGTAACTTTGGCAGTCAAGGTGAAGGATAATCCAAAGAGCCTCTGCAGGTATATTGATAGCAAAAGGATAGTAAAGGATAAAATTGGTCCTCTTGAAGATCAGAGTGGTTGGCTACATATGGAACCAAAAGAAATAGGGGCGATCTTATATGTTTTTTTGTGTATGTATTTACTAAGGAAACTGGCATGGAGTCAATGGAAATAAGGTAAACAAGTAGTGAGGTCATGGAATCTATACAGATTAAAGAGGAGGAGGTGCTTGCTATCTTGAGGCAAATCAGAGTAGATAAATTCCCAGGACCTGACAGGGTATTCACTTGGACCTTGAAGAAGACTAGTGTTGAAATTGCAGGGGTCCTGGCAGATATATTTAAAATTTCGGTATCTACGGGTAAGGTGCTGGAGGATTGGAGGATAGCTCATGTTGTTCCGTTGTTTAAAAAAGGCTCTAAAAATAATCCAGGAAATTATAAGCCGGTAAATTTGATGTTGGTAGTAGGTAAATTATTGGAAAGAGTACTAAGAGATAGGATCTACAAGTATTTAGATAGACAGGGACTTATTAGGGAGAGTCAATACGGCTTTGTGTGTGGTAGGTCATGTTTAACCAATCTATTAGAGTTTCTTGAGGAGGTTACAAGGAAAGTGGATGAAGGGAAGGCAGTGGATGTTGTCTACATGGACTTCAGTAAAGCCTTTGACAAGGCCCCACATGGGAGGTTAGTTAGGAAGGTTCAGTCTCTAGGTATACATGCATAGGTGGTAAATTGGATTAGACATTGGCTCAATGGGAGAAGTCAGAGAGTGGTAGTGGAGGATTGTTTCTCTGAGTGGAGGCCTGTGACTAGTGGTGTGCCACAGGGATCAGTGCTGGGTCCATTGTTATTTGTCATCTATATCAATGATCTGGATGATAAAGTGGTAAATTAGATCAGCAAATTTGCTGATGATACCAAGATTGGAGGTGTAGTGGACAGTGCGGAAGGTTTTCAAAGCTTGCAGAAGGATCTGGACCAGATGGAGTTTAATACAGACAAGTGTGAGGTATTGCACTTTAGAAGGACAAACCAAGGTAGAATATACAAGGTAAATGGTAGGGCACTGAGGAGTGCAGTAAAACTGAGGGATCTGGGAATACAGATACAAAATTCCCTAAAAGTGGCATCACAGGTAGATAGGGTCGTAAAGAGAGCTTTTGGTACATTGGCCTTTATAAATCAAAGTATTGAGTATAAGAGTTGGAATGTTATGCTGAGGTTGAACAAGACATTGGTGAGACCAAATTTGGAGTATTGTGTACAGTTTTGGTCACCAAATTACAGGAAGGATATTAATAATGTTGAAAGAGTGCTGAGAAGGTTTACAAGGATGTTGCTGGGACTTGAGAAATTGAGTTATAGAAAAATGTTGAATAGGTTAGCACTTTATTCCCTGGAGCGTAGATGAATGAGGGGAGACTTGATAGAGGTATATAAATTTATGATGGGTATAGATAGAGTGAATGCAAGCAGGCTTTTTCCACTGAGGCTAGGGGAGAAAAAAACCAGAGGACATGGGTTAAGGGTGTAGGGGGAAAGGTTTAAAGGGAACATTGGGGGGAGGGCTTCTTCACACAGAGAGTGGTGGGAGTGTGGAATAAGCTGCCAGATGAAGTGGTAAATGCGGGCTCACTTTTAAAATTTAAGAAAAACTTGGACCGTTACATGGATAAGAGGTGTATGGAGGGATATGGGCCAGGTGCAGGTCAGTGGTTCAGCACAGCCAAGAAGGGCCAAAAGGCCTGTTTCTCTGCTGTAATGTTCTATGGTTCTAAACATTTGACAAATTAAAAAATAAGTGATATATATATATTAAAATGATACATGGATTAAAAGACACATGAAAGACCACATTTAATTTTAAAACAAAAGTACAAGGCAAAGCCAAAATGCCTTAGAAATGGAAGTTGGTAACAACGATAATGAATAATGCCTACAAGTGTATGGCTGGAGGAAAGTGAGGGATCCAGGTGTGAAAATTGAGTGCAAGGACAGAGGGAGATCTCAAATGCATGGATCTCCAACATCCATGCTGCACTTATCACAACAAAATTTTAAATTTACAACATTAGACAGAAATGGCAAAAACATGATATGCTGCCTCCACTGGAAAGCAGTCTGCATGCTGCACAAAGAAACTACTCAAGCAAGAACTGTCAGCATCCGTGGTGTATTGACTGTGCATGGGAAGGAATTAGAAAAAAAGAGATGAGTCAATTTTGAGTGGGGAAAGTTTAGGCAGGAATAGGGGTCTACCAGGACAGTGCTCTTTGTGGATCTTGGGCAAGAGATAGAAGCAGGAAGTCAGTCAAGTTAAAAATCTGATAAAATCTCCATTAATGCCATTCTTGTATACAGAAGAATGGAACAACTGAACAACTCAGTTTGTAAGCCTAGACTATTGTGCCCCATTAGGACACTCACCATCTAGAAGATACCTTCTTCTCATTGCTACTATTGGGGAAAAGGGTACAGGAGTCTGACAACAAGCAAGCAATGATTTAGGAACAGATTCGTCTCTGCCATCAGATATCTGAATAGTTCATGAACACTGGCTTGTTTTTTTTTAAAGTACTATTTTCTAACTTCCACTATCCCATGATCACATGCATGTGCTAGATTTCAAGTGCCTAAAAGTTAGTCAACAAAAAGAACAAGTTCCCAAGCTGATTGTCCATCAACAGCTACAGAATAACTGAGTTGTTATAGTGACAATCAGGCAAGACCACCTAGGCTTTGATGAGAGCCATCTTTGCTGGATGAAATCAGAGAGTTACTATACAAAATGAAAAGTTACTATACTGCATATCATATGAAAACTGAAAGGCTTGGAAATCTCACATTTCAAATAGCCAAATTTCATGAACTTAAAGTGACACAAGTCCAATTCAGCAGGTAAGTCTGCCACTGCTCCAACCTCTCATCTTGCAAACAGACATTAACAAACCATATCTAACAGCAAATCTGATTGAAATTGGCTTTGGAGGACCTGGTTGAATTTTTGTTACTGTTCAAGATTAAAAATTCAGCACAATATTCAAACTGTACAAGAACACACCCAGTCACAACTGAAGATACTTCAGTTTATTCTTCAAACGATTCATGACCAAGACTGAAGCACAAATGTGCCACTGACAAAGAACAAATTAGTGGCAATGTTACTCGATTACTCTACTGCTGCAAACTATCAACCAGCCGTTGTAAATGTTATCCCCAAGTTTTCCCCATCTCTTCAGATTCACATTGTTTTACATGCTATGAGTCACGGTACAAGAACAATTTTCAGGAAAGCTCACACAACTGGATTAATTGGAATTAGATTAAAGCTCAGTGGAACCAAAAAGCTTAGATGAATACATAGGTTAGGGAGAGAGTTCCCAAGCACAATAATCAGAATCAAATAGGTATTTGTGAAGTACTGACCACTGGTAGAGGACAGACCACGGACAAGAATTTTACTCCTTATGTATGTGAAGGATGTAAGAAATAAATTCAATCCAATAGAGTGCTGGAAATACTCAGAACATTCTTTCCATCAACTCTCCCTGACCTATTGAGTATTCCCAGCATTGTTACAGTTTCTGTGATCTATGGGTTGATTTCAAAATGGTAAATATTCAGATACTGCTTGATAAATGTGGGAGAATTGTGCAAGGCAAGATCTTCATCATAAGAAAATCTGTAGATGCTGGAAATCCAAGCAACACACAAAATGCTGGAGGAACTCAACAGGCCAGTCAGCATCTACTGAAAAGAGTACAGTTGATATTTTGGGCCGAGACCCTTCAGCAGGACTGGAGAGAGAAAAAAAGATGAGGAGTCAGAGTTAGAAGGTGGGGGGGGGGGAGGAGAAACTCAGGTGATGGTTGAAACCAGAGTGGGAGGGGTGAAGTAAAGAGCTGGGAAGTTGATTGGTGAAAGGGATACAGGGCTGGAGAAGCGGGAATCTGATAGCAGAGGACTGAAGGCCATGGAAGAAAGAAAAGGGGGAGGAGCACCAGAGGGATGTGATGGACAGGCAAAGAGACAAGTTGAGAGGGAGAAAAAAGGAGGGGGAGATGGTAAAGGGGGGGGGGCATTATGTTAGATAACCAAGTCATGAAGATTGAAGGCTAATCATAGCTAACTGAATCAGGGTGTTATGTCATCAACATAATATAGGGGATTCTTTGAATGGCACTTGATAGCAGGAGATGGGAAACAATTGCCTCAGGTTATAAAATGTAAGGAGACATTTATCACTGAGGATACAAAATCAGCTTCTCATTTTCTCAAGCTTAACTTAAACTAATGTCCACTAAGACCAGTTAAATCCAAACCATTGCATTGAAATACTAATTTAGTTTTCAACAAAGAGGAGTGACCTTAAAACTATTTTTTTTAAAAGAACACAAGTCATTTAAAACACTCTATGACATTAGAGACATTGCAAATAGTTCCTGCAAACATACCTCTACATCAAAGTTTACACTATTCTGAAGAAAGCCCTCGCAGATTCCACGCATGCTGTTATGCAGGTTGCAGCCTGTGTTCTCCAGACAGGCAAAAGTATTGCACCCAGTTTCTTGTGCATACTGCAGGCAGACAATTATTTCAACTATTGGAAGCAGAATAGTTCAGTTATTCATTCAACAACAGTACTCATGAGTTGACACTGTTTATAGATGGTTCAAATTTTCCCAACAGGTTGTGATCCTCCCACCCTTTCATCCTGCCTCTACTCCTTATTCTAATCATGATTCATTTCAGACCAAAATGTTAACTGTTCATTTCCCTCCACAGTTGCTGACTAACTTACAGAGTTCCTCCAGCATTTTGTGTTGCTAAATATCCAAAACGCAACGATAATACAACAAGTTTAGTGCAATGGCTAGGTCAAATCAGCTGGACTTGGAAGCCCCATGGTAACAGATGCAAGACAATCATTTTGAATAAAAATCATTCAAGATATTTGGCAAGGATTAAATTATAGCCCATTTGTAGAGATCTTCAAGGATGCAGAAACACAGTTAACCCACCAAATCATGTTGAAAATATTAAGCTCTAATTTACACTAATCCTGAGCAACCCATTTCACAGACTATAATTAACAGAAATGTTGAAAATGTAGTTCAAGTCAAAACATAGGACTACAAAGCAACACACACAAAATGCTGTAGAAACTCTGCAGGCCAGGCAGCATCTATAGAAAAGAGTACAGTCAATGTTTTGGGCTGAAACCCTTCGGTAAAACTACAAAGCTTGAGCTGGCTATAGCAATTCAGGGAAAATACACCACAAGGTAAAACAATGAACAGGTAAGAACAAGTATTCAGAAATCAAGTTGCAGTAAAGTATCCCTTAGGTACTGAGACCAACATGAAGCAATGAAAGATAGTAGTGAGTCCCAGAAAGGATGTTGAAGTTACCAAGATTTGGAGGCACATTGGACCAGGATTAAAAAAAAGTATTGATAGAAAGCAAGATCTAAGCTAAGAAATTAACTGAAAGGAAGCATGAATAATCATGTTATACTGATCCACTGGAGTGCTTGGAGAAATGACCAATAGAGAGATGAAGGGAATTTTGATTGTCAGTCTACCAGGGACCTGCCAGTTCACAGTCAGAATACACATTGAGAGCAATATTGACACGGAGTAAGTAGTTCAATATGTCTGAACGTATAAATACCAGTCTAAGAAGCTACTGTAAAGAAGAAAGCAGGACATCTATAGTTGATTTACTCAAGTGATCCTTTTTCCCAGATTTGTTGATTCAAAACTTACCGGAGATTAAGAGCTTGGAGTGCAGAGGATTAAATATTCCCAGTCTATGTTCAAGAATTCAAAGTGTCAAGCACTCTACTTGACCAGTCAGAACAGGTAGGATATAGGGAGTATGCTTCTATCAGCTGAAGAAACTGCAGTCAGGAGGTCATTTAAGACAAAGGTAGGAAAATATGCTCAGTGTCCAAACTTTGATATTCCTCCAAGCAGCCCATCAGTCGTTATCGACTGAATTCACTGAAAACTTTTTAAGAAGGATAGATAGGAAAGCAGCCCAAGGCAGGTGGAGAGTCTGATCAATGAACGGCAGAGCAGGCTAAAAAGATCCAAGAGAAGAAAACTCATCCAGGTTTTGAAACACATCATAAAAATGTCTTTGTCAGCTTGAATCACAGTGAGGATGTTAGCATTTCTAGAGTGGGCTATCTCCGAAGAGCAATTCATGTTGCGGACGGGATTTCTGCCGCAAAGAAACGCCAGTCCGAATAGCTTTGGCAATTAAGTTTGGTGCGGTTGATTATCACATTATTTGCGATATTCCGCATCCAACTACAATTACATAATCGTACCAAAGATGAAATGTAAAGCGATAAGTAAGGAGACATCAAATATTAATCAAAATTGTTTTGATAACCCCTCTCCCACAAAGAAAACGCAAGAAAGCTAGAATGGCACCATGGTGACCTAAAGCAGAATGGTGAGTGCATCTCCTACACTCCTACACCTGGCCAATAGGCTGGTCCTGGACTTATTTCCACCTGTCATAATTTATTTATTATTATTTAATTATTTATGGTTTTATATTGCTATATTTCTACACTATTCTTGGTTGGTGTGACTGTAACGCAACCCAATTTCCCTCAGGATCAATAAAGTATGTCTGTCTGTCTGCTTCCCCAGCTGTCGCCCAGTCTGTGTCTGGGTTGGGACAGCCTCTGCTCTCGCTCACCTACGCGTCTCCCATGCAGTCGCGCTCTCCTAGTGACAGCGAGGGCGGGGCACCTCTCCCTTAACAGCTCAGTCTCATTAGCAACTCCCGCAGCGATGGGCAGACAGCGCAATGTGAAAGCTAGAACAACAAGCGGGTCTCCATCTCCACAGGCGGGTAATACTTCAAGTGAGACTGGAAAGTTACATTTAGCAAAGGTGTTCTTCACACTTCTAGTAACACCCAACCAAACCTTGCTCAGTAAAGTGCTCGCTAAGGCATTTTATACCATTTCTTCTAACTTGTTTTTGTTTCCTAGCGCCAATTATATGAATATTCAAATATACACGTGCCACGGAATGTTATGCTTTTTAAATGATCCCCAAAGATAACCCTAGCATTCTTAACATCTTCCGCCTTTGACGAATGTCAAGCTTCTGTAGGAATCAGCAGTGGGGATTAACTGCAGGCAATGCCCGTTATTGCCGCATTCTCGTGAAGGGAGAAACAAAAAGGATGTGGCCTCCTGCTACAATCACCGATGAAGGTGATGTGATCTAACTGGCCCTTATACCAGGCTGTGATGCAACCCGTCAATATTCTCTCAACTACACAAACTCCGAAGATCTGCGGAGGAGAGTATATTGACCCACTGCATCACAGCCTGACATGGAAACAAAAATGCCCTTGAATGGAAAATCCTACAAAAAGTAGTCTATCACGGGTCCACCTTTGAGCACATCGACATGAGGCGCGGTTGCAGGAAAGCAGCATCCATCGTCAGGGACCCCCACCACCCAGGACATGCTCTCTTCTCGCTGCCATCAGGAAGATGGCTCAGGACCCAGACCGCCAGGTTCAGGAACAGTTGTTAGCCCTCAAATATTGGCTCCTGAACTAAACTTCACTTGCCCCATCATTGAAATGTTCCCACAACCAATGGACTCACTTCCTAGGACTCCATCTCATGTTCTTGATATTTATTGCTTGCTTGCTTGCTTGCTTGCTTATTTATTTATTTATTTATTTATTATTCCTTTCTTTTACTATTTGCAGTTTCTTGGATTTATTCAGTGTGCCTGCAAGACAATGAATCTCATGGTTTTATATAGTGAGATATATGTAATTTGATAATAAATTTATTTTGAATTTTGAACCTTGTACAATAATTTAGATGTAGTCTAACTCTACATTATCTCATTGCTAATTGGACAATTGCTTATTATTTAAGCATCTACTAAGATACAATGCAAAGTTCTGTTTGCTTGCAGTCACAACAAGTGATTCCAACTTGAACAGATATGAGTAGTACAGAGGCAGAAAATAACAGAGAATTAGATGTAGTGTTGCAATTACTGGCAGGAAGTACAGTGAAGAAAAGTAGTTAAGGTGCAAGTGCTCTGACAAGGCAGATTGGAAGAAAAAGAGTTCACTTCTATTGCACAAGACAGACAGACAGACATACTTTATTGATCCTGAGGGAAATTGGGTTTCATTACAACCGCACCAACCAAGAATAGAGAAGAAATATAGCAATATAAAACCATAAATAATTAAATGAAAATAAGTTAATCATGCCAAGTGGAAATAAGTCCAGGACCAGCCTATTGGCTCAGAGTGTCTGACACTCTGAGGGAGGAGTTGTAAAGTTTGATGGCCACAGGTAGGAATGACTTCCTATGACGCTCAGTGTTGCATCTCGGTGGAATGAGTCTCTGGCTGAATTTACTCCTGTGCCTAACCAGTACATTATGGAGTGGATGGGAGTCTTTGACCAAGATGGCATGCAACTTGGACAGCATCCTCTTTTCAGACACCACCGTCAGAGAGTCCAGTTCCACCCCCACAACATCACTGGCCTTACGAATGAGGTTGTTGATTCTGTTGGTGTCTGCTACCCTCAGCCTGCTGCCCCAGCACACAAGACCAAACATGATAGCACTGGCCACCACAGCCTCGCAGAACATCCTCAGCATCATCCGGCAGATGTTAAAGGACCTCAATCTCCTCAGGAAATAGAGACAGTTCTGACCTTTCTTGCAGACAGCCTCAGTGTTCTTTGACCAGTCCAGTTTATTGTCCATTCGTATCCCCAGGTATTTGTAATCCTCCACCATGTCCACACTGACCCCTTGGATGGAAACAGGGGTCACCGGTGCCTTAGCCCTCCTCAGGTCCACCATCAGCTCCTTAGTCTTTTTCACATTAAGCTGCAGATGATTCTGCTCGCACCATGTGACAAAGTTTCCCACCTGTACTCTGCCTCATCTCAATTGCTGATGCATCCAAGTATGGCAGAATCATCAGAAAACTTCTGAAGATGGCAAGACTCTGTGTTGTAGTTGAAGTCCGAGGTGTAGATGGTGAAGAGAAAGGGAGACAGGACAGGCCCCTGTGGAGCCCCAGTGCTGCTGACCACTCTGTCTGACACACAGTGTTGCAAGCGCACGTACTGTGGTCTGCCAGTCAAGTAATCAATAATCCATGACACCAGGGAAGCATCCACCTGTATTACTGTCAGCTTCTCACCCAGCAGAGCAAGGCGGATGGTGTTGAACGCACTGGAGAAGTCAAAAAATATGACCCTCACAGTGCTCGCTGGCTTGTCCAGGTGGGTGTAGACACGGTTCAGCAGGTAGACGATGGCATCCTCAACTCCTAGTCGGGGCTGGTAGGCGAACTGGAGGGGGTCTGAGTGTGGCCTAACCATAGGCCAGAGCTGCTCTTGAACGAGTCTCTCCAGGGTCTTCATGATGTGGGAGGTCAATGCCACCAGTCTGTAGTCATTGGAGCCACTGGGGCGCGGCATCTTCGGTACAGGAACGAGGCAGGACGTCTTCCACAGCACAGGAACCCTCTGGAGACTCAGGCTCATGAAGACATGGTGAAGTACTCCACATTGCTGGAGGGCACAGGCTTTGAGCACCCTGGGGCTGACACCATCCGGGCCAGCAGCCTTGCTTGGGTGGAGACGTTTCAGCTGTCTTCTCAACTGTCCAGCTGTGAAGCCCACCGTGGTGGTTTCAGAGGTGGGAGGGGTGTAGTCATGAGAGCAGGGTGGGGGGCTGTGAGGAGGGGTAGGAGGTGAGAGTGGAGTATGTGTTGATTGGGGGCTGACAATAGATGAATCATATGGGGGATGGGTGGGGGCCACGGTGTCAAAAAAGAGATAAGTCGCAGAGTTGGATAACAGTAAGGTTGAAGCTGCTTGTTACATGGTCGCAAGCAGTTACACCTACTGCCCAATGCAAGTGGGAAAAGAGAGAATGAAGCTGGTGGGACAGGACTTTTATTGTGTCGTCTGCTTTCCAGGGGCAGCAGTTTGGACATTCTGAACCAAGGGAAGGAAGGCTGGTTTTCAATATGGGGTGGACTATGTTCACAACTCTCTGCAACTTCTTAAGGACTCAAGTTATCAAGCTGTGTTGCATCCAAAAAGCATGCTTTCTAAGCAATGTCTGTAAAAATTGATAAGGGTTTTGGGGGAAATGGCAACGTTTTTCCTGAATTTAAGGAAGTAGAGGACAGTTGCACTTTCCTGCCCACTGCATTGAAGTGCCTGCACCAATTCATGTTATTGGTGATATTTACCCTGAAGCTGTTAACCAAATCAACAGTGATACAAGCAATGTACTCTGCTTCACTTCCTTCACTGTGTTACGTACTCGTGACACATGACAGTGGTGCCCTTGTCATGTGACTGGGGTTGAAGCTGTACTGGACTTGAGGTGATGGTCTTGTGATGGTGGAATGACATCATTTTCCCGCCAGTAGAGATCATGTGATGGGTTTTTTACAGGTTATAAAAGGTAGACCCCACCCTGTGAGGAGGGGCAGTTCGTGGCTGGATTTGCCAAGTTGACTTCATGCCACTGCGTGTTTGAAGTGATGACGCAGTTTAGTTGAAGGATGAAGTTTTTATTTAATGCCTAAAGTTTAAAAGGTTAATGCCAACAGGTTCTTTATGATTCTGTTAGTTTGAGAATTAAAGGAGAGTGAAGATTCAAGGTTGGAAGTTAAAGATCGAGGAGAATCGCTTTCTACGGTGAAACGGGGGCGACCTTCGTTTGATCCTTATTTGGAAGGATTTCGTTGACTATCTTCGTGTTAATCCCTAGGTTTACCTAGAAAGGATTGAAGGTAGTGGAGAAGGAAAGGTCAGTGCCTTTAAGCCGTTCTGTTTCGTAAATTCTTCGTGGGAATTTCGACGTCGGGGATCGAAGCAAGCGACGTGAAAGAGAACTTAAATCGTCCTGTTAAGTCTCTCCTTTTAAATGGACTGTGAGCATATCGAACTTTTGGCAATATCACTTTAAGAACTGTTTTGGAATATCACTTTAAGAACTGTTTTGGAATATCACTTTAAGAACTGTTTTGGAATATCACTTTAAAGAACTGTTTTGGAATATCACTTTACGAACTGTTTGAACAGCCGCTCAGCAGCTGTTTCCGGTTACGGTAGTGTTTGTTTACTTTTGGGGGGTTTGTTTTCGGTGTTTAATAAACGTGTTGTTTGTTATAAGAAACCCTTGCCGAACTCATATATTTATTGTTGCCTGAATACGTAACATTAAATATGGGGGCTCGTCCGGGATTGAATTTTTTGAGTTTACATGCTTGCTAACTTTTAAATCGGTGTTTTGGAAACGGGGGATTACTCGGTTCTTTTGTTTGGCTTGTTGTGGTATTCGGCAGCAATGAATATTGATGAGTTTCTGGCTTCGCCAGCTGCAGAGGTGTTGGCGACGGCGAAAAAAACTGAGGTGTTTGAGCTAGCTAGTAGATTGCGACTTAAAGGTATTTTGCAGATGACTTCTAAGGCTGTAATACAGAGGAAAATCGCGTCACACTATGTGGATTCGGGTGTTTTTGATGAATCGATTTTAGAGTCGTTTCAAATAAGTAATCTGGAGATGCAGTTGCAAATCGAACAAATGAAATTGGAGAGGTGTAAATTGGAGGCGGAACAAAAGCAGAGAGAATTTGCATATGTAATGGAGGAATTAAGGACTGGAAATCAGTCTTCTGGTTCTAAAAAAACGTTTGTTGCTAGTCAAGAAATTAAATTGGTCCCTCCATTTAGTGAAACAGAAGTGGAAAGGTATTTTCAACATTTTGAAACTATTGCTCTGATGTCAGAGTGGCCGAAAGATAAATGGTCAGTGTTGTTACAAAGTGTAATTAAAGGCAAAGCACAACAAGTTTACACAGCTTTAACAGCTGCACAAGCTCTTGATTATGATATTGTAAAGAGTCATATTTTAAACGCATATGAGTTAGTCCCAGAAGCATATAGGGAAAGATTCAGAAGTTTGAAAAAGTCTGTGGAAAAAACTTATGTGGAATTTGCCTATGATAAAGCTATGTGTTTTGAGAGATGGGTTTCTTCTAAAAATGTAAATGGGGACTATGATACATTGAGAGAGCTGATTTTAATGGAGGAATTTAAAAGAAGCATTCCTGTTGAAGTAAGGATCTACTTAAATGAGAAGGATACTGATAAATTGCAGGACTGTGCTAGATTAGCTGATGAGTATGTTTTGATCCATAAGAACAAATTTCCTCAGGGCAGAATTTTTAAGAGGAAAAATAACACGGAGACTCCAGGTAAATTTGAAATTAAATCGGAGGTTGATGAGAAAGGAAAGCCTGTGAAGGAAAGACAGTTTGGTCTTACTTGTAACTATTGTAAGAAGCCTGGCCATGTAATAGCTAACTGTTTCAAATTGAAAAAGAAAGAGAAGGAAGCAGTTCCAGATGCTTGTGTGCAACATACTGAAGCACATGTAAAGTTACAGGGTTTGATAAAAACAAATGAGGCTTTGTTAGAGTCTGACCAAGTTAGAAAGGGATATGATCATTTTATAACTGAAGGGTTTGTATCCTTGAAGGAAGGATCTACTTTGGTGCCAATAAAAATCCTTAGGGATACTGGTGCTTCTCAGTCACTGATGTTAGACAGTGTGTTGAAGTTTAATGAAGAGTCTGATACTGGTGAGGTAAATTACATAAGAGGTGTTGGAAGTGATTTTATGCCTGTACATTTACATAAAGTAAATTTAAAGTCAGGGTTAGTTACAGGATTTGTTAAAATAGGATTACAGCATAGCTTACCTGTGAATGGTATTTCTTTATTGTTAGGTAATGACTTGGCAGGTGGACAAGTTTTTCCTGAAGTGCATTTGACAATGGAGTCAGAGGAACCAGAGTTGAATTCTAACACAGATTCTTCCTGTGTTGTGACTAGAGCTATGGCTAAAAAGATTGATGCGCAGAATGAGGTTGTTATTCAGGACTGTTCAACTCAGGATTCGAGTTTTGAGGATGTGTCAGAGACTTTCTTATCTTCGTTGTTTGAACAAGATTCTGGGAGTAAGTCTGACTATAAACATTTATCTTTGTCTAGGATGAGGATGTTTAAGCCTGGAGATAAGGTGTTGGTACTTTTCCCAGTGCAGACAAATCCTTTACAAGCTAGATTTCATGGTCCTTATGAAATTGTGTCTAAAATTAATGATGTGGATTACGTGGTAAAAACTCCAGATCGTAGAAGGTCAACACAACTTTGCCATATAAATATGTTGAAACCATATTTTGAGAAACAATCTGATACAGTGACTGTTGTGGTTAGTGAGAATGAGTTTGATTTAACTAGGAACATGATAGATGATTCATCTGACTTTCATTCTAAATCCAACATTGTTTCTGTTAGGTTACCAAATTCAACCATTCTGGAAAATATTGATGAAAAATTAGCACATTTACAGTTAGATCAGAGACAACAGATGAAGGAGTTTGATGTTACAAGAGTACAATATTGTGATAACTCATATTAAAGGTAAAGATAATGTGGTTGCTGATTGTCTATCTCGATGTTGAATGTACACTGTAATTTTTTTTATGGAGTGGTTTTTTTTTCAATTGTAACACTCCTACTGTATTGTGAGTTATAAGCTGTTATATGATGGTGTTGTGGATTGTATATGTTATAAAATTTATACCTTTGTTTTTCTTGTAAGCAATTGTTAAAAATTTTTGTTCTTGTCAGACCAAAAATGTTTTTTTTGGAGGGAGGTGTTACGTACTCGTGACACATGACAGTGGTGCCCTTGTCATGTGACTGGGGTTGAAGCTGTACTGGACTTGAGGTGATGGTCTTGTGATGGTGGAATGACATCATTTTCCCGCCAGTAGAGATCATGTGATGGGTTTTTTACAGGTTATAAAAGGTAGACCCCACCCTGTGAGGAGGGGCAGTTCGTGGCTGGATTTGCCAAGTTGACTTCATGCCACTGCGTGTTTGAAGTGATGACGCAGTTTAGTTGAAGGATGAAGTTTTTATTTAATGCCTAAAGTTTAAAAGGTTAATGCCAACAGGTTCTTTATGATTCTGTTAGTTTGAGAATTAAAGGAGAGTGAAGATTCAAGGTTGGAAGTTAAAGATCGAGGAGAATCGCTTTCTACGGTGAAACGGGGGCGACCTTCGTTTGATCCTTATTTGGAAGGATTTCGTTGACTATCTTCGTGTTAATCCCTAGGTTTACCTAGAAAGGATTGAAGGTAGTGGAGAAGGAAAGGTCAGTGCCTTTAAGCCGTTCTGTTTCGTAAATTCTTCGTGGGAATTTCGACGTCGGGGATCGAAGCAAGCGACGTGAAAGAGAACTTAAATCGTCCTGTTAAGTCTCTCCTTTTAAATGGACTGTGAGCATATCGAACTTTTGGCAATATCACTTTAAGAACTGTTTTGGAATATCACTTTAAGAACTGTTTTGGAATATCACTTTAAAGAACTGTTTTGGAATATCACTTTATGAACTGTTTGAACAGCCGCTCAGCAGCTGTTTCCGGTTACGGTAGTGTTTGTTTACTTTTGGGGGGTTTGTTTTCGGTGTTTAATAAACGTGTTGTTTGTTATAAGAAACCCTTGCCGAACTCATATATTTATTGTTGCCTGAATACGTAACAACTGCACTTCACATTCAGCGAAGGGCTGTTCTCCCGTCCTCTCTTCCTCCTTCATGTGTTGTCTCTTGTTGCGTGAGATTCAGCCCAATGTGGTGTCTGTCTTTATACACGAGAATTAAAGGCAAACGTTTTGTTGGGATGTTTGATTACTGTTTGTCTCTATTTTAATATGAAAAACATCTGGACACAATGAGAAGGCCTCATCTAGTTTCCACAATTTAAATAAGTCATTCCTTTCCTCTGGGTAAACTTGATAGTCTTCATAGATGCATTCATTAAAATTTTCTTCCACAATTTTAGTTAGTAAAGTAACTTTGTATTTTATGATCTCACTTACACCACTTGCTATCCACTAATCCTTATGCCACTAGAAAATTTGAATGCATGACTCAATTAGATCATTGTAATAAACAGCTGAGGGACCGCCCAGGATTGTTGTGGGACAGTGGGGACAGCTGATCCCAGCCTGTGTCCTGAAATTACCCTTCTGAATTCTGAGATCGACTCCCATCTGTGATCATTGACTCTGCAATCCTTTCACAAGGCTGAGTGCATTGTCAGCAACAATTAGACCACAGCAGGTGAAATCCAATGACCTGCCCAACTTCTCCATCGACCTAATAACTAGCTTGATCATCAAAGAAATTTGGAAGTATTAGAAAACTCAAATGATAGCAAAAATATTTAAATCTGTTTGAACCAAGTTTTGATTTGGTTGGGATCAGAAGTGGAGAGAGTGAGCAGCTTCAAGTTCCTGGGTGTCAAGATCTTTGAGGACCTAACCTGGTCCCAACATATCGATGTAGTTATAAAGAAGGCAAAACAGCGGCTATACTTTATTAGGAGTTTGAAGAGATTTGGCATATCTAAAATTGAACCATGGAGAGCATTCTGACAGGCTGCATCACTGTCTGGTATGGAGGGGCCACTGTACAGGACTGAAAGAAGTTACAGAAGGTGGTAAATCTAGTCAGCTCCATCTTGGATACCAACCTACTACGTCAACAGAACATCTTTAGGCAGCTGTGTCTCAGAAAGGCAACGTCCAGTATTAAGGACCTCCAGTACCCAGGGCATGCCTTTTTCTCACTGTTACCATCAGGAAGGAGATACAGAAGCCTGAAGGCACACACTCAGCCATTCAGGAACAGCTTCTTCCCCTCTGCCATCCGATTCCTAAATGAACATTGAATCTTTGGACAAAACCTCACTTTTTTATCAATCTTTTTATTGATTTTTTTAAAAACAGATACGTAATGGTCATAACAGTACAAAGGGAGTGAGATTACATTGTTGGCAATTAACACATGAGTAAAAACTAAAGGTAACACCAATATTATAGACCTCCCAAACCCTGGATATAAATAAGGGTGTTTAGTTTAGTTTACTTTGTTTTTGATTTTTCAATTTGGGTTTTTTTTTCCTTTTTCTTGTATCTTGTTTATATGAAGGGTTTGGGAATCATTAATATTGGTGTTACTTTTTTAATATACAGTATTTCTGTTCTTGCACATTTAAAAAAAACTTCAATATACATAATTGATTTACTTGTTTATTGATTATTATTATTCTTATTTTTTAATTTTTTTCTCTTCTAGATTATGTATTGCATTGAACTGCTGCTGCTAAGTTAACAAATTTCACATCAAATGCCAGTGATAATAAACCTGATTCTGATTAATTTCAGATAGAAATAGGCAAAGAAATGAAAGTCTAAAATACCAAAATGTACCTTTGAAACAGAAGTTGAGAACTATCATAATGAATCTAATTCCTACAAGTGCACAAGTTATGTTCTAGTGAAAAGACAAAAACCCAATTCTGTGAGTTGTTGAGTTAGAGATCTGGTAAAATTAGTAATGCCAAGTATCAGATATACCATTGCTTGTACCCTTTTTCAATAAAGATTCAAAGTACAGTACATTTATTATCAAAGTACAGTACGTGTGCAGTACACAATCCTGAGATTCATCTTCCCTACACATAGTCACAAAACAAAGAAAACCCATTCAAAGAATCACATCAAAGCCCCCATAAGCAGAAAAAAACATGCAAACAGCAAACAAAAAATGAGTGAGAAAACACAGAATATAAAACACAAAATTGAAAGAGTCCAGGCATATTCAGTTCAACTCAGTGTTTGTTATTTGCAGGCCATACAGATTAAAAATCACCCAAATTAGCACCAAAAAAATGGAACGACCAGAAACCAGGAACTCATCATAATGTGAACTATGGAGTCCAAACCACAAAGTGTGTCAATTAAACCTTGCACAAGACCCAGGACTCTGGCACCATCCACTGCGAGCATCAAAGAAAAGAGGGACCATTCGAACATGGGGGCCTTCCTTCGGGAACAGTGAGTGAGAAAGAGAGAGAGAACGTCACACGCAGATACCTTCCTCTGGCAGCAGCGAGCGAGAAGCTGGTAGACAGTGCAGAACACCCACTCGCCTTCTGCAGTCGTCTTGATGGTTTCAATTTTCCTGAGTGCTTTAATCAGCGAGGTAGTTGAGAAATGGAATTGATCCTGGGCTCACACCCTGTCGCAAGGCTTCTTGGCCTCAAGGCCACATGCTTTGCTTGAAACATCCTTGGAGAAAGTAAAGCACCAGATTGCTCAATCAGCCTGAAAAACACACCAGCAAGATGTTGATCACAGACTCCAACAGTAGCAGAACCACAACTGAAAGAAAAAGAATAAGTAAAAAAGTAAAAGAAGTAGCTTCATGAATCGTCTGGAGGATGTCACTCCCCGTTATGTTGTTCACTGGTAGCATCTTCTTCTGGAACTCATCTTAAACTGAACACTTTTTAATACTTTCTCCAATATGACTTCTATGAACAACTCTGGACAGGGAAGGAAGTACCATTTTTCACCATTTAGTTAACCTACTATCCCACAGTTATAAAAGACTAGTCAATATTAAGATTAATTCCATATCGCAAATTTGACCCCATTGCAAATTCACCATGACCATAACATTTACCAATATACTATTCAAGTTTAAGTAGCAACTAATCACAATATCTCAACACTTACCTGTACATCAAAGTTCATCACCTACTGAATTAGTGCCTGCAGATATCATACAAGTTGTCATCCAGATCACAGCATGGGTTTTCCAGATAGGCAAATGTGTTGAAACCCACATCTGGTACATTTTGCAGACAGGCTGTTGGAAACAGACTATTTTCCTCAATTACTGATAAGCAAAGCTGAGTTTTCTGGCACTGATTATGAAAACATTTAAGATTCTATTGAGGATCAAAACTATGCATTTGAGTGCTTGTGTACAAGTAAGATTTCAATGCAACTCCTCTGACTGCGAGGAAGAGCAAAGAGAAAGCTACCAGGTAGTGGGAAGACTATAATGGAGGATGCAGGAAAATACTTGGGGAACAGCATTCAGCAGATATGGAATAATCGTGTTGGAATGATCCATAAAGTCCTTGGAGAAAGGGACCAAACGACTGGGGAAAACCTGAGAATGTGTATTTGGACTTTTATTTGACAATACATAAGGACATGAACACAATGCCTGTTGATGTGCAAAATACAGACGTGGAATAAATGGCTCAAATGATCCAAAATGGTGAGAAATCTCAGGCTAAAAAGCAGTGGCTTGTGGGGTAGGGAAATAAAAGGAAACAATTATCGGTCTGTAAATCATTTAGCCAAATGGCCAAGTGTTCCTTTTCCAGACCTTTGACCCAAAACTCACTGGGGTTGACAGTCAAGAATGTAAAGGCTAAGGGTACATGGACAAGTGATTTTCCAACAACAATATTGCAATATTCTGTCATGGCTGGGGAAAGAACCAGACAATGTAAAATTGTCAGAAATCTTAGAGGTTGTGGGTAGCAAAAGGGTGGGGGCAGTGATTAATTTGATTTGGTCCAAAGGTTCATTTATTACCAAAGTATGTATCCTTACATAATCCTGAGATTTGTCTTCTCAAGATAGCCATGAAGCAAAGAAAGAACATGAAAGTTGTTCAAAGAGAGATGTGAAACCCAACTCTTCCACCCTGCACAAAGAACAGCATCCCAATCATCACTCCCAACTCTCCCTGCACAAAACAGAACAAGAACATTGACCCCCAAACAACTTCTCCCCACAGAAAAAATAACAGAATGCAACACGAACATCAAGCCCCAAAGCTCCTCCCTGGGACTGTTAGAGACTTGACCAAGTCCTTTATCTCCCCTAATATTAGTAGAAAGCTAGGCGGGATTGATGGTCGGAGGAAAGGTGGAGGTGTCAAGAGGATGTGCACAAGTGAGAAGCCAATAATAACAGTACATATACAATATTATGTCGGAAAATGTGAAGTTACAATCTGTTGCACCAAAGTGGATTTACTTGGCTGATGTTCAGAAGTGAATATTCTTGTTCCCAATTTACAAGCCAAATTAGATACAACCTTGAACAATTGTCTAGTGTACATACAAGAGCCAACATATGATAATTATACAGGGGAAAGGACATTTGGAGAGACAGCTAAATACATTTGTTCGACCACAAGTGAAGTGAAGACTCAGTGAAGTGGTTCCAAGAATGGTAGGTTTGTCAGACAATAACTTGACAACAATAGGAGCCCTGAAGAAAGGACTTAGCTTGAAATGTCGACTCATTTATTCATTTCCACAGAGGCTGCCTGATCTGCTGAGTTCCTCCAGTATTTTGTGTGTATTGCTAATAGGTTAATATATCTTTTTTTCTTCTTTTCTATCTGTTTTTCACCTTATATGTGTTTCAGGGACTGTTAGAGCCTGTGATTTACAGTTTGGAGATCATTTGTCTAATCCAGCACTTTGCCATCTCTGAGAAGATTCCAGGAAGCGAGCGTGTACTTGGACAACCTCGAGGTGACGAAACTTTGAGGCAGGGAGCAAGCCAATGTTCGATTCCATTTTGTTGTTTAAAGTGTTCATTAATCGCAGATGAAAGCGTCAAGGAATATTGAGCCTTCGAGGCGATTGCAGGAGGGGAGTGAGAGTTTCAGCGCCCTCTGTCTGCCTTTAGATCATTGCTGGAGAAGGAGTCTATGAGCTGTGTGGCTCGCTGTGGCAGGCAGGTAGGCCTCTGCCTCGTTTAGTGTCCCTCTCCTTCATCAAAAGTGATATTGTAGGATGATGTTGTGGATTACATTATTGTGTTTATGCACTGACAACCTTTTTAGACTTGAGGTGTTTATATTTTGTGCTTTTTTATTGCCCCTTTGTTTCTGGTTTGTTGTGAGAGGGAAGGATGTTTGGGAGTTGATATTCTGTGTCTTCTGTTAGTTTTTTATGTGGGGGAGGGGGTGCTTTTTGGGGGTCAGTGTTCCTGTTCCATTATGAGTGGGGGGGGGGGTGTTTGGGGGGGTTGATGATCGGGATGTCATTCTTTTTTGTGGGGGGTGAGTTTGATGTTTTTCTCTGAACAACTTTCATGTTCTTTCCTTGTTTCGTGGCTATCTGGAGAACACAACTTTTAGAGTTGTATGTATATGGGTACAAGATTGTTAATAAATGGACCTTTGATCTTTGTACTCAGCCTATGTTAAAGATTTAAGAATGTGGGAAGATGTCATTGAAGCTTTTAATAGGTTCAGTGGGTTGGTTGCAGGGAGGATGTCTCTTCTGTCTGCAGAGACCAGAAGCAGGAGTAGGCCATTTACTAAATCTATGATATTCTTCCAATGTGGAGTACCTATAGTACTGAATGAATTTGAGTTTGTAGAACCACAGGATATAGATAATACAGGAAATTGACTCTGAGGTTGATAGACTGTCCTTAACAATAAATAAACTAAAAGACCAATATAAATAATGCCTAAATCATCTGTTGTGTTTTCACACGCAGGTGTGCAAAACATGAAAACCTTGATATTATCATATCACCACAAGAACACCTGCATCAACAGCAACAGAAGGCTCTCCCCCAGCAGCTGAATCACATCAGCAACTCCCACAGGAGTCAGTCTGCAGTACAGACCAAAAAGTAACAGCAACGCAGGAGCCTCTTCTCCACTGCAGAACAGTGATTTAAACAATATTAAAAGATTATGTTCTTATTTTTTAGAAGACACAAACAACCTGTAACCTACAGGGCTTATGTGAGACTTTTATACCATTTCCCTTAATTACACCCCCACCCCCAAATTTAACAGGACATTCTAATCTACATGAGTTATGCTCAGGAATGTTACAACTTTTAAATGGATCCTAAGAGAGGCCCAGTTTGCTTTCCTTTTCAACAACGCTGTGTCTCTCTTTAATGGATTTCTCAGTTCTTGGGGAATCAGAGATGGGTATTAAATGCAGGCTATGCATGGTCACATCAGTGTGAATAGATATATGAAAAAATAACAGATGTCCTATTTGGCCAGTGTTACCAGTGAAGTCAATCTCAAAAAAGTAGCCTTCAGAAGTGTAATGTTCCAGATGTGGTCTAACTATAGCCTGCTGAGCAAGTAGAAACACTTGTGTGCTTTCTTGGCCATAGTGCCTTTGTGGCTGAACCAGGTAAATTTATTGGTGATATTTACACTAGGAACTCCTCTCCAACAGCACTATTGATGCGAACAAGGGCATGTACTTGGCCCTCAGAAATTTGAAAAAAAAGTGTTTTGAGTTGCTGTGTTTTTGAATTATTAACATACTCAATGGTTGGGGCAACATTCTGGATTGTTCTGGCAACAGTGGGTAAAATGATGTTGATCCTAGCCTTTGTAATGTGTTTGCCACACTAATATGATGGATGATTGAGGCACCATTCTGAACTGCATGGGACAGAGGGTGAAATTCTGTTGATCCCCACCTGTGTGCTGTGATTGCCGCTTAGGCTACTCTAGAAATAGTGACTGCATGGCTTCAAACTGAACATCATCGGCACCACAGCCCTTCCACAAGGCAGAGTGCACTGCCATCAGCAATTATTCCACACAAAACGGGAACCAATGCACTGCCCAAGGATTATCCTGATGGACTCTTCTCATAACTTGTCCTATCCACTGGCTTAATCTTCAGAGAAACTGGGAAAAATGAAATAAAATAAAATAAAATAAAATGAAATAAAATAAAGAATGCATTTATTTAAAGACACATGAAACTGCAGTTAATTCAAATGGAGTAGCAGTTCCCAAAGAGGCAAAATGGCCTCCTCCCCAGGGGCAGTGGGAGTTTCTAAAGGGGGATTGCAATAAAGATAAAGGGAAATGTGAAAAGTACACTCAGAAGAAAGGGGGAAGTACAAGCTTAATTTAAGAAAAGAATTACTTATTATAAGCATTTTATTCTCAGTGCCTCATAATTGATAATAATTAAGATATAATGATCTCACCTCTTGCTAACTCCTTGTTCTCTTTGACGTTGCTCCAAGTGCATTATAGTTGTAGAAAAGCAATGTGTCATTTATGCATTTGACATATCAAGAGAAATCTGCACTGAAGAAATCCTGTTATTTCAAGTCCTGGCCTGTGCATTTTTGTTGTTCATTATTGTAGCTAATATGGTTCCCACGGTCTAATCACGCTTCTTGTGTGTTTAATATTTCAGTAATATTGTAAATGTATTGTTTGATTCAGTACTCTTTGTTTAGATAATTCATTACTAGTTATATGGAAAAGAATGTGAATTGCATACGTCATTATGTCACCAGGTCATAAGTACACGTCTTGCTTAATGTAAAAATGAAACTAAGACACGCATTTCTGACTCTATGTTTTCTTTAAAATAGTTTTATGCTTTTGAGTTAGAAAACACAACTATGTTGATGAGGAAGTTTTAAACAAACCCTATTTATTGAATTGCAGCCAGACTTTCAAATTTTTAAAGAGCGCAGCAAGCCATTTGAGGATTAAAAAAAAAGTTCAGCACATTTGTTTCATCAAAAGGGGAAGAGAAATACAGTCAAATTTAAAAATAGGCAGAAAGCAGACAAATCCAAACAGACAAAAAAGTGAGTACTAAGTGATAATAATCATAAATAGAAATCAGAAATGTTTGGCAACATTGGAAAGATAAACTCATTCGATTGCACAAGTGATAACCGGATATTGACTACTGAGCAAACTGAACAGTACTTTCAAGCAAATGAAATAGCCAATGAAAAGCGAGTGCATTGGTGGGAAAAGCATATATTTTCCTTAGAATTATAACTGCTCCAAACAAACCAGCCGAATTGGGCTATGATTAATCAACGAGAGAGAGTACGTAAATAGAACTACTTTTTCAATCAGGACTGCAATCAAGATTTAAAAGGCAAAGCTTTGCGGCAGTTTCTCTGAGAGGGGCTGTGACTAATCAATGAGAGGGATTCATTAGGAAGGGTGAGTAAAAATAACAAGGTGCATGCAGAGCAGCAGTTCTGTTGACTTCAGACCAGCTTTAGCTCATCAGGCTTGGGTGAGGTAAAGTATCTGGAAAGTTTCTCTCCTTTGTTCTTGTTTCTTCATTCCTTATCTGTTAGGGCATAGTAGCTTAGTGAGAACGGCTCCAGGGGCAGTGTGTTGTACTATGTATGAGATGTGGGAAGTCTGGGAGACCTCCAGTCTTCCAGATAAACACATATGCACCAGGTGCACTGAGCTGCAGCTCCTGAGAGAAGGAATTGAGGAACTGGAGCTGCAGCTTGATGGCCTTTGACTCATACAGGAGAATGAAGAGGTGATAGATAGGAGCTACAGGGAGGTAGTCACCCCTAGGTTGCAGGAGACAGGTAATAGGGTGACTGTCAGGAGAAGGAAGGGAAAAGCACAGCCAGTTCAGAGTACACCTGTGGCCGTTCCCCTCAGTAACTTTAGATACTATTAAGGGGGATGGTCTACCAGAGGAGAGCCACTATAAATGGGTTTCTGGCACTGAGTCTGGTGCAGTGTTGATAGGAGATCCGGATGGTATGTTGCCTCCCTGGTGACTTGGATTGAGACCGTCGTATCTCAAGGGGGACAACGAGCAACCAGAAATCTTGGTGTTTATTGGCACCAATAACAAGGTGAGGAGGACCTGAAGAGAGATTTTAGGTAGCTAGGTAGAAAGCTGAAAGACAGGACCTCCTAGGTGGTTAACTCTGGATTGCTGCCTGTGCCATGCACCAGTGAAGGTAAAAATAGGATGAGCTGAAGGGGAATGTGTGGCTGAGGAACTGATGCAGGGGGCTGGGGTTCAGAGTTAGGGATCATTCTCTCTGGGGAAGGTACAACCTGTACAAAAGGGATAGGTTGCACCTGAACCTGAGGGGGAACCAATGTCTTTGTGGCAGGTTTGCTAGAGTTCTTCAGGTGGGTTTAAACTAATTTGGCAGGGGGATGGGAACCAGAGTGATCGTGTTGAGGATGAGGTGGTTGGTTTACAAACATAGGCAATGTGTAGAGAGACTCCTAGCAAGGACAGGCTGATGAAATGGCAAAACAGCAGTCAACAGGATGAGTTGCAATGTAAAATTGCAAAGGGTGAATACAGAATTGAGAGTGTTATATTTGAATGCATGCAGTATACAGAATAAGGTAGATGAACATGCTGCACAGTTACAGATTGGCGTGTATGCTGTTGTAGACATGACTAAATCATGGCTGAAAGAAGATTAGAGCTGGAAGACTAACGTCCAAGAATACACATTGTATTGAAAGATCAGGCAGGTAGTCAGAGGGGGTGGCATGGCTCTGTTGGTAAAAAATGAAATCAATTCATTAGAAAGAGGTGACATAGAGTCAGAAGGCATTGAGTTGTTGTGGGTAGAGCTAAGGAATTGCATGGGTAAAAAGACCCTGATAGGAGTTGTATACAGCATCCCCAAACTGTAGTGAAGATGTGGTCTACAAATTACAATGGGAGATAGAAAATGCGTACCAAAAGGACAATGTTACAATAGTCATGGGGGTTCTCAACATGCAGGTTAGATTGGAAAAATCAGGTTGGCGCTGAATCCCAAGACGGAGATTTTCTAGAATGCTCACACAATGGCTTTTTAGAGCTGTTCGTGGTTTAACCCAATAGGGGATCAACTATTCTGGATTGGGTGTTTTGCAATGAACCAGAACTAATTAGTGAGTTTAAGGTAAAAGAACCCTTAGGGATAAGTGATCATAATAAGTTCAAACTCACCCTGGAATTTGAGAAGGAGAAGCTAAAGTCAGATATATCAGTTTTTCATTAGAGTAAATGGAATTACAAAGGCATAAGAGAGGAGTTGGCCAGAATTGATTGTAAAAGAACTTTGGCAGGGATGATGGCAAAGCAGCAATGGCTGGAATTTCTGGAAGCAATTCAGAAAGCACAGGATATATTTACATCCTAAAGAGGAAGGAGTATTCTAAAGGCAAGTTGACACAACCATGGTAAAAGCCAAAGTGAAGACATATAATGGAACAAAAATTAATGGGAAGTTAGAGGATTGGGAAGCTTTCAAATACTAGCAGAAGGTAACTGAAAAGTAATTAAGAAGGAAAAGATGGAATACAAAAGTAAACTAGCTAATAAAATTAAAGAGGATACCAAAAGTTTCTTCATTTACATAAAGTGTAGAAGAGAGGCAAGACTGAATATAGGGCTGCTGGAAAATGATTTTCGAGAGGTCACAATGGGGGAGGGGGTGTTCAGGGAAATGGCAGACAAATTGATTAAGCATTTTGTATCATTCTTCATTGTGCACACCATTGGCAGTGTGGTGGATGTTCCAGAGTATCAGGGGCTGGAGTGTGTGCAACTGCCATTACTAGGGAGAAGGTTCTTGGGAAACTGAAAGGTGTGAAAGTAGATAACTCACATGGACCAGATTGTCACACCCTAGTTTTCTGAAAGACGTGACTGAAGAGATTATGGAGGCATTAGTAATGATCTTTCAAAAATCACTAGGTTCTGGAATGGTACCAGAAGACTGAAAAATTGCAAATGTCTCTCCACTCTGCAAGAAGGGAGAGAGGCAGAAGGAGCAAAATTATAGGCCAGTTAATCTGACCTCAGTAGATGCTGGATTTGATGTGGTTTTGGGCTGCTTGGAGGTGCATGATAAAATAGGGCATATCGGTATGGTTTCCTCAAGGGAAAATCTTGTTTAACAAACTGTTGGAATTCTTTGAAGAAATAACAAGCAGGATAGACAAAGGAGAATGGGATTTTGCTGTATACTTGGATTTTCAGAAGTCCTTTGACAAGGTACCACACTTGAGGCTGTTTAACAAGTTAAGAACTCCTGGTATTATAGGAAAGATACTAGTGAAATTTATGGATCTATTTCTTTTAAAGCAATGACTTCCCTGGCACTACATACTGATCTCTTTCTCACTCTCTGGAAGTGAATGCACCAGTAAAAACCATTCTGCATGTCTGCTTTTATCTTACTTGTTATGTAGTTGTCCAGACACAACAAATTGGCGATGACTACAAACCTGAAAGTCAGCGAATATCAGCAATGGTGCAGACAGTTACAGGACAAGTGAAGAGAGAGACAGCGAGAGGAAAGAGTAAAACAGTGCAGAGAAGCAGTCACGGAGCCTAACAAAGGGAGTTTAAGCAAAGTACACAGTGAAGACGCACGACTAGCAAAGTTAAAGTGAAAATAACATGATAATACCCTTAGTAAGGAAAGTTGATGAATTTGATAGCACCACTGTGTTCTAGGAATGATATATCAAGAGGGTTGAACAGTTTTGTAACAAGAATGACATGGATAAGAAAAAGGAAGTGTCCATGTTTCTTAGCTAAAATATACAGGCTTTTATGCAATTTAGTAACTACTGAAAAGCCAACAAGCAAGATGTTCAACAAAATTGTTACAATTTTACAAAATCGCTTGAGCCCAAAACTGCTGGTAATAGCGGAAAAAGTTAGACTTAACAAAAGGAACCAGTCAAAGGATGAAAACATTTCTGAATACAATCTTCCCCGATACTGTGACTTTAGAGATGGATTTTCTAATGCACTAAGGAACAGGCTTTTTCTGTGGCATGCATATTCAAAGCACTCAAAGTTGCTACTGTCAGAAGGAAACCTAACCTTAGAACGGGCATTGACCATTGAAATATCATTAGAGAAAGCAGCAAAGGATGGAGCAGAACTAAAGAAAAAGAGTTTAGAATGTGAAAAACACAATATGTCCCAGAATGGTGCAAAAAGCTAAAAACATTATCAATGTGGGAAATCTTCCCACAATCCAAATGACTGTTGGCTCAAAGAAAAAGTTTGCTGAAAGCGCCAGAGACAAGGTTACATTGAGAGAGTGTGCAAGTCAGACAAGAACCACAACCATAGAGGAAAAAAATGCACAGACTGAAAAGTTTCAAACACAAAACTAAGCAAATGCATAAAGTGACTGAATGTGAAACAGAATCAGACAGCACAGAGTCTGACAAAGGCAAGCTGTCATGCCAAGAACTGCATAGCATTACTGAAGCAGATCGCAAAATCATATGGATCGCAATAGATGTGTCTGCTGTAAAACTGAAAATGGAACTGGATACAGGGTCAGCAGTGTCTTTAATTTCAGAGGCTGACTACAACAGACTGTTTTCTAAGTTACCATTAGAAAAGTCCTTAGTGATGCTGGAGGTCTACAAACATGAAAAAGTATCTCCCAAAGGCCAGCTGAAAGTGAATGTGATGTATGGAGGCCAAACACAACAGTTAAGGCATTATGTGTTGAAAAGTGGAGGACTAGCACTTTTTTCAACAAAAACAGTTGAGAAAAATCCAAGTTAACTAGTACGCAATCAAAGCTCTCAATTTTTCATCAGCTACTTTTGGTGGCCAGAAATAGAAAGACAGCTTGAAGATTTGACCAAAAGCTGTTTGGGATGCCAAGTAGTTCAAAATGCACCCCACAGCACCATTACACCTAAGGGAGTGCCTTTCATCACCATGTACATATTGACTTTGCTGGGCCATTTATGGACGCTATGTTTCTGATTGCTGTGAATGGTCATTTGAAGTGGCTGGAGGACATACCAATAAAGACAACCACCTTGGAAAATACTGCTTCCACTCTGAGGACTATCTCCTCCAGAAATGGCTTATTTGAACAAATTGTGAGTGATGATGGACCACAATACATGTCAGAAGAGTTCAGAGTATTCATGAAAAAAATGTCATCGGACATTTCAAGTCTGCTCCTCAACACCCAGCAACCAAAGGGTTAGCTGAAAGGCTTATCCAAATCTGTTAAAGCAATGAATGAGGAGGACATCTCTCTACAACACAAGGTGAACAATTTTGTTTTTGTGTATCAGAACTCTGTTCATACAATGACAAATCAATCACGTGCATTGCTGATAATGAGCAGGAATCTGCGATCTTGCAGAGATCAGGTCTATGGAGGGAACTGCAGAATAAACAGTTCAAGCAATTGCCAAGTGCAATATTGGTATTCATTTTGTGAGGACTAGAATATAAAAACAAGGATGTTGTGCTGAAAACTTATAAGGCATTGGTCAGACTGCACATGGAGTATTGTGAGCAGTTTTGGGCCCTTTATCTAAGAAAAGATGTGCTGGCATTGGAAAGGGTTCAGAGGAGACTCACAAGAATGATCCTGGGAATGAATGGGCCAATGTTTGAGGAGCATTTGATGGTTCTGCGTCGGTACTAGCTGGAGTTTAGAAGAATCAGAATCAGGTTATTATCACCGGCATGTGTCATGAAATTTGTTCACTTAGCAGCAATAGTACAATTGTAATACATGATAATATGGAAAAAAATAAGTAAATCAATTACAGTAAGTATAGATATGTATACTAAACATAGTGCAAAATGGAAATAATATATTTAAAAAAGGTGAGATAGTCTTCAATGTCCATTTAGGAATCGACGGCAGAGGGGAAGAAGCTGTTACTGAATCGCTGAGTGTGTGCCTTCAGGCTTCTGTACCTCCTCCCTGAAAGTAACAATGAGAAGAGGACATGTCCTAGGTGATGGGGGTCCTTAATATTGGATGCCGCCTTTCTGAGGCACTGCTCCTTGAAGATGTCTTGCATACTATGAAGGCCATTACCCAAGATGAAGCTGACTAATTTTAATTTTATTTTGCAATTTCTTTCGGTCCTATGCTGTACTGCCCCCCCCCACCCCACCATCTGTCACCATACTACAGTGATGTAGCCTGTCAGAATGCTCTCTACAGTATATTTATAAAAGTTTTTGAGTGTTTTAGGTGACAAATCTCTTCAAACTCCTAATGACACTGTCTTGCCTTCTTTATGTCTGCATCGATATGTTGGGACCAGGTTAGGTCCTCAGAGATCTTGATACCCAGGGACTTGAAACTGCTCTCTCTCTCTCCACTTCTGATTCTTTGATGAGAGATTGGTATATGTTCCCTCGTCTTACCCTTGCTGAAGTCCACAAACAGCTCTTTTGACTTACTGACATTGAGCACAAGGTAGTCGCTGCAACACCATTCGACTAGCTGGTTTATCTCACTCCTGTACACCCTCTCATTGTCATCTGAGATTCTACCAACAATGGTTGCATCATCATCAAATTTACAGGTATTTGAGCTAAACCTATCCACACAGTCAGGGTGTTGAGAGAGTAGAGCAGTGGGCTAAGCACACATGACTGAGCTGCACCAGTGTTGATCATCAGTGAGGAGGAGATAGTATCACCAATCTGCACAGATTCATCCTCTGGTTAGGAAGCCAAGAATCCAGTTGCAGAGGCTTAAGTTCTGTAGCTTATCGATCAGGACTGTAGGAACGATGGTGTTAAAAGCTGAGCTATAGTCAATGAACAGTATCCTGACATAGTTGTTTCTATTGTCCAGCTGATCTAAGGCTGTGTGAAGAGCCATTGAGATTTCATCTACTGTAGAGCTATTGTGGCAATAGGCAAATTGCAGTGGGTTCAGGTCTTTGCTGAGGCAGGAGTTCACTGTAGCCTAGACCAACCTCTCAAAACGTTTCACTACCATAGATGTGAGAGCTACTGGGCGATAGTCATTAAGGCAGTTCACACTACCCTTCTTAGGCATTGGTATAATAGTTGCCATTTTGAAGCAGGTGTGAAGTTCTGACCATAGAAGTGAGAGGTTGAAAATGTCCTTGAATTCTCCCGCCAATTGGTTGGCACATGTTTACAGAGCCTTACCAAGTACTCCACCGGGCCCTGCCACCTCGCGAGGGTTCACCTTGTGTCACAATGGAGATTGTCAGGTCTTGGTTGGATCACTCTTTTTCTGGATCCTTCCTCTTGACCTTACCATTATGGTAATCCTACCAGGAGGTAAATTCCAAATGGCATTTCTCTTGGGATCTCAGTGACTCGCAGACCTGTCCAACATGACAACGTGATGATCTTTGAAGAAAGAAACTGAGAATGTCAAGCACTGAAAACAACCCCACTTTGCAACTGGCGAGAGATGTTGCCGCATCATCTTAAACAGGATCACATCCCAATCTCCTTGCAATATCTTTACTTCCTAATCTGATTTTACAATCTCTTACTAACCCAATGCAAATTATTTGAAAACAAAACACCAATCTGAAAAGGAACCAATATGTTAAGTTTACAGTAATAGCTGAAATTTATACAAAGGTTTGCTTATACATCATATTTTCCAGTTTTTACAATAAATTTGGAAATAATGCAATCAGACAGAGATACACTGAGATAGTAACTGTGGCATTCTGTCCATGGAATTCAGTGCCATTTGCCTTGAGGACATTTCAGGAGTTTAGATTTTTCAGGTGAAAATGGCTTCATATTCATTAACACAGACATTTATAGGAACACAGCTAAATGCAGTTACACATTAATAATGTGGTGTATTTCAACAAACTGCTAGACAGACTCCTTACTTTACTCATTTCCAGTAGTGATCTTCCATGATACAGGTTTCCCCTGCTATCCGAAGGTAGAGTGTTCCATATGAAACCAAAATGTCGTAAAGCGAAGAAACAATTACCATTAATTTATATGGGAAAAATTTTTGAGCGTTCCCAGACCAAAAAATAACCTACCAAATCATACCAAATAACACAAACATATAGTAAAAGCAGGAGTGAATTGATAAATATACAGCCTATATAAAGTAGAAATATTGTATGTACGGTGCAGTTTCACTTATCAGAATTGGGAAGAAAGACAGTGAGCCAAAATCGATTTGAAGAAAAAGATCAGCATGTACATGCATGCGCACATACACGCCTACGCACGTACACGCCTACACACGTACATGCATATGCACACAACTGCCTGCACAAGGCTTCACGGTCATTATAGTCTTTCTCGGGGTAACACACGTATAAAACGGGAGTCTTTTTTTCGTAAAAGTGAAAATCCTCTTTGGTTAGTGAAAACGGGTACTGATGTAGGTCTTTCATAACAGCAATCTGTCGTAAAGCAAATGTTCGAGAAACAGGAGCCACCTGTATTGTGATTTTCGCTCCTTCAGAAATAGATGATGGTGTTATTTTCTCCATTGTGAAACAAGAATTGTTATTGCCTCAAAATGCTGAAAGATGAAGCAAATGGAGGTTGTTGACAACTCTCATCCCTTCTCTTCTCATTGCTCTCATAACTGCCCATCACCTCCTCTGGTTCCCCGCCTCCTTCTCTGTATTCCACTCTCCTTTTCCATCATAGTTCTTCTTCTTCACCCCTTTACCTCTTCCACCTATCACCTCCTAACCTCTTACTTCATTGTCCCACTCCATCCTCGCCACCCCCTCACCTATTCTCATCAATCTACTGCTATCTTGTATTGCTCTCCCTCATTCCACCTTGTATTCTGTCTTCTGCCCATTTCTTTCTAGTCCTTACCGTGGGTCTCTGGGTGAACCATCAACTGTTTATTTCCCTCCAAAGATGCTGCCTGATCTGCTGAACTGCTTCAGCATTTTGTGTGTGTTGCTCCAGAATATCAGCATCTGCAGAATCACTTGTGTCTTTGTTGCAGGCAGCTTCTTATGGCATTAATAGTGCCATTACCACAATCAAACAGGACTTATATATATTCCACAAATTTTCTTTCAAGTAAGTTTTATGAATTATCATTATATATTCTGCAATAAATGTGTTGCTGACATCTTATCCATCTCTGAGACCAACATCGGTAGGAAGGAGAGAAGATTCCATGTTGTGGGCCTTGCTTGTAACTCAGCCCCTTGGAGTAATAGAAGCTGAATTGTGTTACCTCAAAGCTGTGCACACCGAACTCCCTTGAAATGTCACACGCTTCTTCATCTGGGGGTGTTCATGATTATATGAAGTCATTGAGGTCCCAGTTCAACCATATTGCATCTTTTGAAAGGATCTTTGCCTATTGAAATTGTTACTCAGATTACTAAGGATTGAAATTCTGTATTTGAAGTGTCATCTGGGATGATTTAACCCAAATATGGTGGACAAATCCTCAAATGTTTCGAAAATTCAGGGAGGGCCTGTAAGCTATAGACATGAAAAGCTGATTATTTTTCAAGGTGTAAGGAAAGAGTTAAATTTGATACCACTTTGGGATATACTAAAATAAAATGGAACTTTGAAAGACAAAATGGAGTCAACTTGGAATGCGATAATGACCTTTTTTTCCCTTATTGCCCAATATTTTGTCTCTATTTTGAATGCACATCATTAAGATTAGATACCAGTGAAGAATGTTTTCCTCCTTACACACCTGCTGTCTCTATTTTTAACTGTTTGCATCCATGCAGAAACTTGCAAGAAATGAAAAGGGGTCTTGAAGGATGTAAAAAGGGCCAGTTTTCTTGTGCAAGGGAGGAACATTCTCTTAGACTGGGTCACGACTAGCGCTTGTGCAAAGAGTTGGAGATATAGAAGAGGAGAGGGAGAGTAGGAGAGAGAGATAGATATATTTTTGTTTCACACGAAGGTTTTGCTAGTGAAATAGCTCTGTCACAAAAGTCTCAATAATTCAAGAATTTATAGTTAAATTACACATTACTGATCAGAGGCTGTAAGCATGCACCTCTGTGGTTGAATTTGAAGGGCTTTTGGAACTGATGTTCCTACTTTCCCAGAAAGGTAGAAACATATCAAGGTATTCACTCTTCCTCTTGTCAGTGACTAGTTCATACACCAGTGTGCAGTGAAGAAGCAATACTGCCTAACCATGTTGAGATATCAGCCAAATAGGCCGATGATTCACAATCTGCGCTTGAAATAAATCGCTCAACAACTCTCCAAAGTTCTCATGATCATAGGCATAGGTGCCAAATTTATTTTACATGGACATAGGGAGCAATCCAGGAAAAAAGTCTAGTTTTATGACAGGTCATTTTCCAATGCTTGATGGACAAATTTAATGTTGGAGGTAGGCAAAGCTAACCAAGCAAAGTTGGTTGCAGCAAAGTTTCACTGGATTGGTTCCACAAATAGTTGGTTTGCCATACAAGGACTGAACATTCTCAGTCTATATTCAAGTGTTTAGAGAGTCAAGTGCTCAGAGTGAGAAGTTTGACCAAGCTCAACAGGTTAGATTCAGGGAGGATTTTTGTTCCAAGTGGAGCATTGGTCGTTATCTATTTAATTCAGTGAATGATTTCTAGGAACCATGGGAACATGAAGTTAGAGAAGGAATAAAGCACTGATGAAATTGGGCTGCCTTGATCAATAAGAAGATCAAAAGAACCAAGAACTATTATGCAGTTGTGTGAACTTTGTACATTCTTTGTACAAAAACATCTTACATTTACTGTATCACAATGAAGATATGAGCATCATTAGGAGCGGCACAAGACAAAACATGCAAATGCTTTTAATACTTGGAATGTTTACCATGAAGGAACACATTTAAAGAAATAACCCCCATTCAACAAGCAAACCTTATATGATCATCATGTCTTTATTTGCAACCGGTATAAAGACCATGTACAAAGTAGCTGCCTGGTGTCAGGTGGGCAAGGAGAGGGCAGATGATCCCATTTCCACCCACCGCACCCATCTACCTTGCTGAAAAACTGCAATATCAGTGAGGAAGACCTAAAGCAGACTAGTGAACACATCTTATGTCTCAGGTCCCACACACTCTGCAACATTCCCCAGCTATTGATCAGTCTGTGTCCAGGACGGCCTCTCCCCGTCTGTATTGCGTCCAGTTGCTCTTCGCTCTGGGCAGCAGAGTGGCTCAGTGGCATCATCGGCTTCTGTAGCAGCAAGCAGACAGTGCAGGACGAGAAGTAGCAGCAACACTCGAAGGTCCATCTCCACAGCTGGACAATAAGTCCGAGGTGCTACAAGGTTTTGCTTAGCAAAGTGGTTATCCTATCCCCAGAAGCATCCAAACAGCATGTAAACTAAAGTGCCCAGGTTAGAATTTTTTAAAACTTTTTTCCCCTTAAAAATGTTTCTCCGTCCCATCTAGGACTTGACATGATTTATTTCTGATTGTGAAAAACTTTGCACACAATTGAAACAGGCAATTCCAAACATTGACACAGAATAAAATGTAAAATAAAATAACAGAATGCATAATGTAATGCTAAAGTTACTGAGAAGATGAGTACAGTAGACAGGTGAGGTGGAAAGCGAAATAGATTGGAAGATCAAGGGATCATCTTTATTATGCAAGAAGTGTGTTCCAAATCTTATAACATAGAAGTCAAAGCTGCCCTTCGGGTTGTTAGCGGAACTTTACTAACTTTTATATTTTCAGCCTGCTGTGAGGGGTGAAGAGAGAATAACAAAGAGTTGAAAGAAACTTTTACTACTTCCGGTCAAGATGGCTCCAGCAAACAATGATTCCCCAGGCGACATTTTCCAGATTGTCAATCATTGCAGTTTTTCTAAGTCTTCTACTTAGTCTTTTTATCTTAGTTTTGTTTTTGAATCTGTTGGAGCCAGTGACTTACAGTCTGTAGTTTGATCAAGTGAATAGTGTTCTGCCGTCCCTGAGAAAACTCCAGTAGAGAAATGTGAGCACGAACTACCACGAGGAGAAGCTCAGAGACGGGACGCGGGGTTGTGATCGGCTACATTTCTCGTCAATTAAAGCATCTAGAAAAATCAAAACATCAAGGCGAATGCGGAGGAGAGTGAGTGGTTCTTGGAGAAGCTGCTGGTATGAGTCGCTGCCGCCAGAGGGGACCGCTGGGTCCCAATGTTCTCTGAGATTTATCAAAATTCTGAGATTTACCGATTGGACTATAGTTCATATTGGCCTCTCTTAGTGCTATGTTTTTTCCTCGTGTTTTCTCCCATTCTTTCTGGTTGCAGATTAGAGGACTGAGGTTTGGTGATCTGTTAGCTTTTGTGCAAGGGAGAAGTGGGGTGCTTGGGGTTTGTGAATTTTTGTTTCTTTTTTCATTTCGTGCAGGGGCAATTGATGTCTTTATTTCAACTACTTGTTTGATTGTATGTATTCTATGGCTATCTGGGGGAAAGACTTATTTCTGAGTTGTATTCTGCACACTTACTTTGATGATAAAATGAACCTTTGACGTTTGACATTGGCTGATTTCCCAAGTTATTGAGAAGTATGGACAGTGTGGTGGCTAGTTTCCATGATAAACTGGGCTATAAACTCTGTAATTTATTGAGATCATGGACAAAGCAGAGCAAAAGAACAGAGAGGATGCTTCCCATGGTGCATCTGTAATGATAGTTGAGGCTTATTGGGGACATTAAAAAATTCCTCAGCATTCAGAAGAAGCAAATGTATGTTTGCACTTTCCTGGCAATTGGTGATATTAACAGCCAGGAACTCAAAGCTCTCCATCATCTCCACTTCAGCATTACAGGGCACATAGTCCATCCCACATCATGAAGTCAATGACCAGATCACTGGTTTTACTGATATTCAGGAAAAAGGTATTTTATTGACACCATACTCCCTCTCCTTTCAGTACTGTGTCTTGTGGTTATTTGATATCCAGCCCCCAAGAATGATGTAAGCCATCTCCCTAACACTGTATGCATTAAACTTATAGGCAAACATCCCATTGGTATTTTTGATTATTTTGTGTGTTTACTACATTTCAGTATGAATCAACCTCTCAATGTTTTGTGATGGATGTTTCCAGTTTCTACAATTTTAATAATACCCCTTTTTCTTTAGGCCAACTGGAGTATCTTCAAAGTTACATTTACTAAATTTATCTTCTACAATTTTGCTCAATTTGTCAATAGCCCTTTCCATATTATGATCTTATTTCAACAATTTGCTAACCACTGATCATTGTTTTGTTAAAAAAATTCAAATGTGTCATTCACCATCATGTTCTTCAAGTCACCATAACAAACAGTTGAGTTACAATCCTGGATTGCTGGGGGACAGAAAGTTTGTGATGACCCCATGTCACAACCAGGAGTCATTTTCAAGAGATTTTTTTTCTGTTACTATGTGGGTTATATTTTCTGCGTTGTCTCATGGGTATGCAGTATTTCTTGAATTGTTTACCTTTTATATCTAATTGTCTTTGGACTTGCTCTGGTTTTTAATTTGTGTTACAGGTGTCCCATGGGGATTGTTAAGCTCTCTTTGTATTTATCACTTTTATTCAATTTGGGATAATATAATGAGCATGGTATTTTCAATGTCTTGCATTCCTACATGCTCCAGAGTGTATTTCAGGGGGCATACCAACCCCTCTTTGTTCATTTGTTGTGGTTCCTTGTCTGATGAAACAAAGACCGTGTTCTTCAGTGTATTGTCAGCGATTTCAGTTCTTCAGGACTCTGTATAGTTTGCCTGATGTCTTGTTAGCTTTGCTGGTTAATATCTGTAATAAATCTTCAATTTTGTTTGAGTTGCCGAAGTTTTTGTGATTCCTTCACTTGAGTTCGCTAGTGACCCTTACAGCCAGACTTTATGTTTCAATTGCCACCTTGGTTACACTGAACCTTATTACTGTGGCTTTCATTTGTGAACATTGTCACCACAGCAATGTCTCCACAAGGGCAGTTCACACAATGTGGGAGCCAATCGCCTACACTAGGATTATTCTGAGAGCTTATCCTATCAATTAGCTTGTTTGTCAGAGAAATTTGGATAAACCTCATCAACTATAGTATAATATTAATTGAAGACACATGAAACAGCTTTTAGTTTGTTCCAAACATAACAATGCAAATAAAATATAAAATGGAAATACTAAATGTACCCTAGACATGAAAGTTGACAAGCTTTTATGAATGTGGGTCCTCCAGCTGTATGGCAAGTGTAAAGGAGTCATGAAAGAACTTTGCTGAATCCAATGGGAGATGTGTGGATCTGATATTTATTATATTTCCCAGCATCCATGCTGTTGTTTCTTCAATAAAATGAAGGTATATCCAATGCTGGAAAGTGTTGTGGGTGAACTCTGCCCACATCAAATGATTGCACCACTCAGCTGGTCTTTCTGAGGCCAGGCATCTTAGTGAGCCATATCCTGGTTCACCTGCTCCATCTGGCCATTGGGCTCCGTGTGAAAAGAGATGGAAAGCCTCATTGTTGCCGCAGTCAGCATACAGAATGCCCTCTAAAAATATGCTGCACATAGAGGACCATGGCCTGACACAATGTCCACTGGAAATCGGTGGATCCTGAAGACACGGTGCAGGTCAATTTCGGCCGTCTCCACCGCAGATGGTAGTTTGTCCAAGGTAATGAATTTGCAGGCCTTCAAAAAACGATCAACAATTACCCTGATGGCAGTCTACTCCTTGGAAGGTAGAAGACCATGGAGATGTGTGCCCATGATCTGTCCGGAACCGGCAGAGGGTGAAGGAGCCCTGGAGGCTGGATGTAGTGCTCCTTGTTGCAGGCGAACACCTCACATGCCTGCGGGTATTGCCGGACCACTCTTGCTACTCCAGGCCACCAATATCTTATCTTAATGAACTCGAGGGTCCTGGTGGTCATGGCTGAGCAGTCATTCTTGAGGCCTGTCCCCATTGAAGTACCTGAGACCTGATGGAACTTGAGATGAACAGATGACCCAGAGGACTGATCTTGGGAATCTCCCCTCTGCTCCTTGGCCTTGAGAACAAGTACATCGCTTCCCCAGCAAATTGGTCCTATCACCTTAGCTTGGGGAAAAATGGTGATGGGTCTCTCCTTCCTTTTGTATTTGTCAAACTGATGAGACAAAGCATCTGGTTTCTGATTCTTTTACCCAGTCAATAGGTCAGGGCAAAATTGAAACGGCTAAAGAAAGGAAACCTTCTGGCCTACCTGGAATTCAGTCATTTGGCCTCCTAAATATAAGCTATGTTCTTGTGGTCTGTCCGTACAATAAAAAGGTTTTTGGCCCCCTCAAGCCTGTGACTCCATTCCTCCAAAGACAACTTGACCGAGAGCAACTCGTTGTTTCCAGTGTCGCTGTTCACCTCTGGCAGAGATAGCTGCCTGGAGACGAACACACTTGGGTGCATTTTATTGTCCAAAGGTGTCTGTTGAGACAACAATGCACCCACTCCGATCTATGAGGTGTCTGCTTCCATGATAAAGGGAAGGTCAGGATTAGGTGGAACCAAAATGGGAGCAGTCATGAACTGCTGTTTGAGCTCTGTGAGAGCAGACTCCACTTTGGTAGTCCAAACAAAAGGATCTTTATCACGCAAGAAGAGCGTTCCTAATCTTATAACAAAGAAATCAAAGCTGCCCTTCAGGCTGTTAGTGGAACTTTGCAAACTTTAATATTTTCTGCCTGATGTGAGGGATGAAGAGAGAATAACAGGGAGTCAGATACTTTTAGTAAAAGAAGATACTTTTACTACTTCCAGTCAAGATGGCACCTTCGAACAACGATTCCCTGGGTGACATTTTCCAGATAGTCAATCAATATAGCTTTTCTATGCCTTCTACTTGTTCTTTTTATCTTTGTTTTGTTTTTGAATCTGATGGAGCCAGTGACTTACAATATCTGTACAAACTGGGACAGAGTTGGGTATTGCAACAATTGAAAAGATTTCTGTCCATTGGAGATTTTAAACACAAGAATTATAGTTAATCTGGCTGTATACCAAATGTCACCAGGAATAGTTCAATTTAAGTTGTAAACTATGTTTAACCAATGACGAATCGTTCCACCAATTAGGGAGAAATGCAAATTTCAGTCCAAAACTGCTGGCTGATTCTTATGTCTGATTATTTGGTATTATTCAGGTATGACTTGCAGAGGGTTATTTCAAGAGCAAAAAGACAATTCTGAGTGAGGTTGGAAGTGACATTGGATGTACGTCAATTTTGGCAGGGTTTGCAAGACATTGCTTGCTACAAAGCAAAACTGAACAGCATGAATGACAGCGATGCTCCACCACCAGATGAGCTCATAGATGAGCTTCTATGCCCGCTTTGAAAGGAAGAATATAATTACAGTGGTGAAGATTGCTGTGACCCTGTGATCTTTGTCTCGGAGATTATTGCCCAGTAGCCCTCACATCGACAGTGCTGAAATGCTTTGAGAGGTTGGTCATGACTAGATTGAACTCCTGCCACAGCAAGGAACTGGACCCACAGCATGGCATGAAGTGATTGAGAGTACACAACTCCCCCCCCCCCCGGATAGGACGCCAGTCTATCGCGAGGTTAACCCCCAGCATTTTGCCGGTACCCATTTTCAGCTGGGTGGACTGGAGCAATATGTGGTTAAGTGCCTTGCTACACAACACCCTTGGCTGGGGCTTGAACTCACGACCTTCATATCGTTAGTCCAACACCTTGGCCACGCACCACACTTATTGACTATAGCTTAACATTTAACATTCCCACAGCCCTGATCAATAAGCTACCGACCTTGCACCTCTGTACCTCCCTCTGCAATTGGATCCTCGACTTCCTAACTGGAAGACCACAATCTGTGCGGATTGGTGATAATATCTCCTCCTCGCTGACGATCAATATTGGCACATCTTAGCCCACTGCTCTACTCTCTCCATACCCATGACTGAGTGGCCAGGCATAGCTCAAATATCATCTATAAATTTGCTGATGATACAACCATTGTTGGTAGAGGAACAGAAGCCTGAAGGCAAACACTCAGTGATTCAGGAACAGCTTCTCCTCTCTGCCATCCGATTTCTAAATGGACATTGAATACTGACTCACTTTTTAAAAATTATATATTATTTCTGTTTTTGCACTATTTTAATCTAAACAATATATG
The DNA here is from genome assembly GCF_030144855.1 of Hypanus sabinus. Taxonomy (NCBI): domain Eukaryota; kingdom Metazoa; phylum Chordata; class Chondrichthyes; order Myliobatiformes; family Dasyatidae; genus Hypanus; species Hypanus sabinus. The sequence continues at coordinate 25,329,245 of NC_082719.1, forward strand.
TGTGTGTATGTGTGTGTGTGTGTGTGTGTGTGTGTGTGTGTGTGTGTGTGCGCGTGTGTGTGCATATATATGTGTGTATATATATATACACACACACACTTAGTATAATTGACTGATATATTTATTCATTTTTTCTTTCTATATCATTATGTTTTGCATTGAACTGCTGCTGCTAAAATGACAAATTTCATAACACATACCAATGATAATAAACCTGATTCTGATTCTGAACTTGCCCTGTTACAAGTTGCCTCTGAATTCAACTCTCACTTCAATTACACATTGAAGCAAGGAGGCGATTAAGTATACACTGGTGTTTGAAGTTCACTGTAACAGAAACATCTTTGTATTGTGCAAAGGCATTGAAAATTCAACTGGAAATGTCTGGTATCACCAGTAAGAAAGATTCGATGTTTCTCCCTCAACTGCACCAAAACAGTAGCCAGTCCTGCTGTAGTGTCTCAGCCCAAAACGCCTACTCTCGATGCCTTTCCAGGTCTGCAGAGATCCTCCAGCATTTTGTGTGTATTACTTTGGTTTTCCAGCATCTGTAGAACCTCTTGTGCTTAGCTTGTTCTTTTAAATGTAAGACAGGACAAAAAGGCATCGAGGCAAGTTCTGGCAAATAAAAGTTAAAGCACATTGTAACAAACTGATTCCGTGTTGGTTGATTTACATCAGTGAATCCATGCAATAGCATCAATATTCACTCACCCGTTCGAGAGCATTTTGTTAGATTGATCATGTTTACTACAGCATCAATATTGCTGTTTGCTGTAGCACAGATGTTACGTTGCTGGTAATATTTTCCTTGCACATGATGAAGGATGCTTTGCAGTGCAGCACATCTGCCAACACTGCTGATGAACCTGGACTTGATCCCAATGGAACTGCACTTTGAAAAGTCTTTGATGGTGCCAGAGCATTTTGCAGACCCTGGCTACTACCTCCAGTTCGTCCATGAAACAGCTGCTTCTTCTTTTCTTCTCACGTCACTCGTGTCCTGTCGACAGCTGCAGCTCAAACTACGGTTCTCCACTGGTGGTGGGTTCCCATTCTCAGACTCATCGTGTGGCCTGGTGTTTCAATATCTCCAGGGGTGTCCTGGTAGATTCGTGCCTTGAGCCCCTTGGCTGATCCACTTCCTAACCGGTGTTACCAACTGAAGCTTTGCGGAGATTGAAACATTGGGGCAGCAGGCAGTGTGTGCTGCTGTCAGAAGAAGGCCCCTGCATTTGAGTGATCCCTCCCTCGCTCTCTCTCTCTTTTGATGGTGAATGAGAGCATATCAGCCCTCAAGTTGCAGGACTTGGCCAAGCGACACATCAGATTGTAACAGCAAAAAAAGAATGAGCTGTTGGTCTCCTGTCTCATTTGTTGCAGGGCCGTATTCTCTCTCCCTCGCTAATGAGAGAGACAGCCTGTCTGAGATGTCGAAGTGTTGGGATGCAGAGTATCTTTTTGATCACAGTCTCCTTGGGGGCTTTGCTATTGCTTGCATGGTGGGTGGGGGGGGGGGTCGATGCTTTTGCTAGAGGAAGTAGGGGATGGTGAGGGGGGAGAGTTAATGCTCTTGTTGCTGCTCGTGTTTGGAAGGGAGGAGGGTTGGCTTTGAGGCTGCATGTTTCTGATTGTGGATGGCAATGGACCACAATACATGTCAATAGAATTCAGGCCGTTCATGAAGAAAAATGGTATCAGATATTTCCAATAAGCTCCTCACCACCCAACAATGAATGGGTTAGCTGAAATGTTTATCCAAACCTTCAATTAGTCCATTAAAGTGATGGACAAGGAGGTCATTTCCCTACAGCACAAGGTGGATGACTTCCTTTTTTCCTCTGTTCATGCAATGACAGATCAAACACATGCAATGCTGTTTATGAACAGGAATCTGAGATCTTGCATAGACCTCCTGAAACCAAATCTACGGAGTAAAGTGCAGAATAAACAGTTCAGTCAGTTGCCAAGCGAAGCAGCAAGAAGCTTCAAGGTTGGGCAGGAAGTCCTAGCGCATGATTACTGAGAAAACAAGTGAACACCCGGTAGGATGGTGACAAGAACTGGACCACCGAAGTACACACGTGGACCAGATATTGGATGCTCAACCAAATAACACCCCAGATTCAGTGGACACATTACAGTCACCAGACTTACCTCTCAGTGATGATGTCACTGACACCGGCAACCAAGAACATTGTTTTAGACAAGACACCTGATGCCACTCCACAGGTCCAGAGGCACTGTCCAGAGCACCACACAAAACACTGAACCTTTAGAACGGTGAAGTTATGGACTGTTAATGTGAAAACATCTCTTCTTGGAATATGGGTGCATGAAAGGGAAAATGAATGCTTTGTACATATACAGTTTTATGTTGCATTAATCTAAAGGGGGAGGAAGCGTAATATATGGATCTATTGCTTTTAGATCAATGACTCCCCTTAGCTCTACATATTGATCTGTTGTTTGCACATGTGCATTGTCTCTCTGGCTCTTTTTGCAATATGAATACACCAGTTAAAGCCATCTCCAGCGTGCATGCTTTATTTAATTAATATGCATTTGCCCAGACACAACAAAAACTGCCTAAGGCATCTTCTGGAACAGGCTACCTGCCTTCAAGAACATATATGCAGAAGGCTACTGAATAAAGGGCAGCAGTCTCATGTAGGATCCCACCCAACCAGCTCATGGACTGTTTGTCTCATTCCCATCAGCGAGGAGGATAAATAGCATCCACACCCGGACCATCAGATTGAAGAACAGTTACTTTCCCCAAGCAGTAAGGCTGATCAACACCTCGACCAACTACCCCACCCCTCCCCCCCCACCACTACTTTATCATTTCCAGTCACCTTATGTACAGGCACTCCTGTGCCTAACATCACTTTATGTATATACTATCAGTCTATGTATATAAGCTCTTTTAGGTATTTATATTTAATGTGTTTTATTATTGTCTTTTTTATTGCATTTTTTTGTGCTGCATCAGATCCGGAGCAATAATTATCTTCTTCCCTTCTACACTTGTGTACTGGAAATAACAATAAACAATCTTCAGTTTTGAATCATTACTTGAATCACTAGAGGTCACTGTAGTCTTGGTTTCCTGTCTGTTCTGGACTTCCACTGAATTCAGCTGGAGGCGCTGCTTTGGATTATTCGCCTATATTGGGCACTTCTCCTTTTGGTTTCTCACTTGTTCAGTTAATTCACATAATTGTCCTTTAGCTTTTTCCTGTTGTGTTCATACTGACTTGGTGATTTGTCAGAATTTGTCATAAGTCATGACTCTATTGCACATCTTTTCCTGTTTCGTTTGTTCAGTTAACAATATCTGTTCTTTCAGCTCTTCACAGTCTTTATCATGCTGACTTTATAACTGAACACCTTCTCTCTTTCTTAACTGTGGTAAGACTGTTAACGTCCACCCAGTTTTCTTCATTCCCTCAATCATTCTCTGGATCCCACCCTTTGCCCTTTTAACATCACCTAGCAGCCAGATACCATTAGAACGAGCACTGATGGTACATTTCATCCTGATTTCTTCTGTCATCTTGTCCAGCTGGAGTACTTTGTTTAGATAAGAAATCAAACCCTCAATCATCTGTTCACACATACCAACTGAAGGTTCAGTTCCTCTTTTTCTGTGGGAGGTTTCTTCTCTAATTGAGGCATGGCTTTGAATTTCCACCCACTAGAGGTACACCACAAGTGTTTGCTTACTGAGTGCCTTTAGCCCAATTCAATAGCGTGGACAATTGAAATTCATATGGACCAGGCACAGCCAAATCATCAAATTAGCTTACCAGTGCTGCTTAAAAAAGAGAAGAGTAGATAGTCCCATTTTTTAACTGAACTCTTATACTTTAGTGGCATATTGAGGTAATATCTGTGTGCTTCTCTGATGATTTGGAAAAGGAGAATGTCTTACTGTTTGTAGAATGTGCGCATTAGAACTTTCTGACTTGCCTTAATCCTCTGAACAATCCTATTTGTGATACCAAGATGTCAGATCTCAGGGCAATGCTGTGCAGAAGTTCGTTTGAAATCAAGAAAGAGTAAATCTTATGGGCAAACTATTTTATTAGATGTTCATCACAGTAGGGGTCAGATGATTTCAGCTTGTGTCAGCAAGTGCTGCAACAAAAATGAAGAAATGTCCTCACTTTCTCCCTTATTACTGTAAGCTGGGCGAAAATGGTTAGAAAACAGCCTAGGAAAAGGTATTGTCTGTATTACACTTCAGCTTTGCCGGAAAGAAATGACTGAAGCCCAGAGCCATACGTACCACAAGGTACTAAACGTTTCCATACAAGCAGGTGATTATATAAACCTATAGGCAAGTGTGTAGTATGTTAAAGCAGAAGAAATAAATCCAAAGGAAAACAACAATCTGGATGCTAGTTTCTCTTCTTCTGGAGTGGCAGTGGTAGAGTGGGACTCCTCCAGTGGCTCATTTACACCAGCACCACCCACAACAGCAAACAGACAGCACAGAGCGAGAAGCAGCAGTAAATCCTGAGCCTCCTTCTCCATGACAAAGTAATGCTTCAGAGAGGTTAGAAAATTAAGGTTAACAAAGCTTGTATTTTGACCCAGAAGCACCCAAGCATCTTGTCACGTAGGTAAGAAATCTTAATTTCCTCAATTAAACTGCACAGTAAAATATGCACACTTTCAGGAATGTTATGCCTTTTAAATGATCCTCAAGAAAAGCCCCAGCTTGTATAACATTTCAGCAATGGCATGTCTTGTGATTCCTCAGTTCTTGAGCAATTAGAGATGGATAAAAAAGCACAAGTCCTGTTTACTCAGCCACTGATGCCAGGCAGACAATCCCTGATACTGCCTAGGGCAGGGGTGGGCAAACTTTTTGACTTGTGGGCCACAAAGGGTTCTAAAATTTGACAGGGGGGCCTGACCAGGAGCAGATGGACGGAGTGTTTTGGTAATACACCTCATAAGAGAAAATAAAATATCATGGGATATGTAGAAAACATGTGCTTTAATTTCAATTGAAAATGGACAAATGCATTACAACAAAATATCTGTCTTTGAAGTCCCATGGTATTTAGCTATTTATTGAAATGACTTTTAAAACACTGAAAATTAAATAAATAAAATACAGCTTTTTTAAATAGTAACAGTTATTATTTTAAAGCACTGAAAATTCTGTTATCCTTCAAGATATTATCATCATCACTCTCCTCCTGACTGTCTTTATTTCAAAAACGGTAGGAGATGCAGGTCTACTTGTCCTGCTCCTTCTTATTCAATTGTCCCCTGTGCCAAAACTCAACAACAACCAGCACAAAGACAGAACAGTGACAGCGCGCCAGTATGTGGAGCGCATTATTTGATCTGGAGCACATTTTTTATTTTGAGACCGTACGTGCACCTGCGCACTACTCATGTCCATTACTTAACAGAAATGACATGTAACATGTAAGGCTTATTGAAAAAAATATTTTCAAATGCATTTTTTACATAACACAATGAAGAAACTTATTTTTAATTTCAGTGGGAACAGTGTTGTTGGTCTCCCTTTTTAGCCAGCGCATCAATGTCTGGATTTAGTTTTGTTGTGGCGATTCTCAGGATGGATCCGAGGTGTTGGTCAGTTAACTTGGATCTGTGGCTGGCTTTGTTGATGTTCATGACGCTGAACGCCTGTTCACACAAATAGGTCAAGCCAAAAAAAGAGTAAAGCGCAAATGTGGAGTAATACGCTGCACCTCAACAAAGGTCAATGTACATAGAGTGCGTCATCTATTGGGAAAATGCCAGAATTGCAGGGAAAAAACGTTAACAAGGTTTATTAATATAATTTCATCAAGTTCTGCGGGCTGGATTAAAAAGCTTAACGGGCCGCATATGGCCCGCGGGCCGTAGTTTGCTCATGCCTGGCCTAGGGTCACCTGTCTTGTAGAGACACTGCCCAGAGATAGGCAATTGCAAACCACTTCTGTAGTAAAATTTGCCAAGATCAATCATGGGCAGCATAGCACGTCATGATGATGTTGTTGTTGATGATGATGATGGTGATGACAATAATGTTGATGATGGTGATGATGATGATGAAGATGAAGATAATGATGATGATAGCAACAATGATGATGATGGCAATGATGACGACGATGGCGATGATGATGATGGCAATGATGACAATAATGAAAAGTGTAGAGCCAGTTGTTCCCACAACCCCATGAATGTAAACAAAAAATGTCATCTGCCAATCTCACAAGGAGGTCTTGAGGCTAAGGTCTTGGAACTCATTGATCAATTTTGAGGGGTTGATGGTATTGAATGCTGAGTTGTAGTTGATAAAGAGCATCCTGATGTATGCACCTTTACTCTTCAGATGTTCCAGGGTTGAGTGAAGAGCCTATGCGATGGCATCCACCATGGACCTGTTGCTCCGGTAGATCAATTGGAGTGGATATAAGTCACTTCTCAGCCAGGAGTTGTTATCTTTCATCACCAATCTCTCAAATCAGTTAATCACCGTGGAAGTAAGTGTTACTGAATGATAGTCATTGAGGCAGTTCACCACACTCTTTCTGGGCCTCTGACTTCAAACTGATGTATAACTGAACCCCGCTTGAAGCAGGTGAATACCACACACTGTCAAAGCGAGAGGTTAGAGATCACAGTGAACACACCAGCCAGTTGATTAGCACAGGTCTTTAATACTTAGCAAGGGATCCCATCTGGGCTGGATGCGTTTCATGTGTTCAACTTCCTGAAAAAGCTGCTTGCACATCAGCTTCAAAGAGTACAATCACAGGATCATCAGAGGATGTGGAGTTTGCAATGGTTCCTTCATGTTTTGATAGTCAAAGTGAGCATAGAAGGCATGAAACTCATCTGGAAGCGAAACCCTGCTGTCTCCTATGTCACTTGATTTGATATTTGTACGATATGAAACTCACTTACAAGACTCGCTTGTTTAATGGTTCCCATTCTCTCACAGATCGTGTTCTCACTGCTAAAGCATTAACTCTGTTTCTCTCTGCATGCATGTTGCTTTCTGAGTATTTCACACACAGCAGCATCTGAGACTCGCTCCGTTTGCCAAAGTTGGTGATAGTGAGTTCTGGCCGGAAAAATGTATGAACGATGTACCTATGTAAAACACACTAGAGAAAGCTATAGTGAGTGAGTAATACTGAGATTCAGTGTGTATATATGTAGAGTTGAGGAGTAGGGCTTAGGGGACAAAGTATTATGTGACTAAACACCCAGAGATGGCCCTATTGCCTAGTCTCTGTTCTTTCAAATTTCTCCTGTCCTTTGATATTCAATTGGCCATCTTAAATAGGATCCATGAATTCTCATTCTGATCTCTTATTTTACACCACATTCATTAAACCTGGTCCAACCACATCAATGTCATAGCCAAGGAAGCTCACCCATGCCTCTATTTCCCCAGGAAGCAAAAGAGCTTTGACATGTCCCCATCAACACTTAACAATTTGTATTGATACTCTATAAAAAGCACCTGGTCTGGATGTGTAGTGGCTTAATGTGGCAACTGCTCTACATATGACTGCAAGAAACTGAAGGGAGCTGTGGACACAGCTTAACACATCACAGAAACCAGCCTCTCTTCTATGGACTCTGTCCAAACTTCTCACTGTCTCAGCAAAGCATGCAGCCTAACCAAAAGCCCCGCCTACCCTGGACTTTCCCTCTTGTCCTGCCTTTCATCGGGCAGAAGATATAAAAACCTGAAAGCTCAGACCATCAGGTTCAAGGACAGCTTCTATCCTGGAGTATTAAATAGTTCCCAAACACCATCAGAAGGACTATTGACCTCACAATCTACCATGTTATGAGCTTGCTTCTTATCGTTATACCTGCACTGCACTTCCTCTGCAGTTGCTACATGTTATTCTGATCTGTAATTGTTTCACCTTGTTCGATCTCAATGCACTGAGTAACGATCTGATCTGAACAAGCAGTATAGAAGACAAGCATCTCAGTTCAGGTCATAGTAATAAACAATTCCAATTACAATTAAACTAAGTATTCTGATAATACTGAAAGACTCCAGACATCCATCTGCCAGCCCTTCCTATCTGATACAATATGCAGCTTGGTTGTCTGCCAAGAGTTTCAGCTCGTGAGGCAGACAGGATTAATGTTCACTGGGCTGAGTTCCTCCTTCAGTATTCACTTCACTGACTACTGTAAGAAGGGAAAATAGGGGTAGATATGCTCCAGTCTTGCTCTCACCAGAATTATTCACTGGGCCAGACATATTCTTCCTCATCAGTAACCCTATTCACTAGTGCGTGCAAACAGGGTTGACTGTTTACAATCTGCTGCTCAGCACTTGAGGAGTGCAATTTTTTCTATGCCATTCCTTGTAAAATAGCTTGCTTTCCCTACAGTTGTAATCTCTGTCCTGGCTAATGAACACCATGCATCCTCAATGCCATGTGAACAATCCTGTATGCCACCTTTAAGGGTTTTTGAACTTGTGCACCAAACATCGCTTTGCCCCACAATACTGTCTAGGGCCCTACCATTCATGGTGTACATCCGACCTTGATGAGACTCCGCAAAATACATCACCTCACACTTATCAGGGTTGGATTTCATCTGCACCACCCTCACCCTACTCAATTTCCCAGCTGATCAATATCATTCTATTGTCTAATAACACCTTCCCCATCAACGGCAACATCAGCTTTTGTGTCATCTGCAAACTTGGTTGTGCACAGTATGTAAGTAACAGTAAAGAGTCCCCGCATTGATCCCTGTGTTTCACCCTGGTTGCAGGCTTCCAAACACAGTAGCAACTCTACATCATCATCCTCTACCTCCGATTGCCAAACCTGCTTTGAATTCGGATTGGATTGCATAGACTCCAACCTTCTGGACCAGCTTTTCTGTGCATTAGGCACATCAGTGGCACTGCTTTCATCAATATATTGAGTTACTTCTTCAAAAACACACTTTATCAGTCAGCATGTCCCACCGACAAATGCATGCTGACTACTCCTTATTTATCCTTGACATTCCAAATGTAGATTAATCCTGTCCTTCAGAATGTTTAAATAATTTCCCTATCACAGATGTAAGATTAATTGGCTTACAATTACTTGGTTTATAATTACTTGGTTTATTCATGCTGGCCTTCCTGAAAGAACTACCTTGCTCGCTGTCATTCAGACAGACATCTGGCACTTCACCTGTGGCCAGTGATTTAAATTTCTCTGCTGGGGCCCTGGCAACCTCATTCCTTTCCTGCATATATACTGTATGTCTCCTTTGGTCCTGGGGCTTTACTCATCTTGCCACCTACCCTGCTAACACATATTGTAGCCGCAAACTCTCACAAGTCAATGCCGCAGCTGGCCACTGCCCGGGTTGTTATCCTTGTATAACATGCCCTCCAATCAATCCAATAATCATCTCCCGAAAAGTCAGAGAACTGTATTTGATCCATTATTGGCAACTAGCAAAACAAACAATCTTGTACCGATGAAACTTAAGCATAATTAAGCATAACTAAATGGTCAACAAAAGATATGGCATTCGTTGGTCCACGGCTCCAAACGGCCTGGAACAAAGCATGACTATGTAACGTATTCCCTTTGCTTTTACCACTCCGTTGCTCAGATGACTAGTTACCTTCATACACATAATAAACACGCAACACTGGATGCGATGCAGATCGAGAACAGATACATGGCTTCTACACATAGGAGGGGTGATGATAAGTTCATGGCCTAAGGTAGAAAGGAGTCAATTTTAGAAAACCTAGCACATTTATTTTTCAACTTAGTCCCCTCCTACATTTACACACTTAGTCCAGCGGTCATGGAGCATACGGATCCCTTCTTTGTACAAGTCGGCATCTTGGACCTCCAAAAGTGGTCCACAGCTGGGGTGATTGAGAAGTTCGTGGCCTAAGGTAGAAGGAGATGAGTTATTAACTTCAAACTTTCTGCATTTTCACTCAGTGTTGAGCTGCACGTGCATGTAACGAGATCTATATAACTTCACCTCCTTCTACCTTAGGGCACAAACTTATCAATCAGCCCTCGTATATTACCTCCCTTTTTATTTAATCTTAACATGTTTTTGAACTTCACTGTCCTAACTGAAACCTCCAACTACAATGCTTTTCTCCTTTGAAAGTACTGATGAAACTTTTCACGTAAGACCTCTTCCGTAGCCTTTTGGCTGTATATACAGATTTTTCAAAAATGTGGAAATTGTGGCCTCTGTTGGAGCCATAACTGTGCATCTACGAAGACTCAGAACAAATTAGCAAGGAAAAACTACTTAGCTCTTTCAATTGATCCTGCTAATCAGAGACATTGTATCTGTGAGTAAACTTCAAGCATGTACCTTTACCTATGTTCAATTAAAATATCAGTTACAGTTGCAAAATTTCAAGCAACCTCCACATATAGAAATCTCATCACTTTATTCCCGAAAGGCTTGTCCCTTGTTCCCAGATTCACAAACCAGCAGAAATGGCTTCTGTCAATCTGCTCGTTGGGCCTAAATTTCAGTCTAAAAGTTCAGTTAAATCACCTTTTAACCATAAAGTCATAGGGTTACACTGCACGGAGACAGTCCTTTGGTCCAACTTTTCTATGCAAACCAGGTTGCCTACCTGAGCTAATCCCATTTGCCTTTGTCTGGTCAATATCACTTTAAATCTTCCTTAGAAACATAGAAAACCGACAGCACAATACAGGCCCTTCGGGCCACAAAGCTGTGCTGAACATGTCCTTGCCCTAGAACTACCTAGGCTTACCTATAGCCCTCTATTTTTCTAAGCTCCATGTACCCATCCAGGAATTTCTTAAAAGACCCTGTTGTTTCCGCCTCCTCCACCGTCACCGTCTGCCCATTATACGCACTCACCACTCTCTGTGTAAAAAACTTACCCCTGACATCTCCTCTGTACCTGCTTCCAAGCACCTTAAAACAATGCCCTCTTGTGCTAGCCATTTTAGACCTGGGACAAAGCCATTGACTATCCACACAATCAATGCCTCTCAACATCTTATACAACCTCTGTCAGGTCACCTCTCATCCTTCCTAATCATATTTGCCCAAATGACAAACTTTGTAACTGTACTCACTTCTGCCATTTCTTCTGGCAGTTTGTTCCACCATCCTGTGTGTGTAAACTTTCCCCTCTATGCCCTCTAATTTAAACTTTCCCCTCTATGCCCTCTAATGTAAACTTTCCCCTCTATGCCCTCTAATTTAAACTTTCCCCTCTATGCCCTCTAATTTAAACTTTCCCCTCTATGCCCTCTAATGTAAACTTTCCCCTCTATGCCCTCTAATTTTAGGCTACTCCTACCCTGGGAAGCAGACTGTGCCCATGCACCTCTTGACTGACTGAATCCTGCTTCATCCAGAATGAACTTGTGACAATAAAGGTCACAGGAAAAAAAAGATTGCTATATTTTTTAAAAGTAAGAATAAAATCTAAATAGTTCCAGTGCATGTATATTCTTGTCCAGTTGTTTTTTTCATGAAAGTCACATTTTATGTGGTTGTACTAATGACTGGTTCTACAGTGTGAGCAGGAAGAATGTCAGAAGTAGCTGATCTGTATCTCTCTGAAACGATGAGAACAGAACACTGTACATGCAGAACTTCAGCTGAAGAAAACCATAAACTTCGTCATTAGTACTCGCTATATCTGGGACTTGGTTTTCTATGTTCCACATAAAGGAGCCCGCTTTCGACAGGAATCTTGTTGCAAAAAATTGTCACTAAATGCACAGCAGGGAGAAAGAATTATTTGACAGGTGGCAAATGCAAGAGATTCTGCAGATACTGGAAATACAGCATATAACACACAAAAAATTCTTGAGGAACTTGGCCGGTCAGGCAACATCTTTCCAATCAGCCTCGGCCTGAAATGCCAGCTCTTTATTTCTTTCCGTAGATGCTGCCTGACCTTCTGAGTTCCTCCAGCATTTTGTGTTTAATGAGTCTTTGATGTTGGGCCTGCCACAAACAGCTTCTTGGGTTCAGTGCTGCCAGTTACTCCTACAGCAAATCTTACATAATTTGTACTGCCTGGTGTGATGCTATGATCTCATTGCAGCCTGAACTATGGGTACCATCTCAATCTCGTTGACAGGTGGAGTTCATGAACGTTCCAGAGACCATCACCAATTCAAAGAATTGTGCAGGTCTTCATTAGCAAAATTGAATAATGATAATAAATCCAAGTTTTGAAGAAAGCCTTTACTGTGGAACCTCCAGTGGTAACTCAAAACGGTAACGGTACTTATTTTTACTGTGGTTGTGGGAGAAGTGAAGTCAATTTTAAGCTTAAAGGTTGGTTCATGCTATGGTGCTCTGTACATACATTCATCTCCAGACAGCAATCGCCTTCTCAGCATTGTTTCCTGATTCTTGATTCTTGTCGGCCTCTCTTTGTTCTTCCCTTACCTCCGGTTTTGTTCTTAGCCTAACAGTTTGAGTCATTCATGCTACCAGTCACTCTGCAACATCTGATACTAGATACGTGTAGAACCAAATAAAAAGACCTTTGAATGCCAATCTTCACCCACCTCACTTGTTCCAAGTCTAAGAGTTACTAAAATGAAGGAGTTCTGGATCAGTTAGTTTGCTGGGTAGGCTGGAGAGTTAAGAACATAGAACATGCATAGAGATTTACGGCACATTACAAACTCTTCAGCCCACAATGTTCAGCTCAGGAGTTCTGAGATCAGTACTCAGGAGAGACATTTTTTTATAAATTCAAGTCAGTTAAAAAAACACTTCCTCTGAAATTTCTCAGAAGAGTTATCAGGGACTATTCTAGATGCTTGGATATGTTTTGTAGTAGAATCTTTGGGCCATCTGCTGCTGAGATGGTCAATTTTACCCGAGCATATCCCACCCAGCTACTATTATCTCTTTGGGTCATGACAGTAACCAATGGAAGAGAAATCATCTTGACTCAAGGAACCAGAGCTAACTGAGAGGGAGACAACATAGTTGATAAGCCTGGCACTTACTTTTCTAAGAAATGACTTCATCGGAAGTGGCATTGGAGTGTGTTAATGTGGATGTTCAGCAAGTGAAGCATTTCTAAGCTTGTTACTTTGGCGTAGTAAGAAGCACAATGACAGTGATGGTATCAAAATCCTTGTTCACTACTTGGCTTTATATTGTTTCTGGTAAGTAATGCAGAAATAAAGAATTGCATTAATCTCAGTTATTTAGATTGGAGTAACAGATGTTAGCAGCTGGTATTTATAAATGAGTTGATATTGAGGACGGGGTGCACGACAATGATATTTGAAGTGGGTAGCTTAATCATTACTATTAAAAATGGACTCCTGCCATATTTCAGGATTGTTTTCATAGACTCTAAGACTAAAGTTTGTTGCTGAGGTAGGAGTTACTTATCTTGGCAGTTATTTTGTGAGTTAGAGAATCTTTGTCTCTTCTAAACTTACTGGAAGCACTCTCGGGACCACTGAGTGTACAAAATACAAAAAAAAACATTGTTCTCTCCAAGAACCTCCTGCTATTTGCCTTAACGCCAATACTGTATTAGGAGTGTATCAATCTCTCAATGTGCCATTATTCATCAGAGCATCTCTCATTCTTATCTTCCCAATGTCCTCTTTGAACGATGTTGCCATTTACTGACGTGGATATTGGTTGTAGTGGTGTAGCTTCAGAATACTTAAAATTACTTTTGAAGGCCTCTTGCTACTTGTCAGAGATTGGATAACATGTTTCATCCTCTGAGATTAAACCACAGTTTATTCACAGAACCACTTAATCACCTATAGACTACCAAATTGTAATTCTATTACCAACTAAGTAGGTTTACAACTTCAAAAACTGGCATTGTTGCCTGTATAAAAGGCGAAGCAAATTGTTGTCAATAGGAATCCACTGTTATCTTTGTCAAGCTCATGATTAGTGAAAACAATACATCTCTGGATTGGCTAAACCTGAGAAAAGCTTTCCAGTTTCACTAGGGTGGTGCTTCTGTCGAACAAGAAATTGTGACAAGGCAGGAAAAATATTTGTTGAATGATATAAGTCACCAAAACCCACATGGATAAGTAGAAATGCTCATGAGGCACTTGTTTAAGGGCGGGGGCGGTCTCCTGGTCTTCTAGCCAACATTTCCCTTGTTGATGATTGTGGCACCTTGTTCTACATTGTAAGGGTGTGACTGCATTTCCAAAGCACTTTGTTTGCTGTGGAGCAAGCTGGAACAACCTGAGGCTGTGAAAAATGTGTGATTTAAATACAAGTATTCTGCATTTATTTTACTTCCCCTGTAATATTTAAAACTTGCTTCCCTATAAAGGCAGTAAACTGCCATTTTTCCTGGACATTTTGGAAGTTTTATTTTGAAGTCAGAAGTTTTATTTACATTTATTACCTCATAGATTTAGTAAATCTCCAAACATAATAATTGTGAGATTAGACAATGATAAAGAATGCAGAAACACCTTTAATATTCTCATGAAAGGCACCATGGTGCATCTAGCAGAGCCAATCCCCCATGGTGCTAGAGAACCAACTTCTATCCTAAATTTGTTTGCTGTCTGCATGAAGTTCACATATTTTCCCTATGAACACAACTGGGTTTATCCAGGTGCCCAAGTTTCCTCCCATGTCCCAAAGTCACTTGAGTTGGTTGGTTAATTATCCACTGCAAATTGCTTGTAGAGTGTAGACAAGTGGTTTTATCTGGGAGCAGCAAATGAGAATGTGAGGAGAACTCAGTAAGTAGGATTAATGTTGAATTAGTGTAAAAGAGTTGTTGATTGTTAGTGTGTCTCAATGGGTTGAAGAGTCTCAGACCCTGCTTTGTCTTTCTATGACCCTATGAAGCATTCCTCAACAAGGGAATGTGGCCATTGTGCAGTAGTAGATATATTTTCTACATTATTCATTGTGCAAAATAGACTCAATTGAACAGAGGTGTCAGTAACTTACAGTTGTATTGAAAACAGTACTATAACTATGTGTCTTAATTTCAGTGTAATTGTAATGACAATGAATTAGTCATTTTTTAATCTCAGTAGCTTAACTTTCTCATTGAAGTGATGGGTAACACTGAAACAATGGGATTAGAATGCACTGGGATATATTGCATATTAATAAAGCTATCCATATTGTTGATGAAAGTGCAATTATGGAAAGTATTTTAACTGAATAGTTTGTTTATATTTAGTGTCAATTGAATATAAATAATTAGATTTTAAGTTCATGCACTGGAATTTTTAAAATACCGAATATTATTTAAATACATAGTTTTTAATGTTTTGTGTGGAAATGCACTATTCAGAGATCTAACTCACATCTCTGCCTGATCCTTGCAGTTTCTGTCCAGCAAGCACTACAGAGTAAGGTGAATGGTTCAGTTGGGAGAAGTGTGGTGCTGCCTTGTTCTTTTAGTTCCCTTAAAGGTCATTACACCAGCTTCAGGTGGCTAAAGGATAATTCGTCATTAATAGCGGGAAGTATTGGCAAATCCAAAATCAACATTAAAGATGATACTTACCAAAATAGGATTCAAATGCCAGAAAATTCTTCATCTGGGAATCTCTCACTTAGAATCACCAACCTGACAGTGGAAGATCTTGGAATTTACAGGTGTGAAGCAAATACCAAGACCCAAAATATCAGCT
This sequence comes from Hypanus sabinus, assembly GCF_030144855.1. Classification (NCBI taxonomy): domain Eukaryota; kingdom Metazoa; phylum Chordata; class Chondrichthyes; order Myliobatiformes; family Dasyatidae; genus Hypanus; species Hypanus sabinus. The sequence continues at coordinate 25,344,913 of NC_082719.1, forward strand.
ATGAAGAGATCTTTCTTAATGTTACCAAAGGTAATGTTACAAAGATTCAAAGGAAATTATTTTTAAAAGTTTTTTTTAAATTTCCACTTCACTTTATTTAGCTGACACTGATGTGTGAATGAAATGATATTTTAAAATTTCGAATGACTGAAGGGGAATTATTTCCTATTAAAAAGCTTTACAGTTTTATATGCTTAATGGGAGACTTCTGCATGCATAGTGATATCTTTTATGTCGTAACATTGAAGATGCAGCATTTCTATAGATATTTTATGCAGGAGTATTTGTGCCATTTTTTGATTAAGTTTTGCACCACCAATATTGTAAATGGAGGTGGCATACAACTAGGGAAATTTACCATTTAGTGAAATTGGAAAACAGTCACATATACGCATGAACCAGGTAACACAATTTATAATAGGATTTTGGTGACCTCATATACTTCCAGGAACAAAAGAAGCATTTTTTTTTATTTTTAGGCAAGATCAACAACATTTATAAAACTATTTACAACCCACAACTCTTGGGCCAGTGTTTTATATTCTTAACGTTTTGAAAGTAACCTCTCTCTCTTTTCAGACGGTGTCTCAAAGCCTACGATTAGGTTTCTCTCAGGTCAAAACGTTACCAAGCAATCAACAGTCATACTGAAATGTGAAGTTGCAAGTGGTTCTTTGCCTATCACATTTATGTGGCACAGAAAGAGCAGAAAAACAGAAAAAGCCAAGAAAATAAAACATTACCAACCAACATTGGAGCTCAATCCCAGCAGGAAAGAGGATAATGGCCTATTCTTCTGTAAAGTCAGCAACAAGTTCAGTACAGAGAAGAGTAGCATGGTGCAGATCCCACCATCCGGTAACTGCCCTTTATTACTGCATGCTAATCTATTTTCCAGAAAAATTCCACACAGAGTTAACTGTCTGGGTTTATTTCCGCAGCTCCTACCATATCTTCATTGGAAACTACAATGAACATTTCAAACAACAGCAGTGGTTCCGGATTCCCATGGATGGTGATCACTATTAGCTCAGCAATGGTGTTAGTCATTGTTGGTGTAATATTGACAGCTATATGGATGATTAAGAAAAAGATGAAAGGTAACTTATTTACTGCATTTTGTTTTACAAATTGTTGATTCAGTTGTTAAGCATTTATATGTAATAAGCACGCACAGAGAAATTCTGCCGATGCTGGAGACCCAAAGCAGCAAGTGCTGGAGGAACTCAGCAGGTCAGGCAGCATCTATGGAAATGAATAACCAGTTGACGTTTTGGGTTGAGACCCTTCAGCAGGACTGGAAAGGAAGGGAAGGGGGGGAGACGCCAGAATAAAAAGGTGGGGGCAAGGGGAAGGAGACTAGTTGGAAGGTGATAGGTGAAACCAGCTGGGTGGGAAAGGTAAAGGGCGGGAGAGGAAGGAATCTGACAGGAGAGGAGAGTGGACCATAGGAGAAAGGGAAGGAGGAGGAGGTGAGAGGCAGGAGAGAAGAGGTAAGAGACCAGAGTGGAATACAAGACCAGAGAGGGGGGAAATTATTTTTTACTGCAAGGAAAAATCGATATTCATGCCATCAACTTTCAACAGGTTTCAATAGATACATTTAATGTCAAAGAAATGTATACAATATACATCCTGAAGTTCTTTTCCTTTGCAAACATCTACAAGAACAGAGGAGTGCTCCAAAAAAACGAATGACAATTAAATGTTAGAACCCCAATGCTCCCCCAACTCCCCCCTCCATGCACAAGCAGCAGAAAAGCAATGACCCCCCACCAGCAAAATACATCAGTGTCCCCCACACGTGGAGCAAAGCATCAATAAAGACACAGACTTGTAGTACCCCAAAGAATACTCGTTCACCCGGTAATTCAACATACCACAGTGTGTGTGTGACTCTCTCTCTCCCCCTCCCCCCTCTCTCTCCCCCCTCTCTCCCCCTCTCTCTCCCCTCCTCTCTCTCCCCCTCCCCCTCTCTCTCCCCCCTCTCCCCTCCTCTCTCTCCCCCTCTCTCTCCCCTCTCTCTCCCCTCCTCTCTCTCCCCTCCTCTCTCTCCCCCTCTCTCTCCCCTCCTCTCTCTCCCCCTCTCCCCTCCTCTCTCTCCCCCTCTCTCTCCCCTCCTCTCTCTCCCCCTCTCTCTCCCCCCTCTCTCTCCCCCTCTCTCTCCCCTCCTCTCTCTCCCCTCCTCTCCCTCCCCCTCTCTCCTCCTCTCTCTCCCCCCTCTCTCCCCTCCTCTCTCTCCCCCCCTCTCTCCCCCCTCTCTCTCTCTCCCCCTCTCTCTCCCCCTCTCTCTCCCCTCTCTCCCCCCTCTCTCTCTCCCCTCTCTCCCCCCTCTCTCTCCCCTCCTCTCTCTCCCCTCCTCTCCCTCCCCCTCTCTCCTCCTCTCTCTCCCCTCTCTCCCCCTCTCTCCCCTCTCTCCCCCTCTCTCTCCCCTCCTCTCTCTCCCCCTCTCTCCCCCTCTCTCTCCCCTCCTCTCTCTCCCCCTCTCTCCCCCTCTCTCTCCCCCTCTCTCTCCCCTCCTCTCTCTCCCCCTCTCTCTCCCCTCCTCTCCCCCTCTCTCCCCCTCCTCTCTCTCCCCCTCTCTCCCCTCCTCTCTCTCCCCTCCTCTCTCTCCCCCTCTCTCCCCCTCTCTAACCCCTCCTCTCTCTCCCCCTCTCTCTCCCCTCCTCTCTCTCCCCCTCTCTCTCCCCTCCTCTCCCTCCCCCTCTCTCCCCTTCCTCTCTCTCCCCTCCTCTCCCTCCCCCTCTCTCCCCCTCCTCTCTCTCCCCCTCTCCTCCCTCTCCCCCCAATAAATGAAAAGGAGGAGTCCCCATTTAATTTTTAAGTTAATAATATATTGTGTATAATATTACCTTATGTTTATCAATGACCATCAAAAGATAAAATTAAAATATCCAATTTAGTTTGCCTTAGAGCAAGTTTACTCAGTATTCTCTCTGGATTCTGTAACTGGTTTATTAATATTAATGAGCATTTATTGATATTTGCCTTACACAGGAAAGGGAACAGGAGAAAAAAAGTGCTTAAAATCTGAAGAAAATACTCAAGAGATCAGGCTTACGTTTTCAGATTGGTCACAAAACCTCAGATTTCCAGACAAATCTTCCATTCTCTGCAGCAACTACCTGACCTACCAACTAATTCTGGTGGTTCCTGTCTTTTTTACAGAGGTGAATTTTGCTGTAAGGTGTTTGAGAATCCAGAAGGTGTCATTTTCCTTCTTTACAATGACTCTTCACATCCACGTTTTTATGAATTTATGACATATTCTTCCCATTCTTCTTCCTTGGAAGCTTTGCTGCAGAAAACAGTTAAATAAGTCATTCCCAGTTTCCACCGATGTATACTTGTAAACAATGTAGACTTCTTGTGAGACTTATTCAACAACACTGATCACTGACATATCAATTCAACAAAGAGTCTTATTTCTTTCTAAAGTGCTACCTTTCATGTCAGGAATATTTATAAAAAAACTGAGGACGAGATCATGGAGACGTTGGTATTTACATATTTTAATTATGATTTCATTAGTTGAGTTGCTATTCTAATAATTAGAGTAGGAATATTACTTCTCACAATTGAAGTAAGTAAAATTATTCAGGCCATGCAATGGTCTACACAGAAAAAAAGCCAGAATGCTCATAGGTCAGCCAGATTTGTAGACAGAGAAACATTTCAAGTCAATAACTTTTCATTATGGTGTATTGCACAGTTATGTAACTAAATTTAATGTTCAAGTTCTGCCTGTTCCATACTTAGGCATGAGGGGAACTAGAGTGGGGAATGGAGAAGAAGAGAATGGGGAGCGGGCAGGAATTACCAGATGTTCGAGAAACTGATGTACATGCCATCAGGTTGGAGGCACCCAGATGGAATATGAGGTGGTTCCCCTCTCAATCTTTCTCTGCTCATCACCTGCCTATCACCTCCCTTGGAGCCCATCCTCCTTCCTCTTGTATCAGATCCTTCCATCAGCCCTTTACCTCTTCCAATTATCACCTCCCAGCTTCTCACCGTCCTCCCCCTCCACCCACCTACCTTCCCACTTACCCCTATCTCCTCCCAGCTTCTCACCATCCACCCCCTCCTACACAGTGTCCATCCCTCGCGTTCATGTGCCTGTTGTGGGAACCAGGGATCTTTCGATCGTCAGCTTCTTTCAGGAGTCCAAGAATTAGTGAAGGTGTGGCTTCACGATCGTTTATTTGAAGTTTAAACAAAGGAAGAGGTACACAGCATAAAGTGAAGTACTAAGAGGAAGACAAAGACAATATGGTGACCTTTACAGAGACTGACACTTTTGTACTGATCTAAGGTAAATTCCTGAGATGAGCAAAGGGCAGTTAAAAGCTACACAGTCCTGGCACGCGTGTCAGTTGTTAAGTCTAAGCCAATTTTAAATGTCCTGCCGAAGGGTTTCTACAAGAAATGTCAACTGTACTCTTCTCCTAGATGTTGCCTGGCCTGCTGAATTCCTCTAGCATTTTATGTGTGTTGATCGAATTTCCAGCATCTGCAGATTTTCTATTGCGGGTGACAAACTGTTATGCAACTGCTATAGTGCTTTACCACCTGTAGGTGGAGACAAACACCACATATTGTGAAATATACAAGTTAATTTTAGACTTGTATTAATTCAACTAATACCTTATTAAAAGCATGAAAACAACCAGTTCCAACACTGACCATCACTTAAAAGTCCCCAGTGTATCTGCTTCTACTACCACCTCAGGTAGCACCCTCCCAGGAGGGGAAGAAGGATAGCCAGAAAGTGATAGGTGAAGGTAGGTGGGTGGGAAAGGGAGGAAGCTAATAGGAGAGGAGAGTGGTCATTGGAGAAAGGGAAGGTGGAGGGCACTCATAGGGGTGTGATAGGCCAGCTAGAACTGGCAAGAGGCCAGTGTGGGGAATAGAAGAGGGGGAGGAGGGAATTTTTTTAACTGGAAGGAGAAATTGATATTCATGGCATCAGATTGGAGGCTCCCTAGACAGAATATAAGGTGTTGCTCCTCCACCCTCATCTTGGCACAAGAGCAGATGATGGATCGACATGTCAGAACGGGAATGGGAATCAGAATTTAAATGTTTGGCCTCCTGGAAGTTCCACTTCTGGCAGGTGGAGCAGAGGTCCTTGATGAAGCAGTCCCCGAATTTACAACAGGCCTCACCAATGTGGAGGAGGCCGCATCAGGAGCACCGGACACAATAGACGACCCCAGCAGGTTCACGGGTGAAGTGTTGCCTCACCTGGAAGGACAGTTTGGTGCCCTGAATGGAGGTGAGGGAGGAGGAGGTGAATGGACAGGTGTAGTACTTTGGCTGCTTGCAGGGTTGAGTGCCGCGAGGGAGATCAGTGGTGAGAGATGAATGGACAAGGGAATCACAGAGGGAGTGATCCCTACGGAAGGGGGAAGGTGAGGATGAAAATAGGATCCCTTTGGAAATGGAGGAAGTTGTGGAGGGTGATGTGTTGGTTGCAGAGGCTTATGGGGTGGTAGGTAAGGACAAGAGGAACTCTGTCACTGTTAGGGCAGCAGGAAGACAGCCTGAACGCGGACGTTCAGGAAATGGAGGAGATGAGACTGAGAGCAGTATTAATGGTGGTAGAAGAGAAACACCGGTTTTTGAAAAAGGGGGACGTCTCTGGTGGCCTGGGAAAAAAAGCTACACCCCGAGAACAAATGTGGCAGCGAAAGAACTGAGAAAAAGAGAATTGCAGTTTTACGGGAGACAGGGTGGGAAGAGGTAACTTCCTGACTTTCGAACTCAGTGCCTCGACTAATAAAGGCAAGCATGCCATTTGCCTTCTTAACCCCCCTGTCAACCTGTGTCATCACTTACAGGGAGCAATGAACTTGGATCCCAAGAACCTTCAGCTCATCAGCACTATTTAGGGTCTCACCTGTCTCTTTAATTTGACCTACCAAGGTGCAACTCTTCAAGTCTGATTAGGCTAAACCCGATCTGCCATTTCTCCGCCCATATCTGCAACTGATCTATATCCCATTGTATTCTTTGCCAGCCTTCTATGCTACCCACAGCACCACCAATCTTTAAAGTATCTGCAAACTTGCCAACACACCATTTACATTTTCATCCAGATTATTTATATACACTACAAGTAACAGAGGTCTCAGTACAGATCCCTACAGAACACCACTAATCTAACTAAAACAAGTCCTTTCGACCACTAACTTCTGTACTCTATGAGAAAATAGGTTCTGAGTCCAAATGGCCAATTCACCATGGATCCCATGCATCTTAATCTTCCGGATCAGCCTCCCATGAGGGACCTTGTCGAAAATCTTATTAAAATCCATGAAGACAACAGCCACAGCTCTACCTGCACCAATCACCCTCATCACCTCGTCAAAAAACTCAAGTCGACAGCCAAGGTTCCTTTACCTTGCCACCCTTGTCCTACCTACTGACTGTAATTCACCTGTCTTGTGCTCAGTGCAGTTGGTCTTTAAACACCCTCTACATGTCAGATATGCACTTGCACAAAATTAGCTGTTCCCAATTAAATCTCCCTAGTTCCTATCCAATGCTTTCATAACTTACCCTGCTCCAAATTAATACTCACCCACTAGGTCCATACTTATGTTTTAAAATAGCTATAGCAAAGGATAAGGAACTGTGGTCACTGTTCCTTTACTGTTCACCCATTGAAAAGATCAGTCACCTGGTCAGGCTCAATACCCAGCACCACTCCAGTGCAGCTCCTCCTCTCGTTGGACTATCTACATATTGATTTAGGAAACCCTTCTGGATGCATCTAATTCTGCCCCTTTTAAACCTCATGCACCAAGAAGGTTCCAGTTTATATTAAAGAAGTTGCAGTTCCTCATGACAACAACCCCACTGTTTTCACACCTTAATTTAATCTGTCTGCATATCTGTTCCTCAGTTTCCTGGTGGCTACTGGGAGGTCTGGAGTACAATCCCATTAGAGTGATTTCACCCTTCCGATTTTGAGTTCTACCCATATAGACTCAGTGGACGACCTTTCCATTATGTGCCCTTCGAGTGCAGTGGTGATATTGTTCCCCCCCCCCCACCCCTCTTTTATCTCCCTCTCTATCTTTTCTAACTGGTCAAAATATTGGTACGTTAAGCACCCATTTCTGTCCCCCTCTGTAATGGCCACAATATCATAGTTCCGTGTATTTATCTGTGCTCTAAGTTCATCATCTTTTCCCATAATTCTCTGAGCATTAAAATATGCACACTTCAAACTGTTCATCCCATTGTATTCACTATGCTCCTTCCTCTCCACCCCTCCTCTTTCTGACCCGCCCCTCTGCCAAACTAGTTTAAACTTCCCGAGCAGCACAAGTGGCCCTTCCAGCCAGGATCTTGGTTCCCCTTCAGGTTAGACGGGGTGGCTTCTTGCACAAGTCACCACTGAGCCAGCAGAGGTTGTAATTATCCTGGAAAATGAAACCCTGCCGCCTGCACCAGTTCCTCAGCCACTCCTTCATCTGTACTATCAGCCTATCCCTGCCCTGCCTGGTACGTGGCACCAGGAGTAATCCGGAGATTACTGCCTTGGAGGTCCTGCTCCTCAGCCTCTTCCCTAACTCCCTAAACTCAGTGTGCAGGACCTTCTTTCTACCTTTATAAGTACTTGTGTAGAGAGTGCAACAGAGAAAAGGGCTGCTGTCCTCTGAGATCCAGTACAGTCTAATGAATGGCGATGATGCCCGACAGTACCTCCCTCAATTTGCTTCCCTTTGGATTTAACAATATTTTCCTTTAAATATAATTTAAACCATTTGCTAGCAGCATTGCAAAATTTTTAGCAATGGAATGTACTACTCTCAACAAAACACTTCACAGATGTGTTAAAGGTTCTCATGCAGTACTCAGAAGTTTTAGATACTAGTCAAAATAAGAACTATTATTTAGATTTATGTCATAGAAAAGCATAGAAAATATAAGAAAACCTACAGCGCAATACAGGCCCTTCGGCCCACAAAGTTGTGCTGAACATGTCCCCACCTGAGAATTTACTAGACTTCCCCATAGCCCTCTATTTTTCTAAGCGCCATGTATCTATCTAAAAGTCTCTTAAAAGACCCTAGCATATCTGCCTCTACCACAGTTGCCAGCAGCCCATCCCACGCACTCACCACTCTCTGTGTAAAAACCTACCCCTGACATCTCCTCTGTGCCTACTCCCCAGCACCTTAAACCTATGTCCTCTTGTGGCAACCATTTCAGCCCTGGGAAAAAGCCTCTGACTATTCACACGATCAATGCCTCTCATCATCTTATACACCTCTATTAGTTCACCGCTCATCCTCCTTCGCTCTAAGGAGAAAAGGCTGAGTTCACTCGACCTATTCACATAAGGCATGCTCCCCAATCCAGGCAACATCCTTGTAAATCTCCTCTGCACCCTTTCTATGGCTTCCACATCCTTCCTGTAGTGAGGCGACCAGAACTGAGCACAGTACTCCAAGTGGGGTCTGACCAGGGTCCTATATAGCCGTAATTATACAGTGAGCTGTAGCTCTTGGCTCCTAAATTCAATTCCACCAGCATTACAGTATTTTACAGTGTACCTTGCATTACAGATGTAATATTATCCCAGAAAAAAGCCCTCTATGGTTTGATATTCCATCATATGGACCCTCCCCCCACACACACTAAATCCAACATATATGTGAAGATGGTTTCTTTCTTTCTAAATCTTTTTATTATTATTAATAATATGGACAGAATACAAATGATATATTAATAAAGAAATTACAGACATACAAATTCCATTACAGATGAAAAAAGACATAAACAATAGTTACAGTATAAATGAGTTTACCAAGACATAAACCATACAGTAAATGTATGAACATGGTAAGTCTAAATATTTCGTAATATATGATATAAAAAAAACAGAAAAAAGAAAGAAAAAAATATAATGCAAAATTAGCTAATCTACTAATCTAATAACTAATAAAGAAGAAAAAAAAGAAACATTGGAAAAAGAAAGAAAAAAAAAGGGCTGTTTATAATATCTCACAAGAATAAATAATCATCAATGCCGTCACTTCCGGTCCTCTCAACATACATAAGCTAAAAGCTGGGAAATCAAATGAACTTGGAACAGGGTCATATTACATCATATGAAAATGTTGAATAAATGGTCTCCATAACTTTTCAAATTTAATAGAAGTATCAAAAACACCACTTCTAATTTCTTCTAAATTTAAACATAACATAGTTTGAGAGAACCAATTAAATACAGTGGGAGGGTTAATTTCCTTCCAATTCAACAATATAGATCTTCTAGCCATCAGAGTTAGAAATGCAATCGTTCGACGGGCAGAAGAAGATAAATGCAGTGAGTCTAACATTGGTAAACCAAAAATTGCGGTAATAGGATGAGGTTGTAAATCAATATTCAAAACCACAGAAATAATATCAAAAATATCTTTCCAAAATTTTTTCAAAAATGAACAAGACCAAAACATATGAGTTAAAGACGCGATTTCAGATTGACATCTATCACAGATAGGATTAATATAAGAGTAAAAATGAGCTTATTTATCCTTATTAGAGAGCTTAACCTTATTATTTCCAGTGAGAATTGGGATAGAATTCTTCAATTAGTTAATACATCATCGATATGTGCCAAACATTCATTAATACAATTGAAGATGGTTTCTTACAGGAAGACTTTCTCTCAAATGCAATTCTCTTGTGGGTGTGTGGTCTATAGGCAAAGGAACTCAGATGTATTTGAGGCACCAGAGGAAGGGTTGTTGTTTTGATTAACTAGAAATTGATGTTACCTGTTTGTACAAATATCAGTAGAAGAAAATGTTTTGCCAGTTTCCAAAGCAAATCCCATAAATGGTCTCCCACGGTGACCCTGCAAAATGCAATTATTGTCCTTGGCAAGTTAGAACAACACACGCAAAAAGCTGGAGGAACTCAGCAGGTCAGGCAGCATGTGTGGAGAGGAATAAACAGCTGATGTTTTGGGCTGAGATCCTTCATCAGGATTGGAAATGAAGGGGGAAGATGCTGGAATAAGAAGGTAAGTTCTGTGTATGGACTTAGTCTATTCCGTAAGGATGAATTCCTCTTACCAAAAGTGCCATAATGAGAGAAATACACAATGCCTCTGCTTTTTCCCCACATTTTTTCTCAATGTTTGAAGTGATCAGAGTAAATACATAATGTGAAATGTAGTTTTTTATTATAGGAAGACAAAAGCCACCTTCAATTCATCTACAGAGATTTCAAAAAGATGCTGCTATACAAACCAAGGAAGAGGTAAGCACTCATCCATACCTTTATCCTATTAAAAATATATTGTAAGTGTTGCTCTTTGTTATCTACTATTATTTATTTCCTTATTTTTCTCTTCCTAGCTCCTTCCTCAAAGTCAGTGCCTAGCTTGATGTACTGTATAGCCATCCAATAGTTTTCCCCAGATGTAATTCTTCCCCATTAACAGATATCCCTTGGTTTCAGGTTCTGCCAGATTCTGTATGCTCCAAGGTACCATGTCTCTATGATTACATTTTGCCATGTAGGAGAGTATCACTGCAAGCCCAAAACTTTGATGCCCTGATTTCAATCTCTGGCAGGAATTGAATGGCCAGTAGTTTAAGCAGACAAATGAACTGGGCGGGGTAAATTCATTATTACGACCGGAAAGGCAGTGAGGAATTGAGCAGGTTGTGTGATGTCTGCATTGAAACGTACGCATGGCTTTAAACCCAAGTCAGGCCAGCTGTCCCATTTTCAGCACTTTTGTATTTAATATGCACTCCTCAAATCCCACTGCAGAACTGAGTTCACTAATTAACTCTCGAGGAATCTGTTCAATGTTTCAATATCAGATGATATTTTCTAGATCTATTTATTATTTTCATTGATTTATAAGTTATGAATATTATAAATAATACTAACATAACTTCTCATTTTAGGACTTGGAACTTGGAAATTATTGGAACCAAAACCTTGATGTGACCTATGCAACCATTGATCACACTAGACGGCTACCTAGACCACTAGACAATCCAAGAAACACACCCGTGCAGTTTACAGAATCTCCCTCAGTGAACCAACAACCCTATATAAATTTCCATGTACCATATTAAGTATAAGTAAACAGGAGTAATAAAGAGCAGGAATTAGTTCAAAGTTCAAATTTCAAAGTAAATTTATTATCAAAGTACTGTACATGCATGTCACTTTATACAACTTGAGATTCATTTTCTTGGGGACATACTTAATAAATTCAATAATCACAAAAGAATCAAGACCACGTCGACCAGTGTGAAAAGAACAACTAACTGTGCAAACACAAAAAGAAAGAAAAAACAAGTAATAATAATAAAAGTAATAAATAAATAAGCACTAAAGATTGAGAACTTTGGTTCAAGACCCTGTTGGTTGAGGGGTAGTAACTGTTCCTGAACCTGTTGGTGAGAATTCTGAGGCTCCTGTACCTGTTTGCTGATAGAGGCAGCAAGAGGAGAACATGACATGCGTGGTGAATTGTCTTAATAAGAGTGAATTGTTTCCCTTAAACAGACAGGTTCCAATTTATGGAAATTTACCTTTTAAATTAGTCAATGACTCTTTTATTTACTTAGGGATTAAAATCACAAAAAACTATAAAGACTTATTTAAGGTTAATTTTTTACCCTTAATTGATCAGATTAAATGTTTGTTTACTAAGTGGTCACCACTATCTTTATCTCTGATAGGTTGGATTAATGCTATTAAGATGGTTATTTTACCCAAGTTTTTATATATATTTCAAGTGGTACCAATTTTTATTCCGAAATCTTTTTTTGCTAATGTTGATTCAAAAATTTTCTCATATATATGGCAGAATAAAAATCCTAGGTTAGGTAAAACATATTTACAGAAGGCAAGGAAGGAAGGTGGATTGGCATTGCCTAATTTTAGATTTTATTATTGGGCAGTTAATATCCGATATTTGATATGTTGGTTAAAGGATTGGGATATATCTTTTAGCCCTCATTGGGTGAACCTGGAAATTAAATCTGTACAAGGATTTGTGTTGGGTTCTATTTTAGGGACTTCTCTTCCCTTTGCTCTTTCTAAATTGCCGAAACGAATTGACAACCCGATAGTTAAACATACTTTACATATATGGTTTCAATTTTGGAAATTTTTTGGGTTGACTCAGTTTGTTTTAAATATTCCTATTGTATCCAATTGCTTTTTTTTATCCTTCAATTATAGACCAAGCTTATTCAGCTTGGAAGACTAAAGGATTACTACGATTTTCCGATTTATTTTTGGATAATTGTTTTATGTCTTTTGAGCAATTATCTAATAAATATAATTTGCCTAGATTTCATTTTTTAAGATATTTACAGATTAGGAATTTCTTAAATACTGTACTTCCTACTTTTTCAAATTTTGTGTCTTCAGGTATTTTAGAGAAGTTGTTTGAACTAAACCCTTTTCAGAAAGGGCTAATATCAAAACCTTACAATATAATTATGAAGATACATTCAGAGCCCTTTTATAAGACTAAAAATGATTGGGAAAGAGAACTTAACCTTACTACCCCTATTGAGAATTGGGATAAAATTCTTCAATTAGTTAATACATCATCTATATGTGCTAAACATTCATTAATACAGTTTAAAGTTGTGCATAGGGCTCATATGTCCAAGGATAAATTGGCTTATTTTTATTCCTATATAAATCCTATTTGTAATAGATGTCATTCTGAGATATTGTCTTTAACTCATATGTTCTGTTCGTGTCCGCTTTTGAAAAAATATTGGAAAGATATTTGAACATTGATTTACAACCTAATCCTATTACTGCAATTTTTGGTTTACCAATGATGGACTCACTCCATTTATCCTCTTCCGCTTGTCAAATGATTGCATTTCATACACTAATGGCTAGAAGATCTATTTTGTTGAACTGGAAAGAAATTAATCCTCCTATTGTATTTCATTGGTTTTCTCAAGCTATGTTATGTCTAAATTTAGAAAAAATTAGAAGTGGTGTATTTGATACTTCTATTAAATTTGAAAAGATATGGAGACCATTTATTCAATATTTTCTTATGATGTAATATGACCCTGTTCCAAGCCTATTTGTTTTTCCAGTTTTGATTTTATATATGTTGAGAGGATTGGAGTTGACGAAACAGCCCCCTTTTTTTTTCTTTTTCCATTTTTTCTTTTTCTTTTTTTTCTTTTTTGTTTGTTTTTCCTTATTAGTTACTAGATTATTAGATTAGTTTTTTTTTAATCATTTTTTTTGCTTTTTTCTTTTTTCTGTTTTTTTAATATATTATGATATACCTAGGTTTGCCTAGTTTATTTGTATATTGTATCGTCCATGATTTGGGAATACTCATTTATACTGTAATCATTGCTTATGTATTCCTTCATGTTCAGTTGAAATGTGTATGTTTGTAATCCCATTATCTATGTATCAATTTTATTTTGCTGATATTAATATCAATAATAAAAAGACTGAAAAGACCTGGGTGGTGGAGGTCTCCGATGATGGATGCTGCTTTCCTGTGACAATGCTTCATGTAGATGTGCTCAGTGGTGGGGAGAGCTTCACCCATGATGATCTGTAAACAATCTAAAAACATGTGGAAATATTTTAGTCATAAAAAAGTTCTTAACACTTAATTACTTAAGTATAAACAATTCCAGTTGTTAAATATCAGAAATATAGAATAAAAAACAATCATTTAAAACTATATGCCAAATAATTTAATGCAAAATATGTGCTTTCTAGAGAGTTAATATGGAAGACGTAAAACTTTAAAGTAAAACGAGAAATAGTAGAACTGGAATCTGATGTCTGCTCTACCATTCAATAAAACCACATCTGATCATTTTCCTTCCATGGACTAATTCCATTGTACTGGAATCCTTTCAGACACTCCTTTTAGTGATCTCTGTCATGATGTCAGCAATTGAAACTACACTGTTTCTGTTGGCAGAAATCATCAAAGATTCACTATTTGGGTAAAAAGAATACTTTTGCTATCTCAAACCTATATCGCTCACCTCAGATTTTGAGAGATCGAAGGAAGAGAAAATAACATCCCCGCATCTTCCTTGTCGAGACCTGTATTTTTTTTGATTTAATGCGGTCTTGTTCTTCTGAAGTTTTGAGAGAGGTATCTCATCATAGAACAATTCATCCACATCAGGAATCAACCTCATAGGTTTTCATTGTGCTCCCTATATCAGAAGTATGTCCTTCCTTAGGTGGAGATCATACTTTGCACGATATTGCTGGTGCAGTGCCATCGGGGCACATACGTAACTGAGATACCATGAAAGGCCGCATCCTCTTGGCTAGTGAGCAGTCAGTGCGGGGTACACCTGTGGCCATTCCACTATCTGCATGATTCATATCATTCTTATCCCTGTGAAGACCACCAGGTTTCAGTTTCCTTCTTCCAAAAGTGAACGTACACTGCAGATGCTGTGGTCAAATCAACATGTACAAAAGCTGGGTGAACCCAGCAAGTCGGGCAGCATCCGTTGAAATGAGCAGTCAACGTTTCGGGCTGAGACCCTTCATCAGGACTGAAGAAGGAGGGGGCGGGGGCCCCATAAAGAAGGTGGGGGGAGGGTGGAAAACCAATCAGAGGAAAGATCAAGGCGTGGGGGAGGTGATAGGAGAGGTGAAGGAGGAATCTAAGGGGGAAAGCACTATGAGTAATAGAAGAGGGCAGAATCATGAGAGAGGTGATAGGCAGCTAGAAGAGGATATTTTTTCCAAAATACTCTTCGATTGACATAAGTGGGCGGTGACCAATCTACTGAGAGGGAGTGCATAAAAAATGAGCTACCTTTTCAATTAGGCCCACGATGAAGATTTATGAGGCAGAGCTTCGCAGCATTTTCTCTCAGTTGGGTGGCGACCAATCAAGAGAGAGGGATCTATCAGGAAGGGTGAATAAAAATAACACGGTGCAAGAGGAGCAGCCGTTCTTTTGAGTGTGCCGGAGTCCAGGCTGGCTTTGGCTCATCAGGCTTAGGCAAGATCAAGTCTGGACGAGGTAAAGTATTGGTAAGTTTCTCCCTTTTTGCTCTTGTTTCTTCATTCCTGATCTGTTAGGGCATAGTAGTTTAGTGAGAATGGCTCCAGGGGCAGTGTGCGTGGAAAAATCTCCAGGATAAAGCCATCTGCAAGAGGTGCACTGAGAGAACTGGAGATGCAGCTCGATGACCTTAGACTCCTACAGGACAAAGAGGAGCTGATAGATAGGAGCTACAGGGTTGCAGGAGACAGGTAAGCGGATGACTGTCAGGAGAAGGAAGGGAAATGTGTGGTCAGTGTGGCCATTCCACTCACTAATAAGTATACAACTTTAGACATTGTTGATGGGGGTGACCTAATGTGGGGGAAGCTATAGTCTTTGGCACTGAGGGCGATTCTGTGGCTCGGAAGAGCAGAGGAGTGAAGAGGACTGCAGCGTTAATAGGAGATTCCATACTGAGAGGAGCAGAGACAAGGTTCTGTGGGCACAATAGACATCTAGGTGGTGCATTGTCTCCCAGTTGACAGGATCAGTGATGTCTCAGATCGGATCCCAGGCATTTTCGACCATGAGGGTGAGCAGCCAGAAGTCGGTGTAGATTGGCACCAATGAGATAGGTAGACAAGGTGAGGAGGTCCTGAGGAGAGATTTTATGGAGCTATGTGGAAAGCTGAAAAGCAGAACCTCCAGGGTTGTGATCTCTGGATCGCTGCCTGTGCCCTGTGCCAGTGAGGGTAAGAATAGGATAATTTGGCAGGTGAACGTGTGGCTGAGGAAATGGTGCAGGGGCAGGAGTTCACATTCATGACTCATTGGGATCTCTTCTGGGGAAGGTATGACCTGTATAAATGGGATGGGTTACACCTGAACCTGAGAGGGTCCAGCATCCTTGTGGGCAGGTTTGCAGCAGTTGTTCGGGTGGGTTTAAACTAATTCAGTAGGGGGATGGGAACTGGAGTGAGTGCTGAGGATGAGGTAGTTGGTTTACAAACAGAGGCAGTGTGTAGTGAGACTCCTAGCAGGGAGAGGCTGATGATGGGGCAAAACTGCAGTCAACAGGATTAGTTGCAATGTAAAAGGCAGACAAGATCAGAAAGGGTGAGTACAGGACCGAAGGTGTTATAAGTGCATCCACGGAATATAGTGCGCAGTATTTACTCTGGGAAGAGTAAAGGATGTGGGGTATGCTTCATGGTCAATAATGTTTGGTGACCCTTGGAATCCTTTTGTTCTCTGGATCTGGAGTACCTTGTGCTGCTATGTCGATCTTTCTGGCTGCCTAAGGAGTTCACGGTTGTATTATCACAGCTGTGTATATTCTGTCGCAGAACTGTATGAGACCATCAGCACCCTGGAGACTGTATGCCCGGAAGGTGCCTTTATCATTGCTGGAAACTTTAATAGAGTATCACTGATGAAAGTCTCTCTGAAGTTTTGCCAACACATTCAGGTGAGCACACGGGGAGACAGCATACTCGGCCATTGCTTCTCTCCCTTCCGCAACACTTATAAAGCGCTCCTTCGCATCCCATACAGAAATTCAGATCACTCCTCCATTTTGCTGCTGCCAAAGTACAGGCAGAAGCTGAAAGAAGAAGCAGCCATTGTTAAAACCATCCACTGTTGGTCTGACCAATCGGTCTTCATGCTGCAGGACTGCTTTGATGACGTCAACTGGAATGTCTTCCATGATGAGGATGTCTCTGAGTTCACGGAAGGGGTCACAAGCTTCATCCAGAAGTGTTTCAAGGACATTGTCCCCCAGTAATCAGTCAGGGCTTATCCAAACCAGAAACCCTGGATCAATGGTTCCGTGCGAGCAGCACTAACCGCCCAACTCAGAGCCTACATTGCCAGTAACCAATAGGATCTCAAGAAATGCAGCTACGATCTGCGCAAAGTCATCAAGGCAGAGAAATGACAATACAGGGACAAAATCTAGAAACAATTCTCCACCAACAACACACACAGCTTATGGCAAGGTCTGCCCCACTGCAGACTTCAAAGCTAAGCACAGTGGAGTTTCCAACATTGCTGCCTCTCTCCCAGATGAGCTAAATGACTTTTACGCTCAGTTCGATATCGCCAACACTGAGCCCCCGAGGAGAGCCGTCAAAGTGACCTGCACCTTGGTCATCTCCGAGGCTGAGGTACGCAGGTGTTTCCAACGAGTGGGCAGCCGCAAGGCTGCGGGACCAGACAACATCCGAGGGCGGGTACTCAAGAAGTGCGTAACACAACTGGTAGGTGTGTTTACAGACATTTTTAATCTCTCCCTCTCCCAGTGTAGAATGTCCTCCTGCTTCAAAACATCCACCATTGTCCCTGTACCTAAAAAGACCAAGAAAACATGTCTGAACAATTGGCGTCCTGTCACACTTACCTCAATAATAAGCAAATGCTTTGAGAGGCTGGTCAAGGACTACATCTCAGCATACTGCCACCCACACTGGACCCCTACAATTCATCGACCAACACAACCGATCGACAGATGACGCAATAGCCACAGCTCGATACACCATCATTTCACATCTGGAGAAGAGGGATGCTTGTGTGAGAATGCTGTTCTTGGACTATAGTTCAACATTCAACATCGTAATTCCCTCCAGGCTTGACAAGAAGCTCAGAGATCTCAGCCTTCACCCTGCCTTGTACAGCTGGATCCTGAAATTCCTGTCAGATCACTAGCAGATGGTAAAAGTGGGCTCCCTCACCTCTGCCTCTGTGACCCTCAACACAGATGTCCCTCAGGGCTGTGTCCTAAGCCCCCTCCTTTTCTCCCTGTATACCGATGACTGTGCCACCACCCACAGCTCCACTTTGCTAATTAAATTTGCTGAAGACACTACATTGATTGGCCTAATCTCAAATAGTAACAAGGCAGGCTACAGAGAAGTCATCACCCTGACACAGTGGTGTCAAGAAAACAACCTCTCCCTCAATGTTGCAAAAACAAAGGAGCTGGTTGTGGACTACAGGAGGAATGGAGACAGTCTAACCCCTATTGGATCTGGGGTTGAGAGGGTGGACAGCTTTAAATTCCTTGGCATATACACTACTGAGGGTTTCATGTTGTCTGTACATACTGGCTGTGTGGTGAAAAAAAACACACCACCACTTTCACCTCAGATGGTTGAAGAAGTTTGGCACGAGTACACAAATCTTAAGAACTTTCTACAGGGGCTCAATTGAGAGCATCCTGACTGGCTGCATCACTGTCTGGTATGGGAACTGTACTTCCCTCAGTCGCAGGACTCTGCAGAGAGTGGTGTGGACAGCCCAGCACATCTGTAGCTGTGAACTTCCCACTATTCAGAACATTTACAGAGATAGGTGTGTAAAAAGGGCCCAAAGGATCATTAGAGACCTGGGTCACCCCAACCACAAACTGTTCCAGCTGTTACCATCTGGGAAACAGTACCGCAGCATAAAAGCCAGGACCAACAGGCTCCGGAACAGCTTCTTCCACCAGGCCATCAGGCTGTTGGGAGTTTAATGTTCATTGAAAGTACAGGCAGGTAGGCAGAGGGGTTGGCATTGCTCCATTTGTAAAAAATGAAATCCAATCATTGGAAAGAGGTGACACAGGATCGGAAGGTGTTGATGTATTTTAGGTAGAGCTAAGGAACTGCAAGGGTAAAAAGACACTGGTGGGAGTTATATACAGGCATCCCAACAGCTCTACAAATTACAATGGGACATAGAAAATACATGCCAAAGGGGCAATGTTACAATAGAGATAGGGGATTTTAATATGCAGGTAGATTAGGCTGATGCTGAATTTCTAGTATGCCTACGAGATGGCTTTTCAGAACAGCTCATGGTTGAGGCCATTAGGGACCAGCTATTGTGGACTGAGTATTGTGCAGTGAACTGGAATTGATTAGAAAGCTTAAAGTAAAAGAACCCTTAATGGAAAATGATCATAATATGATCAAGTTCACTCTGAAATTTGAGAAGGAGAAGCTAAAGTCAGATGTATCAGTATTACAGTGGAGTAAACAGAATTACAGAGGCATGAGAGAGGAGTTGGCCAGAACTGATTGGAAGCAATTTGGAAGGCACAGGGTATATACATTTCAAAAAGGAAGAAGTATTATAAAGGCAAGATGACACAACCGTGGCTAACAAGAGAAGTCAAAGCCAATATAAAAGCAAAAGAGATGGCATATAATAGAGCAAAAATTAGTGGGAAGTTAGAGGATTGGGAAGGTTTTCAAAATGAACAGAAGGTAACTGAAAAAAGTCGTTAAGAAGGTAAAGACGGAATACAAAAGTAAGCTAGCCAATATCTTGAAAGAGGATATCAAAACTTCAGATACATAAAGTGTAAAAGAGAGGCAAGAGTTGATATAGGATCACTGGAAAATGATGCTGGAGAGGTAGTAATTGGGGGCAAGAAATGGCATGGCAGATGAACTGAATAAATATTTGGCATCAGTGTTCACTGTGGAAGACACTGGCTGTATGGTAGAAGTTCCAGAGTGTCAGGGGTCATAACTGTGTGAAATTGCCATTATGAGGGAAAATGTTTTTGGGAAACAGAGGGTCTGGAAGTAAATAGTCACCTGGACCAGATGGTACACATCCAGCATTCTGACAGAAGTGACTGAAGAGATTGTGGAGGCATTAGTAATGACCTTTCAAGACTCACTGGATTCTGGAGTGGTTCCACAAGACTGGAAAATTACAAATGTCCCTCCACTCTTCAAGAAGGGCAAGAAGCAGAAGAAAGGAAACTATAGTCCATTTAGTCTAACCTCAGTGGCTGGGAAGTTGTTGCAATTCATGGTTAAGTGATGTGGTTTTCAGGTCACTTGGAGGCACATGCTAAAATAGGCCTTAATCAGTCATGGTGTCCTCAAAGGAAAATCTTGCCTGACAAATTTGTTAGAATTCTTTGAAGAAATAACAATAAGGATAGACAAAGGAAAGTGGCTGATGTTGTGTACTTATATTTTCAGAAGCCTTTTTTATTGTGCCCTACATGAGGCTGCTTAACAAGTTAAGAGCCATGGTTAGAAGAAAGATACTAGTATGGATAAAACAGTGGCTGATTGGCAGGAGGCAAAGAATGGGAATAAAAGAAGCATGTTCTGGTTGGTTGCCTGTGACTAAGGGTGTTCCACAGGGTCTGTGTTAGGACCACTTCTTTTTACATTATATGCCAGTGATTTGGATGATGGAATTGATATCTTTATTGCAAAGCTTGTGGATGATACAAAAATTGGTGTAGGGGCAAGGAGTTTTGAGGAAGTACAGAGGCTATGGAAGGACTTAGACAAATTAGGAGAATGGCCAAAGAAGTGGCAGATGGAATATAGTGTTGCAAAGTGTATGATCATGCAATTTGGTAGAAGAAATAAAGACCATAAGACCATAAGACAAAGGAGCAGAAGTCAGCCATTCAGCCCATTGAGTCTGCTCTGCCATTTCATCATGAGCTGATCCAATCTCCTTTTTAGTCCCATTCCCCTACCTTCTCACCATAGCCTTTGATACCCTGACTACTCAGATACCTATCAATCTCTGCCTTAAATACACCCAACGACTTGGCCTCCACTGCCGCCCATGGCAACAAATTCCATAGATTCACCACCCTCTGGCTAAAAAAATTTTTCGCATCTCTGTTCTGAATGGGCGCCCTTCAATCCTCAAGTCATGTCCTCTCATACTAGACTCCCCCACCATGGGAAACAACTTTGTCACATCCACTCTGTCCATGCCTTTCAACATTGGAAATGTTTCTATGAGGTCCCCCCTCTTTCTTCTAAACTCCAAGGAGTACAGTCCAAGAGCAGTCAAACGTTCCTCATATGTTAACCCTCTCATTCCCGGAATCATTCTAGTGAATCTTCTCTGAACCCTCTCCAATGTCAGTACATCCTTTCTTAAATAAGGAGCTCAAAACTGCACACAGTATTCCAAGTGAGGTCTTACCAGTGCCTTATAGAGCCTCAACATCACATCCCTGCTCCTATACTCTATTCCTCTAGAAATGAATGCCAACATTGCCTTCCTCACCACTGACTCAATCTGGAGGTTAACCTTAAGGGTATCCTGCATGAGGACTCCCAATTCTCTCTCCATTTAAATAATGGTCTGTCCGTTTATTTCTTCTATCAAAGTGCATGACTGTACACTTTCCGACATTGTAATTCATTTGCCACTTCTTTGCCCGTTCCCCCAATCTATCCAAGTCTCTGTGCAGACTCTCTGCTTCCTCAGCTATCTTTCTATCATCAGCAAACTTAGCCACAAAGCCACCTATTCCATAATCCACATCGTTGATATACAACATAAAAAGAAACGGCCCCAAAACGGACCCCTGTGGAACACCACTGGTAACCGGCAGCCAACCAGAATGGCATCCCTTTATTCCCACTCTCTGTTTCCTGCCAATTAACCAATCCACGTATATAACTTTCCCATAATTCCATGGGCTCTTATCTTGTTTAGCAGCCTCATGTGTGGCACCTTGTCAAAGGCCTTCTGAAAATCCAAATACACAACACCCATTGCATCTCCCTTGTCTAGTCTACTTGTAATTTCCTCAAAAAATTGCACTAGGTTTGTCAGGCAGGATTTTCCTTTAAGGAAACCATGCTGAGTTCTGCCTATCTTGTCATACGCCTCCAGGTACTCCATAACCTCATCCTTGACAATCGACTCCAACAACTTCCCAACCACCGAAGTCAAGCTAACAGGTCTATAATTTCCCTTTTGCTTCCTTGCCCCCTTCTTAAATAGCGGAGTGAAATTTGCAATCTTCCAGTCCTCCGGAACCAGGCCAGAATCTATCGACTTTTGAAAGATCATTGCTAATGCCTCCGCAGTCTCCACTGATACTTTCTTCTTCCAATAAAAGGTTGGACTGATTTCTAAATGGAGAAAATAGACTTGGGAGTCCTGTTCAGGATTCCTTGAAGGTTAGTTTTCAGGTTGAGTCTGTGGTGAGGAAGGTAAATGTGATGTTAGCATTCAGTTCAAGTGGACAGCAAGGATGTAATGTTGAGTCTTTTTAGAGCACTGGTAAAGTCTCACTTGAAATATTGTGAGCAGTTTTGGGCCGTTATCTTAGAAAGGATGTACTGATACTAGAGAGGGTTCAAAGGAGGTTCACAAAAATAATTCCAGGATTAAATGGCTTCTCATATGAACAGCATTTGACAGCTCTGGGCTGGTATTCACCAGAATTCAGAAGAATGAGGTGTGACCTAATTGATACCTATTGAATGGAGAAAGATCTTGATAGAATGGATGTTTTCTATGGTGGGAGAATCTAGGACCAGAGGATTAAGCCTCAGATTAGAGGGGTGTCCTTTTAGAACAGAGATAAGGAGGAATTTCTTTAGCCAGAGAGTGGTGAATCTGTGCAATTTGTTGCCACAGGAGTTATGGAGCGATGTCTTTACAAATATTTAAGGCAGCGGTTGATAGATTTTTGATTGGTCAAGGTATGAAGGGATACGAGGAGACTGGGGCTGAGAGGGATATGGATCAGAGATGTTGAAATGTCAGAGCAGACTCAATGGGCCAAATGGCCTAATTCTGCTCCTCTATCTCATGATCTGAATACCACTTGCTCTAAATGCTTTGTAAATCACTTGGCAGTGAGCCTAAGTTTAATATGCCTAATAATAGAGTCAAGGTCACATGTCAATGATAGAGGATACATTGGGAAGTTCATTGAAGTACTCCTTCCATCAAGTATTGATTCTCTCTCTAACACTCAGCAAGATGTGCCCTTAGGACGTGGGCCATGGATGTTCTTTAGATCCCAGTTACATCTAATGCTGCACAAACTAACAGCTCATCATGAAGGTGAGCTAGTTCCATTCTCTAACAATAAAGCCAAATTCAACCACACCTCAGCTTCTCTGCTGCTAAAATCCTGATTGACGCCCTTGTTATCACCATGACTTCTATAGGATTCTAACATTTAATTTTGGCTTGATGAGCAACACATGCTCTTTGCATTGATTATGCCTGCAGTGTACATCAATAAGCTACAAAGACTTCTTCAACTGCACCTTCCAAGGATGCAACCTCTTTTTTTTGCTAGGGTGTGAGCAGTAAGTATAATGAAATCACAACATTTCTCTCAGGTTGCATTTGTTCTAATTTGCAGATATAATTGCTAATCAGTAAAAATTCAGGACCCCCCTCCCCATCCTATCTTCAGCACAGAATGGGTGGCTGGGTGGCACTTCAGTTTTGTAAGAGAAAAGCAAAAGTGGCTAATAATGACTTTAACTGAACAGATCCTTTTGCCTCCAGAATACAATGAGTATTCTCAGAAAGTGAGCTCAAATAACTAATATAGGAAATTGTAGTAAGTTAGAATGAAGTAAACTAAACTCAAAGCACAGACTGCAATATCCATCAATATGCCTTTTATATTTGATTTATTGTGTATCATTGACATTTTGTGCTTCACAGAAGTACTTTCAAACACTATGGTATCTGATCCCTCCCTCCTGCTGTCTGGGAAAAGTCTCCAAAGCATTCAGGCTCTCACGACCAGTCTATGTAACAGTTTCTTCCCCCAAGCTATCAGACTCCTCAATACCCGAAGCTTGGACTGACACCTTGCCCTACTGTCCTGCTTATTATTTATTGTAATGCCTGCACTGTTTTTGTGCACTTTATGCAGTCCAGTGTAGGTCTGTAGTCTAGTGTAGCTTTCTCTGTGTTGTTTTTATTACGTAGTTCAGTCTAGTTTTTTGTACTGTGTCATGTAACACCATGGTCCTGAAAAATGTCTCAGTTTTACTATGCACTGTACCAGCAGTTACGGTCGAAATGACAATAAAAGTTGACTTGACTTGACTTGATGAAATATTCAGACCAGTGGCTGGCTGAATGCATATTTCAAAGGTTTCAGGCTTAAGGCACAGGCACCAATGCAGGAGGGGTGCAGAGAGATCCTGATGGATTTGTTGTTTAAATCCCTTTATAGTCAAGAGCAGCAAAGTGGCAAAACTAGTAGAGATGTCTCTGAACTCCAGCACTGGCTAGGTGGAGTATTCACATTCTCATTGTAATCCCAGAGGTTTCCCCTCTCATCCCAATAATGAGTAGGTGGGTAGGTTAACTGGCCACTGTAAATCACTCCAAAATAGATCAGGTGAAAATTGTTAGATTCCAGCCAGATCAACTAACTGTACTTTATTTCACCAATAAAAAATTGTTTGCAGTTTTATTAAATCAATAAATACAAACTTTGAAACACAAGTTACCAATCCTGAAAAACGTTACTGCTTGGCTGATGTTTCATAATTTTTTAGGTCAATTAGCAAAAAAAAAATGCAGCAGATGAGGATAGTCAGAATTTGGCCTTGTTTTTATCCTTTTTCCCTTGAGCAAAGACAATATCTTGCGTGTATCGGGGGGGAGGGGCAAGGGAGAAGAGCAGGCCGGGAAAGAGATACAAATTTATGCTACTCATTTTAATTATTTATAAACTGAATGTTGATTGAAGGTTTGCCTGGGTTTAAGCCTTAAAGTAGGTTTTGTACATTACATTGGAAACTTCCCAAAAATTCTTCAGATTGATGTTCCCTTTTCTTCTTTTCACTGAGATTCTCCATTCTTATGGAAAGGTAATTGCTATTAATATAAAATATTAAGAATCAAATTAATTTAAGAGAAATATAAAGTCCCTTTCTTACAGATATTGTAAAATACAGATAAAAACACCGCTTTGGTATAAAGTGTTTTTGTTTACATTGGCCTGATCCAACAAGTTGTGACATTATGAATGACATCTCATCAAAATATATTTATATTTCTCCATAAAACACCATTGGACCAACTTTATAGTTAAATTTATAGGCTATTTAAAAAGGACAAGCCTTAAACTATTTTAATAGATAAAATTATGATAAAATACTATTTTTGGACAAAAGCAGTGAGCTATCCTTCTCCTTAGAATATAATTTTGAAAGCCAAACTAAATTTTCAATGAAGAAACTTATCAAGATTGGAAAATACACATCAAATCTTAGCTCCAGAGGAGCAAATTCCAATATTGTAAATTAATGAGGTTTAATGTCTGTAGCACGACAATCAGAACATGAAGACAAGAACTATAGTGGATGATGAAAGTTTTCATATCTAAATTTGTTCTCTACAACCTTCATCGAAATAACAGTGAACGTATCTTGAAAATTTTGCTGTCAAGTGACTCCAGGTATTTCTACATGATAAAGCATCATATGAATACAATTTTATTATAAACAAATTGAACATGCTCAATAAGTTGTGTACAAGTACAAAATATTTTGGTCACTCACTCCAAGAATATAACAAATGGAACATCAAGGAATGTACATTAACAATGTACAAAATTATACTGTGAATAGCTGCATCCCTCAGTTGCTTACTTTCAGCAAACAATTTTATTAAATAGGATTTGGTAAAAATAAAACACATTCATAGAATGAAAACTTCGTACTTAAAATTGCAAGTTACAACAGGTAAAAGCACAACGTTTGTGCCATTTCTCATATACAACACAAAAGTACAGTAAACAGACAGTTTTAACCTATCAATACTGACTTCTCGCCCTTGGATTACTACAACAAATATCATTTATAATATACAATGTACACAACACTTCAAATTTGTAGAGTCCAAGTGGTAGCATTAAGCATTCAGAGCTATCGCCTGGTTCTCTTTGGTGGCACTTCAGTCTTATGTTGTCGTCTTTTGCGTTCTGGACTTGCTTCTCTTTTACGCCCTTGTTTAATCACAGGAGATGGTTGATTTCTTGATCTGTTAAATGACATAGTAGACACATCTGAGTGTTCATTTTGGAATTTATTCATCATAACAGCTCTTACATTTCAGTTCAACAAGGTTCTAAATTTTCTAAATGGTTTTGCTTCCAAATAGGGGACTATTTGAATTTTGTGCATTTGAATTAGAGTTGAAGCAGAAATTTTGTCAAAACACTTAAGGGCCTCCCTCCTGCATTTCACTAAAGATAAATGTTCTGAAGGCACCAATATCTATAATTCCTCTGGCTGCCATAACAATTAATATTGCCCAGTAAAATGACCATGAGGTGTCAACAATTACCCATACAAGGAGATGAAAGGCTAAAAATATCACTTTAGACTTCTTTATGTAATTGGAGCAGACTACCAAAAAGCCACATTAGATACATAGGTATACGTCTGTTAATAATGGAAAATGGACAATTGTTTAGAACTTTCATACAAAATTTGCTTTAGTATCAAACTTTAGAATAACACTGTGCAATTTTTATCTGATGAAAATCTATGATGAATCACTGACATAGTTAACAAAAATTATGCACATGAGAGACTATTAAAAGCAGTGATCTTATCAATAGCAAATACAAATAAAATGACTTTTTATCAATCTTGAGTTAGAAATCTCAGTGGTCTGAACAGGGACTGCAGCAGAGTGGTATAGCCTCAGTTCAAACAAACCAAATTCATTCCTAACCCCCAGTGCTACCTGTATGGAGTTGCATGTTCTCCCTGTGACTGTTTGGGTGTCCTATGGGTGATTTGTTTTACTCTCACACCCCAAAGGCATGCAGGTTGGTGGAGTTAGGAAGAATTGATGACATGTAGAAAACTGGTATAAAAATGGATGCTTGATGGTTGGTATGGACTCGGTGTGCCAGTTTACTTCAATGCTGTCCCATGACTCAACAAAATATTTCCTTGTTTTGATATCCAACTCGTCTGCATTATTTCTTTGACTTCACAACTAATACAGTAGGAAATTTCATGTTAAATTTACACTGAATGGGATTTAAGGGATGACCTTACCTTGTAACTGATACTGGTGCTGGAGATTTTCCCGACTTTACATCAGTTGTTGGTTTCTCTTTTGTGGAAGTCAGTGAACGCTTTTCTTGCTCAGTTACAGACAAATGCTCAGGACTGCTCACTTTCTTAGCTGCACGAGTGGTTGGCTTATTCTGGCTACTTACATCACTGGTCAGGTTTCTTAAAGAAAAAAATCAGAGCTGTATGTACTGAAAATGCACAAGTATACACTTTGTAATTAAAATACTATAGGTCAAAGGCGGAAGAGATTTGAGTCATAATAGCTTTACAAGTTTCTGTTAGTGTTAAATTACATTCACTTCTGCATTTATATTTTCCAGAAAAGTACTCGTGAATTTAATTGATAACCATTTATGCACCATCCAAAATAAATGGCACTATATCCTGGTACCAAAATGGTTGAAAGTTTTTTTTTACAATGAATGGGTGACAACTTAAGAAAGTCTGGGCACACATTTACTGCAGTATTAAGAATAATTTGGGGTTTGTATGTAAACTGAAACTGTAATATTTCAGCAAGAGATACTAAACTATGGCAACCACTTATTAGCTATATGGAATAGACACTAACAGAAGAGAAACATTCTTTGCTTAAATATTTAATTATTATTTAATATCCAATTACTAATTTATATTTCTCATGTTTTCTACCATACACTGCATCCAATATTACATAAGCAAGTGAATTTGGATTTCCCCAAGGTGTGGACAGAAAGAACTTTCTGCTATAAACGTCAAATATAATTCAGCAAACAAATCCCTCTATACGTGTTGAATTATCTCCAATTGATAGCATTAGATGATAACTGGCTTTTTCACGCCGCATCCTATCACTGAAGCTCTTTAAAAGAAGGGTACAGTTGGCCCTCCTTATCTGCAAGTTCTGCATGTGCGAATTCAATCAACCGTGAATCCAGAAAACCCAGAAGTGCTCTTCCGGCACTTGTTGTTTGAGCACGTACAGACTTTTTTCTTGTCATTATTCAATGCAGTATAACAACTATTTACATAGCATTTACATTGTATTAGGCATTATAAGAAATTTATAGATGATTCAAAGTATACGGGAGGATGTACGTAGGTTATCGTGAATCAGGATTGGAAAAAAAACAGAAGTTCTCTTACTAAGTAACTTGGAACAGGTACATCCAGTATTATTTAGTGTCAGTAGTCAAACATGTGTCTTAGTATATAGTATATATTTTACCTTTCTATGCATATAAAAACACTTAAGAAACATATGTATTTCAATAATTAAACCACTGTGTTGCTTAGTAATAAATGTAGCTTTCATTGGGGCAGGGCCGTTCTCACTTTATCCTTTAAAATTGTTCTGATTGTTGACTGACTGTAGCCTAACGCTTTTCCATTGACTGATGGCGTTTCACCTCTTTCCGATCGCTTTATTATTTCCACTTTATTTTCCAATCATGATCGTGTTTATTTTCATAAACAGAAACACTGTGGATTCAGAACTCCGCCGGGTCTTAATGGCCATCGTTCTGAGACAGGTTAAATAAGAGACTTGAGCATCCATGTTTTTTTGGTATCCGCGGGGGTCCCAAAACCAATCCGTTGTGGATAAGGAGGGCCGACTGTATTCTTGCAATTGCACAATTAACAATATAGTACTAATTTTCAACAGTTCCAAATCTTTGTACATTATAAATGTCAGTAAAACACAAATGAATTACTTTTTTAAACTGAAGGCAGATATTTAGATTAAGATAGCTAGAACAGAAAACTACCTTGCTTTATCTTCAACCTTTGTAGTCTTTTCTTGGGATTGCGTTGGACTTTCCTCTTCTTGTGCTTCAACTGGTATGGCTTCAACAAGTTCATCCACTACAGCAGATTTCTCCTCTTATAGTATTAAAAACACAGCAAGACAATTTCTTAATACTGGTAGGTAAAGGCTTAAATTCTTAAGATGTTTCCAATAAAAAGGTCTCACTTCACCACTCCCATCCCTCAAAAATGGAAAGTTGTACTTATACTTTAATATACCTGAATGAAGATGTCTCCTTTTAGGAGGATTTTCTACTGGAGTGAATGGGCGCTTGGGCTTTCTTTCGTTTTTGGTGGAACTTTGCTCTCTAGCACCTGTGACAGATTCCCCAGTCTATTTTGGAAGGAAAAATTGCATTGATATTTTTGTATACAATTCCTTTAAAAAAAAAACACATTGGAGCAAAAATATAAATACCACTAAATCACCATTTTGCAGTATCTGCTAGGATAGTGACGGAATTAATGAACCTCTTTAGAAAGTCAGTCTATACTATATTGTGATCTGCTTACTCAGCTTTCAAAACCTCAAGTGTGATTGTGCGAAGTATCAAAAGGTTTTATAAAAAAGAAATTACCAGAATGCATATTGTATACAAAGAAGCAATTATTGGAAGTTGACAAGATTCAAACTAGTTTGTATGCTTGCTTATATTATTAAAATGCAGTAAATAGTATATTCACCTTAAAGTATCGGAATACCTAATGCATAAAATATGACAATGAAAAACAATAAACAATGTCAGACTACGACTATTTTGTACATTCTTTAAAGTGTAAAATTTAAAGTGGCAATAGCAATTTATTTTACTTAATCATCAAATCAGCCTAGCAAGTTCCTACAACATATGCTAATTAATGTATATATTTTCACAAAACAGATCTACAGAGTAAAATGGATAAAGCTTAGGAAAGGAGGTCTTTATTCTTGCTGAATTAACTGAGTCTTAATGTGCATCAGACAACCAGAAACATCAAAACATTGAACAAATGCTGACTCCCCTCCCAACATAAAAATAAAATTCCATTAATTATAATAACAAAGTTAACAAACTTTGTGGAAATTATGTGTGCTTGTCTAAACTAGTTTGGCATACCTAAATTGAGTCAGTTTTGTTGACCTCAGAAGATACCAAGATGACCTAAAAACTGGTTACATAATACTCTTCCAAGGACAGGGAATGTTACATGACATTGGTCTATGTTTTGGGCACTGTTCCCTCTCAGCTGTGTGGCCGTGGAGTAACTAAAATTCTCCCGCACACATAGCCTTTGTTGCTGTGCAGTTGGTATTTCCTTTGATATGATGTTCATATTAAAGTGCCCTGGAGATTTTAGGCCATATAAACATTTTATGCTCAGAGCAATGTTTGGTCACTGCAGCTGTAAAAAATAATTAGAGGGAACCTTGGCTTTGGGGGTTAACTCTTAATGCATTCCAATATAGTCCAGCACACAGTTCTAACCTACAGAAGAACAATGCAGGCATCAGTACAAAGCAAAAAATTTAACCTATGACTGTAAAGCAAAATATTTCTCATTATGTGACCAAATAATTTATTTTCTTATTTCAATCTCATATGCTGTGAAAACACCAATCTTCTTACACTGCATCAGTAACTGTTAATTGGCAACTCTCAACAGCTCAGCAGTCAAGATCCTCCAATACACTCAGTACTTTTAACGGCATATAATTACACCAGTTACCCTCAATGCTGAACTTCAGGTAGTTCAGTGAATCCGACATGATGCTCTCATTCAACTGTGTAGAAAACCACGTGATCACAGACTTTCACATGCTCATCACACCAACCTTAAAGGTTTACCTCCCACAATTATCCAGGTGGTTATAAAGGCTCCAAACTAGCATGGCTTATTATTTAATCTCCTAAATACGAGTCCAGTTCTTCCCATTCACTGAAACCAAAAAAAATGCCAGCACTCCAATATATTTTTACTTTTACTGCTACCGAAAGGTTTATCAGTGAAAAAACATGATAGAATTTGCAGAGAAGCAGCAATGGAGCAAATTCATAAATCAAAAGTGAAAACAGGAGGAGGGGCATGGAAAACACGCTGAGCACCTACGCTCTGTCCGCCAGAGAAAGCAGGATCTCCCAATGGCCACACATTTTAATTCCATGTCCCATTCCCATTCTGATATGTCTATCCATGGCCTCCTCTACCGTCAAGATGAAGCCACACTCAGGTTGGAGGAACAACACCTTATATACCGGCTGGGTAGCCTCCAACCTGATGGCATGAACATTGACTTTTCTAATTTCCGTTAGCCCCTCCTCCCCTTCTTACCCCATCCCTGATATATTTAGCTTTCCCCCCTTTTTTTTCTCTCTTTCTGCCCATCACTCTGCCTGTTCTCCATCTCCCTCTGGTGCTCCCCTCCCCCTTTCTTTCTCCCTAGACCTCCCGTCCCATGATCCTTTCCCTTCTCCAGCTTTGTATCCCTTTTGCCAATCACCTTTCTGGCTCTCAGCTTCACCCCACCCCCTCCAGTCGTCTCCTATCATTTCGCATTTTTCCCTCCCCTCACTACTTTCAAATTTCTTACTATCTTTCCTTTCAGTTAGTCCTGACGAAGGGTCTCGGCCCGAAACGTCGACAGTGCTTCTCCCTACAGATGCTCCCTGGCCTGCTGTGTTCCACCAGCATTTTGTGTGTGTTGAGAGTCCTTCTGCAGGATTCCTTAAAAGTTAACTTGCAGGTTGAGTCAGCAGTACAGAAAGCAAAAGCAATTTTAACATTGATTTACAGAGGACAAGAATAGAAAAGGATGTAATGCTGAGGCTTGAAAGGCATTGATCAGACCACATTTGGCAAATTGTGAGCAGTTTTGGGCTCCATATCTGAGAAAGGATGTGCTGGTGATGGAGAAGGTCCAGATTTACGGGAATGACTCCAGGGCCAAAAGGGTATGAGGAGGCTGTATTCATTAGAGTTTAGAAGAATGAAGGAGGTTATCATTGAATCTGATTGAATATTGAAAGGCCTAGAGTGGATGAGGATACAGATTCAAGATATAACAAAATCCCTTTCGAAGAGAGGAGGATTTTTCCAAAGTCAGAAAGTGGTGAATCTATTGCTACAGACAATTGTGGGGGCCAAATCACTGGGTATATTTAAAGCTGAGATTAATAGGTTCTGGATCAGTAAGGGCATCAAAGGTCATGGGGGAGTGGGGGAGGCAGGAGAATGGGGTTGATAGAGAAATTAAATCAGACATAATCAAATGGCAGAGAAGACTTGATAGGCCAAATGGCTTAATTCTGCTCAAGTCTTGCAGTCTAAAAAGTAAATCAAATTAATGGTGTATTTTCCTTTGCCACCACTAGTTTTATGGTACAAACACACAGAACAAAATTCACATGAGCTGATGGTTATTACATGGATGTTTCTTGCAATTTCCGCTAAGCAGCAAGTAGCTATAAACACATCCACAGAGCTTTGCTATATACGGATCTGTACAAAAGTCTCAGGCACATGTATATAGCTTGGGTGCCTGAGACTTTTGCACAGTTCTGTAGTAATTTTATGATTTGCACTGAACTGCTGCAGCAATAAAATTTATGATACATGTGAATGATGATAAACCCGATTCCTATATGGGTCTCTATTGTGTACCAAGAGTGGGAAGGAGGCAGGGAGAGGGAAATCATGGTTGGGAAAAGGGGAAGGGGGAACCGGGCAATACTAGAGACATTCTGTAATGATGAATAAACACATTTAGAATCAAATGATCTTGCCTGGTGTCTCAGGGCAAGGTGAGCCTGCACCCACACTACCCCGTACCCCTTGGCCCTCTTTCTCTGCCACCTATCTCATACACCTCCCGCGGCACTTCACCCTTGCCATTCATAACATTGTTTGCTTCCACCAGATTTATAAATCGCTCTTTAAATACATTTATTATCAAAGTATGTATGCAGTATACAATCCTGAGATCCGCTCCACAATGATGACACAGTACTGTGCAAAAGTCTTAGGTACCCTAGCTATATATGATGTGCCTATGACTTTCACACAGCTAAAAGCCACATTCAAGAACAGGATGAAATAATCCTGCTAAGGTATCAAACCTAGAATGAAAACCATGTTCAATTAGCGTCCAGATACGTTTGCAGAATTACCTGCGTGTTGACTTTGATAACTTAGTATATTTAGTACTATAATTTTGTGGCTTCTTTCTCCTTAAGGTTAAAGTGTGAATTAATCACTGCTTGCAGATTTCCTATCTGGAACTGGTCTGACTGATTTTGCAGTAGGGAAAAAAAAGTGCTTTGACCAACAGCCAGTCCAGACATCATAAGTTTGGAGAGTAGGGGACTTCAATCAGGCTGACTGCCCAAGGATAAAAGGCAGCAGCAAAGAAGACCTTTCAACGGGCAGCCACCAATTCAGTGGACATAGTTCTTCGAGGCTTCACTTCACTCAGAGAAAGCAAAGGAAAGAAAACATGTTTTTTCCTTCTCTTATACCTGTTCAGCTAGGACAGTAGAGATGTCAGGCAGGAGGGTGAAATGCTCCTCTTGCGGGATGCTGGAAGGCACTGAAACCTCCAGTGTCCCTGACTACAGCTGCGAGAAGCGCATCGAGCTGTAGCTTCTAACAAATTGCATTAAGGAGTTGGAGCTGGAACTGAATAAACTCCGCATCATTCGGGAGGCTGAGGGGGTGATAGACAGGACATATAGAGAGGTAGTTACACTCAAGGTACAGGACACAGGAAACTGGGTGACAGCCAGGAAGGGGAAAGGAAAAGGGATTAAGGAATCAGTGCAGAGTACCCCTGTGGCCATTCCCTCAACAATAGGTATATCACTTTGGATACTGCTGGGGGGGGGGGAAGAAATTGACCTAACAGAGGAAACTCACAATGATTGAGTCTGGGGCACTAAGTCTGCCTCTGTGACTCAGAAGAGAAGTGTGGGGGGAGATGTGGCATGCTGTGGTGATAGAGGGTTCATTAATTAGGGGAATGGACAGGAGGTTCTGTGAGCAAGAATGAGATTCCTGTATGGTACATTCCCTCCCAGGTGTCAGGGTCCAGGATATTTTGGACAGAGTCCTCAGCATTCTTAGTGTAAGGGTGAACAACCAGATATCATGGTCCATGAAGGTAGGATGAGTGACGAAGTTCTGCATAGGGAGTTAGGTACTAAGTTAAGGGCAGCACCTCCAGGGTTGTGATCTCAGATTGCTAACTATGTTAATGAGGCCAGAAGTAGGATGATTATACAGTTTAATACATGGCTAAGGAATTGGTATAAGAGGGAGGGCATTAGAGTTTTGCATCACTGGGCTCTCTTCCAGGTAAGGTAGAACCTGTAGGGAAGGGATGGTTTGCAGTTGAACTGGAGGGTTGTAATATCCTAGGGGTAAGGTTTGTTAATGCTGCACGATGGGGTTGAAACTAGAGTTGTGGGGGATGGGAACCAGAGTGCCAGAAGAGTTAGTGGAGAGGTTATGGAGCCAGCTGTTGTAAAGACCTCAGACAAACTTGGGATTCAAAAGGCTGAGCATGGCGTGGCTAGTGTCCTGAGCTGCCTATATCGCAATGCATGTATCATGGTAGGAAAGGCAGATAATAGTGCTGAAGATGAGGTAGCTGGTTTACAAACAGAGGCAATGTATATTGAGGAGAGGCTGTTGATACTGCAAAACTGCAGTCAACAGGATGAGTTGAAATGTAAAAGGCAGACAAAATCGAAAAGGGTGAATACAGGACTGAAGGTGTTGTATTTGAATGTGCGCAGCATACATAATAAGGTGGAAGAACTTGTCATACAGTTGGAGATAGGCAGGTATAATGTTGTAGCCGTCACTGAATCGTGGCTGAAAGCTTATAGCTAGGAACTTAATGTCCAAGGATACACAATGTATCGAAAGGACAGACAGGAAGGCAGAGGGGACGGCGTTGCTGTGTTGGTAAAAAAAATCAAATTAAATTATTAGGAAGAGGTGACATAGGGTTAGAACACTTTGAATCGTGGACAGAGCTAAGGAACTGCAGGGGTAAAAAGCCTTTGAAACAAGTTGTATACAGAACCCCCCCCCCCCCCCCCCAACAAACAGTAGTAAGGATGTGGCCTACAAATTACAATGAAAGATACAAAATTCATGCCAAAAGGGCAATGTTACAATAGTCATGGGGGACTTCAATATGGAAGTAGATTGGTGCTGGGTTATAGGAGGGGGAATTTCTAGAGTGCCTATAAGATGGCTTCTTAGAGCAGCTTGTGGTTGAGCCCATTAGAGGATCAGCTATTCTGGATTGGGTGTTGTGCAATGATCCAGAATTGATTAGATAGCTTAAGGTAAAAGGAGTCCTTAGGGGGAACTGATCATAATATGATCAAATTCACCCTGAAATTTAAGAAGGAGAAGCTAAAGTTAAATGTATTACAGCAGAGTAAAGGGAATTACAGAGGCTTGAAGAGAGGAATTGGCCAGAATTGTTTGGCAGGGATGACGGCAGAGCAGCAATGGCTGGAATTTCTGGAAGCCATTCATTAGGTACAGAATATATACATCCCAAAGAGGAAGAAGTATTGTAAAAATATGACACAATTGGGGCTAATAAGAGAAGTCAAAACCAAAGAGAGGGCATATAACTGAGCAAAAATTAGTGGGAAGTAAGAGGATTGGTAAGTTTTTAAAAACCAACAGAAAGTAACTAAAAAACGTCATTAAGAAGGTAAAGATGGAATACAAAAGTAAGCTAGCCAATATTATTAAACAGGATACCAAAAGTTTCTTCAGATATATAAAGTGTAAAAAAGAGGTGAGAGTGGATATCAGACCTCTGGAAAATGATGCTGGAGAGGTATTTATGGGGGACACCGAAATAGCAGTTGTATAAGTATTTTGCATCAGTCTTCACTGTAGATGACACTAACAGTATGGTGGAAGTTCCAGGTGTTGGAACACATGTGAAGTTACCATAACTAGAGAGAGGTTCTTGAGAACCTGAGAGTCTGGAAGTAGATAATTCACCTGAACCAGATGGTATACATCCAGATTTCTGACATAGGTGGCTGAAGAGATTGGGGAGGCATTAGTAATAATCTTTCAAGAATCACTAGATTCTGGAATGCTTCTGGAGGACTGGAAAACTGAAAATGTCACTCCACTCTTCAAGAAGAGAGAGAAAGGCAGAATAAAGGAAATTATAGGTTAGTTAGTCTGACTTCAGTGGTTGGGAAGATGTTGGAGCCGATTATTAAGGATGAGGTATCATGGTACTTGGAAGCTGTAGTCAGTATGGTTTCCTCAAGGGAAAACCTTGCCTGACAAATCTGTTGGAATTACTTGAAGAAATAACAAGTACGACAAAGGAGAATTGGGTTGATGTTGTGTACTTGGATTTTCAGAAGGCATTTGACAAGGTGATACACAAGGCTGCTTAACGGGGGGAGGAGGGGGGAGAGAGGAGGAGGAGGAGGAGGAGTTTTTACGAGGCCGAGTTGCTAGCTTGATGCTCAACCCAGCATGGATGGAAAGTGTGCAAGGGAGGGAACTGGCTGGATTTTAACTCTGGAGCTTTCTCTCCGAAGTCTGGCGCCAATGCCATTACGCCATCAGTCAGCCTTTAACAAGCCATGAGCCCATAGTATTACAGGAAAGATTCTTGTACGGATAAAGTAGTGGCTGATTGGCAGGAGGCAAAGAGTGGGAACAAAGGGAGCTTTTTCTGATGGCTGCCGGTGACTAGTGGTGTTCCAAAGTGTCTGTGTTGGGACCAATTCTTTCTACATTCTATGTCAATAATTTGAATAATGGAATTGATAACTTTGTTGCAAAGTTTGCAGGCGATATGAAGATAAGTGGAGGGACAGGTAGTTTTGAGGAAGTAGAGAGGCTGCAGAAGAACTTAGATTAGGAGAACAGGCAAAGAAATGGCAAATGGAATACAATTTTGGGAAGAGTATGGTCATGCACTTTGGATAGAAGTGAAAGGGTTGACAATTTTCTAAATGGAGAGAAAGTACAAAAAACTGAGATGCAAAGAGACTTGGGAGTCGTTGCAGGATTCCCCAAAGGTTAATTTGCAATTTGAGTCTGTGGTGAGGAAGACAAATGCAATGTTAGCATTCATTTCAAGAGGACCAGAATATAAAAGCAAGGATGTAATGTTGAGACTTTTAAAGCATGGGTGAGGCCTCACTTGAGTATGGTGAGCAGGTTTGGGCCCATTATCTTAGAAAGGATGTGCTGACACTGAAGAAGGTTCAAAGGAGGTTCATGAAAATGATTCTAGGATTCAATAGCTTGTCATATGAAGAGTGCTTGATGGCTCTGGGCCTGAACTAACTAGAATTTAGAAGAATGAGGGGTGACCTCATTGAAACCTATCGAATGGTGAAAGGCCCTGATATAAGTGGATGTGGAGAGGATGTTTCCTATGGTGGAAGAGTCTAAGACCAGAGGACAAATCTCAGAAGAGAGAGGCGTCCTTTTAGAACAGAGATGGGAAGTAATTTCTTTAGCCAGAGAGTGGTGAATCTGTGGAATTCTTTGCCACAGGCAGCTGTGGAGGCCAAGCCTTTATGTATAAAAGACAGAGACTGATAGATTCTTGACCTGAAAGGAGATGAAGGGATAGAGGGAGAAGGCAGGAGATTGGGACTGAGTAATAACGGATCAGCAATGATAAATTGGCAGAAGACTTGATGGGCCAAATGGCCTAATTTGCTCCTACATCTTACTGTTTTAAAAGAGGGGCATGTGCTCACGTACCTATGTTATACTCACAATTACAATATCTTAGTTACTTTTGACTTGTTGCAGCTGCAGGTTTGCCCTGAATGACCTGTAGTACAATGAACATCTAATAAAACTGCAGTGATCATCAAGATTTGCAACTAATTTTTGACCATAAGACAAAAGAACAGAATTAGGCTATTTGACCCATCAAGTCTGCTCTGCCATTCGACCATGACTAATTTATTATCCCACTCAACCCATTCTCCTGCCTTCTCCCTGTAACCTCTAAACGACTTTACTAATTGAGAACTTATCAAACTCTGCTTTAAATATACCCAATGACTTGACCTCCATTGCTGTTTATGGCAATGAATTACAGAGTGCTCTGGCTAAAGAAATTCCTGCAAATCTCTGTCCTATAGGGACGTCCTTAGATTTGAAGCTGTGCCCTCTGGTCCTAGAATCCTCTTCTATTGGAAACATCCTTTCAATGCTCAATCTATCTAGGATTTTCAACATTTGATGTTTTAATGAGAGCCTGCCTCATTCTTCTATACCCAAGTGAGTACATGTCCAGAATTATTAAACTCTCCTCATACATTCATGGATCATTCTCATGAGCTTCCTCTGGATTCTCTCCAAAGCCAGCACTTCCTTACATGGACAAGACTGCTCACAATATTCCATCTGACTAGTCCCTTAAAAAGCCTCAGCACTACATCCTTACTTTCATATGCTAGTCCTCTTGAAATGAATGCTAACATTTAATTTCCTTTCCTCGTCCCTGTCTCAACATGCAATTTAAGCTTTAGGGAATCCTGCACTAGGACCCTCAAGCCCCACTGCATCTCTGATCTGATTTTTAAATTTGCTCCCCGTTTAGAAAATAGTCTACAACTTTATTCCTTCTACCAAAGTAGGTAGCAGGGGAATCTAACTATAGCCCACTTAAGTCACCCTTTATGGATAACCTGAAGCCAGTTATTGCCAGAATGGTCAGCTTAACAAAATCAAATTAGAAGGTACCTACACTTCCTCAGCCAGTTAATAGGTGTTGCTAACCAAGTGGACTGAGAAATGGAAGATTCATAAGAGCATAATGAACTGGAATACTTGACCAACAACAGACGAGAGACCAAGTCCCTAGAGGACCATGTCACTATTGGGGCTAGAAAACATGGAGGTCAATGGAAAAAGGTTTACTCATCATCTCCACTAATACTGGAAGACCTGGCCCAACAGTAGTTTCAACTGACTATTGATCAAAGGTAACTTTCGGATGCTGTCTCAAAGTCAAAAAAATGACTAGTCAGTTTCCTGCCCCTTGCTCACTTTGATAGGGCAAAATAAAAGAAAAAAATACTCAAGTGTTCCTCGATAGCCGATCTATCAACCACATGGCTCTAAGATAATATCTACAATACTTGTCAACAATTGCTTTGATCATCATATATTCTGGTTGGTCTCCTGATTGCAGCTGACACCGCAGACCAGCATGAACACAATGTACTTTGCTTATTTGATTATCTGTTCTCCAAGGGCCACAAAGCAAGTTTGGACAAGGCTCAACTGCAATAAGAGGAAGTAATTTACTTGGAAGAAATTAATTTTCCAAGGTAAGCAGGAAATTACCGAAGATATTATAAAGGCTATAATACATTCTCTTCTCTCTCTGGATGTTCCAGGGTTAAGTGAAGAGCCAATGAAATGGCATCTGCGGTTGACATCTTGTGATGGTAGGTAAATTGGCGTGGATCTAAGTCATTCCTCAGGCAGGAGTTGACATGTTGCATGAACAACCTCTCAAAGGACTTAATTACAGTGGATGCAAGTGCTACTGGACAGCAAAAGGCAGCAGCAGTATAAAAGGAGAGCATGTGCTGACATTCCTTTGTTACAATCATGTATAGCTTTTGTTACTTTTCTGTCTTGATTGGTGGTGAAGGCTGAACCTGTCTGACCTGTATTATGATGAACATCTAAACGGCTAGTTTTCTTACATCATCTTCTCTCCCCACCCACCTTCTATCTCACCTGGTCTCAACTAACACCTTGTACTCATTCCCCTAAACACCCACCTTTTAACCCCCTTTCTTTACAGAATGAAGGGTCTCAGCCTGAAATATTAACTGTTTATTCCTCTCCATAGGTGCTACATGACTTGCCGAGTTCCTCCAGCATTTTGTGTGTACTGCTTTTGAAGAACCTCCAGAAATTCACATATAGTCAGCAACTCAGCTATTACTCTCCAGTATCAGTCTAACTTTATTTACCCATGTCCTAGAGCGAATTTAAAATTGCATTTTACTCATAATGTCAACAGGAAAAGTGCCTCCTATGGAAATATGTTGCAAACCAGACTTCAGCAGGGTAATGACAAAATAAGTCTGACCTCAAAAACTGTTTGTTACAAATTGACTTTCTAATTGTAGTAATGAAGGCCACAAATACAGATCAAGCTTCATTTCTTATTGTCACAGTAGGGTATTGATACACTGATGTTTGCAAGAACTGCCTAGATCATTAATAGCAGAATCTAGTGACCCAAATAAGTGGACCATACTAAGCCATTCGCTATCCATTAATAAAAGCTGTTAGTTATTACAGCAATACATGGGATGATTTGATCCCAAAAATGTTTACCAACGATTGCAACTGAGAACTTCCTCACAGTGATTTTTTGGCATTTGCTCATACACACATGGATCAACTTAGAAGTGGCAAGACATGTTGCCAGTGGATTCTGCCTTTGGCTGAAGTGCCTATATTAATATGGATTCTCCAATTCAGAAAAGGCCTTGGACAAAGTGTCAAATCTATTCCTTAAAAAATATTACCATTCAGACATATTAATTTATTCAATAGTACTGTTCATTAAAGCATCAGAAGCAGCTTCTTTTCTTGCCAGACATGTCAGTATACATTGTCACAGTAAATTGCTACTCAGATTTCCACTGCAAATTACTTTGGATGAGAAAAAGCTGATTCTAAGCAGATCATTAAATCTCTATTAAGGATATCTCTGGGCTTATGAGTCAGCATTCATGAATTTCATTAATTTCAGTGGAAATATTGCTTGCTGTCCAAAATGTCAAATTCTTCACTAAATTCATTCCTCCAAGGGGCGGTTGGGTGGCCAGGGATGTTAGTTAACCTGGCCTTCTCAAAGTACATTGGATTCAAATTAAGCTACTATTATGCCAAATTCAGTTAAGGGGCAACTCAAAATTTGAGCAGCAACAAATTTTCATTAGGATGAACTTTTTCCTGTTCAGATTCTGAGTAAAAGGTAATTAAAATTATTTCCTCTTTCCTCTGTAGCAGAGAAGTGGTGATTAATATAGTTTTTTTCTACATTAGTTTTGGAAACACTGACCTTTTGTTGAACAACTGAGATTCTGATTTCACTGACTGGCAATTCACTTATACAATAGTGAAATTGTGAATTGACTAAGTAATTGAAAAAGAAAAACATAGAAGGAATATTGGATAATAATAGTGGTATAATGGCAGTTGAAGTATACTGGTGTACTCCTGTTATGGAATATCTGTTTCTATTACATAAGCAGACAACACTCCAGTTACCACATCAAGGAGATAGACACCAAAATGTTTTATATATTCCACAGATATGTATCATTTCTAAATTGCTACTTACCAGATCTTCATCTTCCAATTCACCTATGGCACTTGTGTTTATTTCTGGCATAATATCTTGCTGAACTGGCAACTCTACATAAATGGGTTAAGACAGTTATTAAGGAAAACCCTTTAAGAAACCATTATCAGATGTCATTCTTACTATCATAAATATATATAAACTATGTCCAAAAACACTATTCTAAATGTAATCCTACTTAAGTTTATGAATATTGATGTAAGCAGCGTTCACTTGATTTAATAATCACACTGAGATCAGTCAAGGGCTATGGATGAAGCGGTTTAGCACACCATTGATCCTCTTGAAATTACAGCCCTGAAATGTGTTACTTGTTATGTTACTGTATTTCCAGTTTTTGTTGGAAGTCATATGGATGTACTTTAAAAAACTGGTAACAAGCAAGTTTAACATTAAAGAACAAATATTCTGACAAACAGTATGACACCTAAAACTAATAAGAAGTTTTGTCCTCAAAAACACTCAGTGGAAAGAACAATCAAGTGGTTTTTAAATACAGAAATTCATATCATTCTGATTTCCATCCTTGGAAAAGCACTGTGTATTCAAATACAACAATTTTGAAAAACAATAACTTAACCACACTTTGTAAATTATGAAAACTCTAAGCACTTTACAATCAAGGATATTCTTACTACCTTGCAACTCCACTTTTGGTGGCTCGCATTTGATGTCCATTTCTTCAGCCTGATTTTTAGCACATAATTCCTCAGCAACATTTTCAGAACTGTGAACCTCTTGCTTTCCAGGGCCTTCCACAGAAGGTATACTAGAGTCTGAAACACTAGAAGGTGCCTCGTAGCTAAAATTTTCATCAAGTGTTGGAGTAGCTGGTGAAGAAGGATCATAATAAACAAACTGTGCTTTAGCAGCAATTGGATGAAAAAGACTAGTATCTTTAGTAGTTGGATCATCAGGAGAAGCTGCCACATAAGGGATAGGTAAAGATGCCTGTTGTTCCAAGTCTGGATGAATATTTATCTCATTTGACTTTGCTAACTGTTCATGAGCTGGCTTTTCAGTTTGTTCTTTAACCAAAAGAGATATTTTACATCTGTCAGTCTCATTTTGTTCAGTTTCAAGCTCTTTTTCTCCCAAATTTAAATTCTCCCTAGGCTCAGCTTTGCTGCTTTCACTTTCAAATATTTCTGTTCTCTCCTCTAATTTGTCTTCAGATTTTATCAGATTTTCAATTTGCACCATGTTTCCTGGATAAGTGTGTGCAATTTCCTTAGTATCCAGTCTGTTTTCTTCTAAATGCAACCGGGAATTTTCTATATCAATTCCTTCATTATTAGACTGATCATTTTCAAATTTTTCACTTGACTTTGAGAATGTATTTTCAGATTTTTTTTCTGTACTATTTGTTTCATTTTCTCCTAAATGCCATTCCTTTAACTCGAAATGTACAGTAACTTTTTCCCCTTCTACAAGTTCTTCATTTTTAATATCTGTATGCAGGTCAGCTTTAGATCCTGACTGATCATACTCCACTGTATGACTCTCTTGTATTTCATTACTTTTGGTCATTTCCACCTCCTCCACATACTCTGCCACATTTTTCAGCTTATTACTCTTGTCCCTGCTTTGTTCGTCTTCTTGAGCTGTTTTAGGCTTGGATAAAGCAGCCAGCAACTTGATCTCTTTTTCTTCTAATTTCTCATCACAAGGAAGATCTGCCACTTTATCCTTGGAACATGACTGACTTGTTTCAAAATTACCCGTTTCATATCCTTTCTCACCACCTTGTGCTTTATCTTTGGACTTTGCTTGCATGCTTTCAGAAAATTCTTTAGATTTCGATTGAACATTTTGGAAATCACTCTTCTTAAATTTCCCTTT
Organism: Hypanus sabinus; assembly: GCF_030144855.1. Taxonomy (NCBI): domain Eukaryota; kingdom Metazoa; phylum Chordata; class Chondrichthyes; order Myliobatiformes; family Dasyatidae; genus Hypanus; species Hypanus sabinus. The sequence goes on from NC_082719.1 coordinate 25,387,805, forward strand.
ATCACAGTCCTTGATGCTCTCCTTCCCTTTCTCACTGGATTTTGACTGAGATATTTCAGAATGTTCCACGGATTTTGAAAGTGTGTTTTCATATTTGTGTTTCTTATCCATTCCTTTTTCATTGTTTTGAATATTTTCCTGCACTCTCTCTTTGTATTTTGATCGGGAACTGTCTGAATGCTCCTTAGATTTTGACCGCGAATGTTCAGAGCGTTCCCCAGACTTCGACCGATTATTTCCAAAATCAAACTTTTGTTCCATCTTCTTTGCATTATTTACCTGCAAATCTTCCTTAGATTTTGAATGTGATTTTTCAAAATGTTTTATCTTAGAATCATGCCTCTTGTCATTTCCTTTCATTGAACCCTGAGCAGAATCACGCATCTTTTCTTTGACTTTTGAGTGCGAGCTTTCTGAATATTCCCTGGATTTTGGACCTGTGTTTTCAGAACTATGCTTCTTTTCTATTCCTTTTTCATTTTGAATAGTATCCTGCACTTTGTCCTTGGATTTTGATCGAGAGCCATCAACACTATCCTTAGATTTAAGCCAAGCGTTTTCAGAATCACGTCGCTTTTCTACCCTCTCGTCATACTGAACATCTCCCTGCAATTTTTCCCTGGATTTTGATCTAGTGATTTCTGAATGTTCCTTAAATTTCAACCGAGCAGTTTCAGAATCGTGCCTTTTCTCCACAACTTTCTGCTTATATTCATTATCTTCCTTAGACTTTGATCGAGACAATTCAATGCTTTCCTTTGTTTTTGACCTAGAGCTATCAACCCTTTCCTTGGATTTTGAGCTTTCAGATTCTCGTCTCTTTTCTATTCTCTTTTCCCTTTTATCTTCTTGCAATTCTTCCTTCGATCTCGACCTTGCATTTTCAAAATTCTTCCTTTTATCTTTATTTTTAACATCCTCCTGTACAGCTTCCCTTGACTTAGATCGAGAGATTCCAGATTCATTTTGATTCTCTTTGAGTTTCTCATGACTTCTTGTATCATCATGCATTTTCTCTCTGGACTTTGATCGCGAGTTGCCAGATTCGGTTCTCTTTTCTTTGCCTTTTTCAGAGCCTTTCATGTCGTCTTGCAAGCTTTCCTCAGATAAAGACCGAGTGCGTTCAGACATGTATTTCTTGTCTTTACTTTTCTCATGGCCTTTATCTTCAAGGGTATTTTCCCTAGATTTTGTTCGACCACGCTCTGACTCATTTTTCTTTTCTCTGGTTTTACCATCTTCATTTATATTTTCCTTGAATTTGAGGCAAGGGTTTTCAAAATCATTCCGTTTCTCTTTACATTTTTCTGTAGATTTCACATCATCGTTCACGCTTTCCTTGAATTTTGACCGCAGGCATTCAGATTCATTTCTTTTCTCTTTGTTTTTCTCGTAACTTTTTGTATTTTCCTGTGTATACTCTCTGGATTTTGTCCAGGAGCCTTCAGCAATATATTTCTTTTCTTTTCCTTTCTCTTCTTTTATTTTTGTGTGATCTCTAGATTTGATTTCTTGACCATGTTCTAATATTGGTAATTCTGCAGAATCTGAAGGAAGCAGAGTTTTGCTGTCACTTGATTGTATAACCTGATGGTAATTGGTTATGACACTGTCGAAAGTAGTTCCGATCTTCTGATCATCATTTATGTCAATATCACAAGTCCAAGAGCTACTTTCAGATCCCATCAGTTCCCCATCACCATGTTTTACTTGCTTCATTTCACCTTTGTGCTTCGATGAATCTTTAAGATTTTCTTCTACTAATCCGAAGTCATCAAGCTTATTAACACGAGGTTGTTCCAATCCGCTCATATCCAAATCATTGCTTCTTGGTTGCTTTCGACAAGACTCATGATCAATTTTTAAATGGTTGTTGTTTTCACCATTCAACTCTGAAAGTATCTGAACAGATCTGAGTGGCTGATCTGGGGCCTGTGCATTTTTGGAATCCTTCAGAGTAGAAGCAAAAGCCTTTTCTTTGTTCTGGAAAAGCAACTTCAGAAAGAACTTTTGTAAGTTAACAAGTTACTTCCAAATCATTCTAATTTAATCACATGAAAGTATGCCATTTTTATGAAGTAAAATAGATCAGCACTGAAATTAAATTACTGCATTAGATAGTCAGGTTTCATAACAATATAATGCTGCAACTTGGACATTTACTGTGGCCAGCTTAAAATTATACATACCATTTTGGACAATGAAATTTACTTTCAGTACCAACTTCATATTTTGTTCTTGAGTCTTATCAAAATTAATTTATCTTTCCCCACACAAAACACCTTTCTAAGTAGTTTGAAAAATTTGATGAAAAACATTGCTATTCGTTGGCCATTACAGAGAAGTTATTTTGTATACACCTTTGTAAATTAATATGTAGAGTCTAGAAAACTGAAAAAAAAACATTTTCAATTCTACGTACCTCTGTTCTAAGCTGAGTTTCCTTCAATTCTTCTAGCTGTTCACGCTTTCTTTTCCGGTCTTCATGGTGCAGAGCAACTTCCCCTGATAAGGTTCTGTAAAACACAAATAAGATGGACCCCAAATCTCCAATTTACAATATTCTGATGGATATAAATTACATTGAAGCAATACACAAGATTCAAATTTTACAATACTGATCTCTCAATTTGGGATTACCTACTTGGTAATTGTAGCATCCAGCTCAAGAATGAACTTTGATGTATTCTTATCAACTTCAAAACAAATGATGAACGCTAACATTTTAAAAAGGATTCAATATGCCAAGTATCTGTTCACACACAGAGGATACACTATTTTGAGACAAACATGGCTATTTACTTTTGATAAATTATTTTAGAAACTAATGTCACTTGGCAATTGAAATGAGCATCAAGATTACTACACAAGTTTACACAATGAGCACCTTTAAAATTATTATAAGATACTAGATACAAAAAAATTATTTCAGCTCCTTAGTCATCAGAGGTAGAAGGTTTTTTTGCACTTCAAGTGACACTTTCAGACACCAGCCCCACGGTATTATAACTACTTTCCCAGTTACAAACTATGTTATTGCAAAGCATAATATTACATTTCTTACACTAAATTAGGCATGATTCTCAAAAAATAGATTTAGAAAGCTGACAGCATAATTAAAGCTTATTGACAATTCTTGAATCCATCTTTAGTACTTTAACCTGATATTATTTCTATCCTGTATAAATACAATACTTCAACTTCAATGGTATGATTCACATGTTAAAACTTTATCAATAGCTTGACTACAGAAACTTTTTTACTTATTACATCGTACAACGGCTTAGGTACACTTTTGCTGAACGACTTTTTTGAAAAAAGGCTTTACTGAATCAGGAATCATGTAAATCAGAAAGGACCTAGATAGAACTGTCCAGTGGTGACCAAGGCAGAGTGTTGGATACATCGAGAAGAAAAGAGGTTATTTAACATGGCAAAATGCTAAATCCAGAAACAAGGATGAGGGTTACCACATTCATTTACACAAGGAAAATTGCCTCAGGGCTTTGCTAGAGGTAAATAAAATCACACCTTAAGTCTCCTTTCCTTTTCCTTCTCAGTGCCACTTTTTTCTCCAGGATTTTTTGTTCTTTCAAAGCTGCTTTGCTAACTTTTGAAATGAGGGAGGTTGGCTGCATCATTTTTCTTGAATTAGTTTCAACACTTAAAGTACTGTTAATACCT